>NC_041387.1:244929178-245119997 GCF_002162155.2 Triticum dicoccoides | reverse complement strand
GGCGCAGGCCTCTCCGGCGACGGGGCACGACGGAGCGGCCGCCACGGCCTGGCTCCTGTTGGCGTGGGGGGCGGGAGGGCTGGATGACAGCGAGGTGGCGCAGGGGCCGCTGGGAGGGGTTTGGCACCGGGGCGGGCCGGAGCAGGCCTCTCCGGCGATGGGGCGTGGTGGGGCGGCTGCTGCGGCTTGGCTCCTGATGGCGGGGGAGGGGGAGGGCTGGACGGCAGCGGGGGCTGGGTCCAGGGGCGGGGCTAGCTAGCGGCGGTGACTCAGGCGGCGACGACCGTAGGAGAGGCGGGCGCGCCAGAGGGAGAGAGAAAGAGAGACAGAGAGAGGGAGACGGCCACGACCCGTTAAGTGGGCCTTCTTTGCCGTCTGCTAGCAGACGGCAAAGAGGGCGACCGTTAGGGCTAGCCCACGTCTCCTCTTTGCCGTCTGCTAGTGGATGGCAAAGGAGGAACATTGCTGTCCGCTAAAAGAAGGCGAAGTAGTCACCTCTTTGTCGTCCGCTAGCAGACGGCAAAGAAGGTGACCTAGCCATGCTGTTCCCTGTGGGGCCCACCTGGCTCTTTGCCGTCTGCCTTTTATCTCTTTGCCGTCCGCTAGCAGACGGCAAAGAAGCAGCTGATGACAAATACCCTCTTTTTCCATCAGCACTTTCTTTGCCGTCGGCTTCCTCAAAGCGGACGACAAAGAACCTCTTTGCCGTCAGCTAGCAGACGACAAAGAGGTGGCAGACGGCAAAATGCCAGATTCCAGTAGTGTGACGGTGATACGATACTGGGGCACATCCCCCAAGCTTGGCACAAGCCAAGGAGAGTGCCCATACCCGTGTACTCAAGTTTGCTTTTGTTCCTTGATGATGGTGGTGATGAAGTAGTGGGCTTGTTGTTCATAATATTCATGAGTGCCTCCCTCAAACTCTGAATTTACTGGAGAGCTTGACGATTTAACTCAGTGTTCCTTTCCACCTTAGCCATAATATGTTTATTCTCCGGTCCCAAGAGTTTGTTCTTGCATCACTTTCTCTTGGGCGAGATATGTCCCAATTGGACGCTATGTGCATATGACGGGTATTTTCAACCCCATAGTTGTGAACCAAATTATGAAAAATGTTCCAATGTAACTTGTGTAAGGGCCTCCTGGGGGAAGTCCTCCTTGCACTTCATGATTTCCTTGATCGTCCATCGGCCTCATGGCTTGATGGGGGTTCGGAGTAGTGGAGATGCCAGTCGGCATGCCCCTCTCTGAGGCCGGAGGATGGACTCCGAGCGAGTCTCCTTTATCTTGCAAAACTAATATTCCAGAAGAAAACAGAGTCAGGAAGGCTCACGGGGGGCCCACCAGCCACCAGGGCATGCTCAGGGGGTGGGGTGTCTCGTGTGCACCTCGTTGGTCCCCTTAGTTATTTCTTATTTTTGTATTTCTTCTATTATTCCAAAACTGACATAATGTATTTTTCTGGAATATTTGGAGTTGCTTTACTTACCGTATCACATATCTATTCCTTTTTAGTGTTCTAAAGTGTTCTGGAAGGTCTCTCTTATGTATTCTTCCGGTGTCATAGTTTGAATAATGTTAGTTTTAACATTAATAGGTGTACCTGAGATATAATGCTTAATTGTTTGTCCATTGAGCACCCTCGGATTAGTGCCTTTGAAATTATTGATCTTAATAGCTCCAGAACGACAAACTTCTTTGATGATATACGGTCCTTCCCATTTAGGGAGAAGTTTTCCTGCAAAGAATCTGAAACGAGAATTATACAATATAGCATACTCACCCACTTTGGATTCCCGTTTATGAATTGTTTTATCATGCCATATTCTAAATTTTTCTTCAAATAACTTGGCATTTTCATAAGCTTGGGTTCTCTATTCATCTAACGAGTTAATATCAAATAACCTCTTCTCACCGGCAAGTTTAAAATCATAGTTAGGTTCATTGTCCAATATACTTTATGTTCTAACTCAAGAGGTAAATGACATTCTTTCCATAAACCATTTTATATGGAGACATACCCATAGGATTTTTAGAAGCAGTTCTATAAGCCCACAGTGCATCATCAAGTTTCGTAGACCAATTCTTTCTAGATCTATTGATGGTCTTTTGCAAAATTAGCTTTATTTCTCTATCTCTCAACTCAACTTGACCACTAGATTGAGAATGATAAGGAGATGCAATTCTATGCTTGACATCATATTTAGCAAGTAGTTTTCGGAATGCACCATGAAAAAAATGTGAACCACCATCAGTCATTAAATATGTAGGGACTCCGAACCTCGGGAAAATAACTTCTTTAAGCATTTTGATAGAAGTGTTATGATCAGCACTACTAGTTGGAATAGTTTCTGCCCACTTAGTAACGTAATCAACAGCAACTAAAATATGTGTATACCCATTAAGGAAGGAAAAGGTCCCATATAATCAAATCCCCAAACATAAAATGGTTCAATAACAAGTGAATAATTCATAGGCATTTCCTGACGTCTACCGACATTACCACTTCTTTGACATTCATCACATGATAAAACAAACTCGCGAGCATCCTTGAAAAGAGTAGGCCAATAAAAACCAGATTGTAATATCTTATGTGTGGTTCTATCTCTAGCGTGGTGTTCTCCGTAAGCCTCGGAATGACACTTCTGTAGGATTTGTTCCTATTCATGCTCAGGTATACAATGTCTAATAATACCATATACTCTCTCTTTATAAAGACGTGGGTCATCCTAGAAGTAATGTATTAAATCAAAGAAGAACTTTTTCTTTTGTTGGTATGTGAAACTAGGTGGTATAAATTTAGCAACGATGTAAGTAGCATAGTTTGCATACCAAGGAGTATTACGAGAAGCATTTATAACCGTTAGTTGCACATCAGGAAAACTGTCATCAATAGGCAGTGGGTCATCAATAATAGTTTCCAATCTAGACATATTATCAGCTATGGGATTCTCAGCTCCCTTCCTATCAGTAATATGCAAATCAAATTCTTGTAGAAAAAGAACCCACCTAATGAGCCTATGTTTAACATCTTTCGTTTCCATAAGGTATTTAATAGCAGCATGATTAGTGTGAACAATTACTTTAGAATCAACTATGTAAGATACGAATTTACCACATGCAAACACGACTGCTAAAAATCCTTTACAGTAGTAGCATAATTTCTTTGGGCACTGTCTAGAGTTTTACTAGCATAATGGATAACATTTAATTTTTTATCAACTCTTTGTCCTAGAACAACACCAACAACATAATCACTGGCATAACACATAATTTCAAAAGGCAAGTTCCAATCAGGTGGTTGAATAATAGGTGCAGAAGTTAAGGCTTTCTTAAGTGTTTCAAAGCCTTCTACACAATCATCATCAAAAACAAAAGGGACATATTTTTGCAAGAGATTGGTAAGAGGCCTAGAAATTTTAAAGAACTCTTTAATAAACCTTCTATAGAAACCAACATGACCAAGGGAACTTCTTATAGTTTTAATATCTTTGGAACATGGCATTTTCTCAATTGCATCAACTTTAGCTTTGTCTACTTCAATACCTCTTTCGGAGATTTTATGAACTAAGACAATACCTTCATTCACCATAAAGTGGCACCTTTTCCAATTCAAGACAAGATTAGTTTCTTCACATCTCTGCAAAACTCGATCAAGGTTGCTTAAGCAATCATCAAAAGAAGTCCCATAAACGGAGAAATCATCCGTGAAAACCTCAACAATCTTCTCATAGAAGTCAGAGAATATATCAGTCATACATCTTTGAAAGGTAGCAGGTGCATTACATAAACCAAAAGGCATACGTCTATAAGTATAAGTTCCAAAAGGGCAAGTAAAAGTAGTTTTCTCCTGGTCTTCTGGTGATACAGATACTTGAGAGAAACCAGAATATACATCAAGAAAGCAAAAGTGTGTGTGCTTAGATAGTCTTTATAACATTTGATCTACAAAAGGCAAGGGGTAATGATCTTTTCTAGTAGCTTTGTTTAATTTTCTAAAATCAATTACCATCCTATAACCAGTTACAATTCTTTGTGGAATGAGTTCATTTTTATCATTAGGAACAATGGTAATGCCTCCTTTCTTGGGAACACAATGAGTGGGACTTACCCATCTACTATCAGCTATGGGATAAATTATACATGCTTCCAGAAATTTTAATATTTCAGTTCTTACCACATCCATCATCTTAGGATTTAATCATCATTGTTGATCAACAACTGGTTTAGCATCAGGTTCCATATTAATCTTGTGCTGACATAGAGTGGGACTAATGCCCAATAGAAGCATGGTGCTTCCTCAGAGTTTTTAGTAATATATTTTCTTCATGCTCTGAAAGGCTAGCACTAATAATAGCAGGATACATCTTCTTTTCATCAAGATAAGCATATTTCAATGTATCAGGCAATTGTTTTAATTCAAACATAGGATCACCTTTGGGTGGTGGAGGGCTTCCAAGAGTTTCACATGTAAATTTTGTTTAAGGATAGGTGGTTGATCAAAGAACATTTGATCTATTTTGTTTCTTTCATTAATATGCATATCATTTTCATCGTCTAGCAAATATTGTTCTAACGGATCCGTAGGAAGTACGACAATAGAAGCAAGATCAATAATTTAATCTTTACTAGGCAATTTTTTATCATGAGTGTCGGTGCAACAAACATTCACGTTTGTTACCTAGACCAGGCATAGAAGCATTGCACGCCCAACACCAAGCTAGAAAGCAAGACCAAACCAAAGAAATGACTATTCATGAGATCAAGGAGCGGATCAAGAAGACCAAGTCAACATACAAGACAGTAGAGCACCACCTTGGTAAGGCCTCCCTTGCCGGGCAGGAGGGCCGGCCAGGTTGAGACCACCCCAAGGACAAGTCCAAGGTTTCCCCGACAGGCTTGCTGGGGCCACCAAGAACAAGAAACTCCTGCCAAGACACCACCGCTCCACCGCACAACAATGCAAATCACTTGTCAATGCGGTGTCGAGCCCCCAGATGATTAAGTGGCCTTTACTAAGCACGTGGCAGCCCGTTGGAAGACATGTTACCCTCATATGACACCCACCCAGAGGTGTGTCAAATAGATAAGCAGAAGAGGGTTAAGCGGCACGACGGGCTTGCCAGGCTTCACCCTCAGCATGATAGCTAGCAGTGCAATTAATGCATTTTGTCCTAACTGCTAGAGTTAGGTATGATAGCATTGTTAGCTATCTAAACACTAGATAATGACTATTTTGCCACTGTGGTTATGCCTTGATCTATAAAAGGAGGCCCATGGCAAACTAGAGGGGATTCGGACCCCCTCACACTTGTACACGCGTAGCTGCTCCTCCAAGGCAAGTCTGCCGGGCTCGAGCGTTGCGTGTTGTTGTGATTCCATCATCCAATCCACCAGAAGCAGGAGTAGGGTTTTACGCCTCACAGCGGCCCGAACCTAGGTAAAAAGCACCAGTGTCACCACCGTCGCGCTACCCCATGGCTTACGCTCTTTGTGCAACACGATCTCCCCCTTACTGAACCACAAGGGGCTCATGGCCCCATAGGTGATCGTGTCCCCCCACGACATCTTTGGCGTGCCAGGTAGGGGGAGTTGCTTGTGCGAACCCGAAGTTGTTGAACAACACGTCGATCTTCATCATCATCATTTTCTTCACTATGGCGCCCAAGAAGAAATCCGGCGCGAGAGCGCATCCTTCCACTTCAAAGGCCCCCTCGCACGCAGCCGCGGACGCCATAGGCACCAAGGCGGTGTTGCGTGAAGCGGGTACTGTAGGCGACAACTGGCGCAGGCGGTGCCATCATTGTGTCCCTCGCGGTCGAAGCTGGGTTAGGAAATGCCGGAGGCAGGCCCCATCAATAGCATCCAGGCGAGCTTGACCTGGAAACTGCGGGGGAAGAGAATAAGTGGTCTCCACCTCCCCGTCACAACGGTAGGCGTAGTCGTCGCAGTGACACCCACTCCGGTGCAAGCCAGGACCCTCTAGTTCCGCCCACCATGGGCGTAGCCACGAGACGCACTCCTTGCCAAGAGCAAGAGAAGCAAGACGAGGCACCGGACAAAGCCGTCGGCTCCCAAGCTCGGCCTCCTCGTCACCATACTGCCTTGGCGACCGGTTCGCGATGACAAGAACGCAACAATGCTCCTACTGGAACTGCCAGGAGTTGAGCGACGCCGCGGTCTGCCTTGTCAGCTATGCCGAGCATGGCTATGGAAGCCATGGTGCGGGCCCAACTCCTATTGAGATTCACACCAGCAGCTGATCAAACGGATGAGTGGAGGGCCACTATCCAGAGTTTGATCGGCTTCGCTGAAGCTGGAAAATCACAGCAAGCAGAGCCATCACGGTACCCGTGAACAACAACGGCAGCCCGGGCGGGCGACCGTGTCGAGGGGGGCACACAGACAGTGCAGTCCACTCCATGACAGTAGACCCATGGGTGGCCACAGCAAGACCAGCGCGTCAACTAGCCCGACGAGACGTTGATGGCCTCGTCTGGCCCACAAACCCGTCGTGATCAGGGGCGAGTTCTGGAAGACCGGCAGAAGGAAGATACGTGCGTCACTATAGAGAGACACCGTGAGGCACGCCGTCAATCTGATAGGCACAAGGTCCGAGACAATGAAGGGCCCGCGCCTGGTGCTGGCAGGTACCTACCTTTCGAGGTTAGATTCCCTGCATTCACTCGCGAGCTGCGACAGGTCCGCTGGCCATCTACCCACATCTTCAAGCTAGAACTGCTAGAAAAATACGATGGAAAACTAAACCCGACAGAGTTTCTGAGCATCTACACGATTGCTGTTCAGGCCGCCGGGGGAAGGTATGAGAAGGTGTTCGCCAACTACTTCCCTTTGGCGCTCAAGCCAAATGTGAGGTCATGGCTGGTGCACCTGCCAGAGAACCCCATTCCATCATGGGCAAACTTGTGTAATGAATTTGTTGGCGCTTTCACGGGTGGCCATCAAGAGCCCGGGTGGCCCAGTGACTTGCAAGTCCTTCCATAGAAGGAAGGGGAGATCTTATAGAAATACATGCAGAGGTTCAGTCGAGTGCACCATAACATCCTGGAGATACATCCAACAGTTGTGTTGTCGCGTTCCATTCAAACGTGCACAACAGAAGGGTACGTTCCAAAATGAACGTCCGGCTGCCCAAGACCGTTAGTGAGTTGTACACCTTGGCGGATAAATGTGCTCGGGATGAGGAAGGAAGGTGACTCCCCGAGGAGGAGGATGGTCGAGGTTGATTCGGAGGATGATGATGGGACCACTAACCCAAAGGGGAGAAGCTGGAGGTGCAACAGGAAGCGAAAAGATAAGTCAGTATTGGCCATGGAGAGTTCTAGCGATCTCGTCCCTGGCAAGAATGCCAAAACCAATGCCCCCAGCAAGGAAGTTGCCGCGTGCGCTGACTGCTGGGAGGCCACGGTGGCAGAGAAAGCTGGGAGAACAGATGGGCCATACTACAAGATGCACCGCACCAAGGGCCACGATCTCCAAGAGCGCCACCAAGTTGAGCTACTTGTTAAGAAATAGAAGGCTGAGTATGAGAAGCGCGACAGAGAGAAAGATCAAGAGGATGATGGTGGAAAAGGCCATGGAGGAAGAGGGGGACGGCGCGGTAAGGCCCCACAGTAAAAGGAGAAACCTGTTAGAGGCCAGGAGAAGAAAGAAGGAGATGGAGAGAGTGATGAAGAGGATGAGGAAGAAACCAGCGAGCGAAAATAATTCAGAAAGCAACCGAAGCCATGTGTGTTGACGGGGGTGCATCTTTGCACTCCTCTCACCGCCAGCTCAAGTAGTGGGCACGAGAAGTCAATGTCGTGGAGCCAACTGCAGATTCCCAGAGGCCACTCAAATGGTCTCGCACGCCTATCATCTTTGACGAAGAGGACCATCCCGACTGCACAATTATGGTAGGGTGTTTGCCATTGTTGGTTTCACCAACATCTGCAATCTAAAGGTCACAAAGATGCTAGTTGACGGTGGCGCTGGGTTGCATCTGTTCTCCCCTAAGGTGATCAGCAAACTGTAGATCCCTAATGAAGAGCTCAAGTTTTCTGGCACGTTCCAAGGAATCTACCCTGGCAGGAGCCGACCTAAGGGAAAGATTATGCTGCCGGTAACGTTTGGCGGGGAATTGAACTACCGGACCAAGAGAGTTGTGTTTGAGGTTGTTGAGCTTCCTCTACCTTACAATGGGATTCTCGGCCGTCTAGCCCAGGCAAAGTTCATGGCAGCATCCCACTATGCCTATAACACCTTGAAGATGCCAAGGCCGATGGGCGTCATTTCCATCCCATTAGACAAGAAAGATGCAATCATATGTGTACACCAGATGTATCGAGACGCAGTAGCAGCTGAGGCAGCTGAAGCATCAGCTCCTGCCAAAGAAACAAAGAAGGGGAAGAAGGCTAGTAGAGACGCCGGTAAGGACTCCAAGAAGCGTGCCTCTCCGGAGTGTGCTGCTCCTGTCGATGACCTGCTGGAGAGTTCCACTAGCAAGAAACCCAGAGTTACTTCACTTGCTGTGAAGAAGGTCCCGACAAGGCAGGATGGTGTTAACAGTACGTTCACCATCAGTGCCATCATTGATGACAAATAGGAAATTGCACTTGTTTCCTTCCTACGGGCGAACATCGATGTGTTTCCTTGGCAACCATCTGACATCTCTGACGTTTCAAGGGAGGTAATCGAGCACCACCTTGATGTCTGTCCTCATGCGAGACCCGTCAAGCAGAAGGTCAAAAAGCAAGCTTTGGAGCGGCAGCAGTTCATTGCCGAGGAGATCAAGAAACTTGAAGCAGCTGGTTTGGTCAGAGGAGTACTGCATCCAACATGGTTAGCAAACCTAGTGGTAGTGCGCAAGGCAAATCAGAAATGGAGGCTTTGCATTGACTTCACAGACCCGTACAAGGCCTGCCCGAAGGACCCTTTCCCCCTGCCACGCATTGATCAGATTGTAGACTCCACTTTCGGGTGTGATCTGCTTTCCTTTTTGGATGCATACTCCGGGTACCATCAAATATTCATGTCCAAGAAATATGAAGAGAAAACTGTGTTCATAACTCCATGTGGCACGTACTGCTTTGTGCGTATGCCTTTCAGGTTAAAGAGCGTTGGGTCCACCTGTGCAAGACCAGTAAAAATTGGTTTTGAACCTCAGCTACATAGGAACATAGAAGCTTACATGGATGATATAGTAGTCAAGACCAAGGACAGATCAACGCTGATTCAAGATCTGGAAGAGACCTTTGCAAACTTGTGCAAGATCAGTTTGAAGCTAAACCCTGAGAAGTGTGTGTTTGGTGTTCCCTCCAGCAAGCTCCTTATTTTCTTTGTGTCTCACTGAAGGATAGAAGCCAACACCGACAAGATTAGTGCAATCAAGCAAATTCAGGCACCCAAGACTGTCAAAGATGTGAGGCACTTGACTGGATGCGTTGCCGCGCTGAGTAGGTTCATTTCCAAGTATGCCGAGCATGCCTTGACTTTCTTCAAAATCTTGAAGAAGGCAGGTCCAATGAAGTGGACCCTAGAGGTAGAAACAACACTGCAAGACCTGAAAGCCTACCTTTCCTCCGCTCCCACCTTAGTCGCTCCTAAACTGCAATAGCCATTGCTGCTATATTTGGCAGCAACGGAACAAGTGGTTAGTGCAGCACTGGTGCCGCAGCAAGAAGTGGATGAGGAAGCAGCTGCAACAATTGTCCCCTCAGAAGATGAAACAAAACCAGTCACTTCAAGACAGACACAAATCAAGGAGAAGCAGAGCAAGTTAGCGAAGGCAATCCCGAAACCGCGGCAAAGAAGAGAGTGGTGCAACGGCTAGTGTACTTTGTCAGCTCCCTATTACAGGGGGCTAGGTCAAGGTACTCTGGAATGCAAAAACTAATATTCGGCCTTATCCCGGCCTCGAGGAAACTGCGCCACTACTTCCAAGCTCATGAGATCACGGTTGTCACCCGTTTCGCACTGCAGCGCATACTGACGAACCCCGAGGCTACTAGCAGAATAGTTGAATGGGCACTAGAGCTGTCAAGCTTTGGCTTGATGTATGGAAGTAACTCAACCATTCATAGCAGAGCATTTGCGGAGTTCATTGCAGAATGGACGCCCACTCTAGATGAACAAATACTAGAGATAGTCGTCCCCGACAAGGAAGCGCCTCAGGAGTGGATCATGTATTTTGATGGTCCTTTCTTGTTGCAGGGCGCTGGAGCTAGCGTGCTCCTTGTTGCGCCCACAGGAGAGCATGTCAAGTATGGTTCAAATGCACTTTCCCTGGGGGAAGGTCACCAACAAGACCACTGAGTATGAGGGGCTCATTGCCAGGCTCAGAATTGCGGTGGAGTTGGGAATAAAGAAATTGATCATCCGTGAAGACTCGCAACTCATGGTGAGACAAGTCAATAGTGGTTATCAGAGTCCGTTGATAGAGGCATATGTAGAGGAAGTGAGAAAGTTGGAGCTGCACTTTGATGGATTACAAACAGAGCACATGCCACGTGCGAGAACAACATTGCTGATCATTTGTCAAAGTGTGCTTCACAAAAGCTCCCCGTGGAACCAGGAACTTTTGTCCTCCACCTAACTCAACCATCAGCGTTCCCATTAATGATGGCCAGAAAAAGGAGGAAGTTTTGCTCCGGCAAGTATCTCCCGGCAGGGCTCCCCGAAGCCGCTGGTAGAGAGGCTGCCGGGAGCAACTCTACTTTGGTTGGTGAGCAGCACCCTCCCGCGGACCACAGGTCCTTGTGGTCAAGGTCCGCGCTCCCATGAACGAGGAGGTGCCATTAGTCCTTGTTGTGGAGCCTCAGGCTCCATCTTGGGTGCAACACATAGCTGACTACCATCAAACAGGAGAACTTTTCAAAGAGCAAGAAGAAGCTGAAAGATTAGCCCGGTGGTCCAGTATGTATTAGTTTGTCGAAGGCACTCTATACAGAAAGAAGCCAAATGGCATGAAATTGAAGTGCATTTGCCGAGAAGATGGGCAGAAGCTGCTGGCAGAGATACACAAGGACGTGTGCATCTCCCAAGTTGGATCACGAGCCCTGGCTGGAAAAGTTTTCCGACAGGGTTTCTATTGGCCCACAACCCTCCAGGATGCAAGTAAGCTAGTCACCAGATTTGAAGCCTGCCAGTTCCACTCCAAGAACATCCATCAACTAGCTCAAGCCCTCCAGACGATCCCTTTATCCTGGCCATTTTTAGTCTGGGGGCTCAACATCTTGGGCCCCTTCCCCCGTGCTACCGGGGGCTTTGAATTCTTGTATGTTGCAATCGGCAAGTTTACAAAGTGGCTGGAAGTGGAGCCGGGTAACCGCACAGTCAGCTATCAAGTTCTGGCTCCATCACTGTGGATTGCTCGAACCATCTCCACCTCAAGCTGTTAAGCCGCCATCGCATGCCTCCTCAGTCTCCACTGCGAGCTAGTCGCCTCGGCCTTGCTCTGAATCACCAAATCCAGCTTGCTCTAAATCGTCAAGTCGCCGGAGTCCTTCATCGGCCTGGCCTTCGTTTTTGAGCCACCAAGAGGGCCTCTGTCTCACCTCTGCACCTTCAAGCCTCTCTACGGCCTTGCCATCATGGACGTGCATCGAGCCGCCGTTCTGTGAGGGCCTCTCTGTCCCATTTCGTCACTGAGCCACCCAGACTAGGCGCCCCTCATCGTGCCTCGCCTCAAGTCTCCATAGCCGTCGTGGCCTCTGAGTCGCCTTGGCCTTGCTCTCCCTCGCTGCTCCAGTTGCCTCTGCGCTAAGTAAAGTTAGAAGTCTTCTACGACAGGATAAAAATTTAACCTGACACTAGTGGAATCAGGAACTTTGCCATCAGCTGGTTCTTTGCCGTCAGCAGCTAATGGCAAATAGGGTCTTTGCCATCAGCTTGGAGAAAACTGACGGCAAAGAAAGTGTTTGTCGTCAGCCGCATGTTTGCCTTCAGCTAGATGACGACATAGAATCTTTGTCATCAGCTAGCGGACTGCAAAGAGGCAGGGTGGCCCGCTAGCGAGAGCCACCTAACGACCACTTTCTTTGCCGTCCGCTAGCTGATGGGAAAGAATATTTTCCGGCCACTTTATTCTGTTAGCAAACAACTTGGTGTATTCTCGAAGTTTTGTGTTATGGACTGTACCATTACCAGATTATCTATGGATGCTACAGACAGATCTGTTATTGTCTGGACAAATCAGGTGAATTCTATCCAATCAATTTTTTGATTTGTTTTTATTCTTTAAAGAACAACTACTCTGGCTTGCGATGCTTTCTATGCAGGAAAATTATTCGCTGCAAGAGCGATTGTTATGCCACAGATGTACAACTCGCATCAATATTATTATGCGCCAACATCCGACCGCATTACATTGTTTAACAAATGTGTGTGCGAGTCGCCGCCCCTCCTACATCAACACAATGCGACTGACTCGCCCATTCATGTGGTTTAACCGCGCCTGCAATTAACTCGCCCGGCCGCACCGGCTAACAACGTCGCAGCCGACTCATCTGTCTGTTCCCGCGGCCGACTCGCCCGTGATTGATTTCAGCTTCACCGTAGTGATCAAGAACTCCGCGACGGATAAATTCCGGCCTAACATATCAGGTGAAAGCCATCCAGTATATTTTTATATTACATATTAGTTTCTTTAAAAGAGCAATTACTCTCTCTTGCAAATTCTTTAATGCATGACAAGTTGTCTACTGCAAAAGGGACCGTTATGTCTCTGAGTTGTTGAATGACTAATTTGCCAGATTTGAGAACACCGGGTCATTGGAGGGAAAATAACCCGGTCTCGGGGGTTACTGCCACATTGGTGAAAGTTTAAAGGCTGTCAGAAAATTTCCGGTTTAAAAAATACCTGGCAATCAAAGAGATCCATCTCAATAGAAGAATTCCAGGTTTTCAGGAATGATACTGGTTCAAAATCTTGCTCGGGGGAAATCTATCTCTCACAAAATTTTGAGCTCTCAGTATCTGGCTCTTACGTCTGATTCAAGACGAATTCATCTCTTGCAAATTTGAGTTCTCAGAAAAATTAAAGGTTGCCAAAGAGAACCTACTGCCATGAGGAGCGGTTCAAACATGGGTATCCTACCTTATTGGCTGCTTATCTTATGGGTCACTTGGGGGCTTCGAACCCTTCTGAGCAATTGAGTTGCTATATTATGAATCATACCTGCCTGTTTGCGACTTGCTTCTCCGCCAGTTGACCTGCCAACCTCTTGACAAGTCAAACTTTAAAAAAACTGAACTTGTTAAGGTTTTAAGGGTGGTTTGTGTCACATGAGAAGCCGTCTTATAGTTAGCAAGGGTGAATTGCGAGGCTGACACGACCTGTGAAAGCGTATGGTTTTTTAAAGCCGTGGCTTGTGTGGCCCATGAAATCACATTATGAGGCTGACGCGGCCTGTGAAAGCCTTTGGTTTTTTTAAGCCGTGGCTCGTGCGGCCCATGAAAGCACTTGAATTTTAAGGTTGTGCGGCCTATGAAAGCATTTGAAGTTTTTTCCGAATCTCTTTTCTTTTGGATATTTTGGATTTTCATCCATTGAAGAATTTTTTCTGCTCACGTGTGTTTGGTACAATTTAGGCCATGTAGCCTTGATTATATGACTCATAATTGAGCATATTGGGTTGATAACCCGCCCTGATAGCAGATATTAAGTCTCCAAGATATATTTTCCTTGAGCAATCAAAATCATGATATTTCATGCCTACGGGTCAATACCCGCTCCAGATTATAATTATCAAGGTATCACCATGATATCAATCTACAGGTATGTCTTTCAATAAATCTATGAATATTTGGGGTTTGGTAACCCGCCCTGGCTTTTGATGTTAAGTCGCCAATATACTTTGGATTGCGCAATTGGAATCACGCGCTTATAAATCTTTGGGTTATCACCCTCACTGGATATGGCGATGTAAGCCGGCGGTATGAGACAATTTTACATGTATGTTTTTAATTTTTATACTAACATGCGAGGTTTGATAACCCACCCTGGCTTTTGACATTAAGTAGCCAATATATTTTGGTTTCGATGGACTTAATTTTAATCTTTTCCATAATTGCATAAGACTATATTATGTTTGGGTTGTTAACCGCCCTGGCTTTGATGATAAGTCGCTAGGGCATATGTTGTTTAAACTTTGTGCACGACATGTAGAGCTATGTCTTACATAAATGATTTAGTTCAAGCCCATCATCAAAGATTAATATTGGTGTTTCAAAAGGGTTATCAGTTCTTGATTTTTACAAAGGCTATAAGCCGCGGGGTTACAAAAATTTTGGAGTACAATGGACGTGCATTAAGTCGCCATCAGCAAGAGCTGCCGGGTATTTAACTCCGGATTTACTTGTCAACAAATAAAGTATTCAAATCTTTAATAGCCAAACTTGGCTGGATTTTCATTATGGTATTGAATGATTGAGGTTTTCATACCGAATTATATTATTCAAATCTTTAATAGCTAACATGGCTGGATTTTTATTATGGTTATCAATAATCAGTATTATGATTGAGGTTTTCAATAGCCACTTCAGAGCAATGGCTATTATTTCTTCATCCAAGAGTACCCGTTCACAACAGAGAGCATGGTTCAATATCGATATGCAAGGGATTTCATCTACATCATCTAGATAATGGATATGGTTTTATTTAGTCCCGAGTCACTGCACGCATACGACCCGACACTTGGGGGCTACATTATTTATATCAAGATTACATCAAGTATGCAAGTCCCATGTCATTGCAAGCGTGCACCATGGCACTTGGGGGCTAATGTAAAATCATTTTAACTCGCCTCATTGATGACCCAACCCATCACATAGTGATGAGCCGACCCTTGGGGGGCTACACATTGCTGCTCAAAGTCCACATAATCAGATCTACAAAGTCCCTGCTCATTATTACATAATGACCCAACGCTTGGAGGCTACACATGGGAAGTTCAAAATGTGCAGTTTATGATTGGCGACTCACATGAACAATCCGGATTTCTCCAAAGTTGCATCATTTATATTAAAGCAAGTATTAAGCTATCACTACGTTCTCCTCTTAAAGACTTGGTGGCTACAGGTCATATGCGCATAAGGGAGGAACATCTTCAAATTTTCAGTTTTGAGCAAACCAGCAACAATCATGACCCGACATCATCTGTTTTATAACCCGACAATTGTGGCAATTATATATCGGCAAGATTTACATCTTCAAGCTGGTTGAAAATCAAGCTGGCCTATTGAGCCGGACTTTTCAGAAGAAGTACCTGGAATTTTTGCATTGGAAATGTTTGAACATATCTGCTAAAGGTGATTTCCTATGAGATCATGGACACGTATGAAGAAGGAAATGACAAGGATTTAAGGATGATCAGGTGCCAGTTCAGAAAAAAAAATTAACTCGAAGAAACAACTTATCAAATTTGTTCTGGTGTTTATTTTGCAAAATCAGTTTAACATGGATAATCCAAATTAAACTGGGGGCTAATGTCCGTCATATACCCCGCGGTATAACACAACTTGGAGTATAACCCGCCTGGACTTGGCGACTCACCAGAGACCCGACTGATACTTGGCGACTCACTGGTGACCCGCCCGAAGCTCGACGACTAATTAGTGACCCACGGGTGGGTCAGACGATCGATAAGACCCGACGGCCCTTAAGGCGGCTCGTGGGAAGGTCGGCGTATGTTATGGTGGGCCGGTTTAAAAGGAAAGGCATAAGGAATATTTCCCTTACAAGAGAAGTAAGACTAGAATTCCACTTGTATTAGAGTAGTCCTAATCCTACTAGGACTAGTCTTGTGACCCTCCCATTAACTTATATAAGGAGGGGGCAGGGCACCCCAAGATTGACAAGTTTTTTGGGGAGAGACAGACAAGTCAATATCTCTCGAGCGAGAGGTAGCCAAATAGCACCCTTGTAATTATGAGCACCATGATCAATATCAATGAAGCAGGATGTAGGATTTTACCTCCACCGTGAGGGGCCGAACCTGGGTAAAAAACCTCGCCTCTCTCGTCCCACTCAGCCCCTCTCAAGCTACTACATAGATGCGTTGGCCTCACGACTAAGTCCTCACACTAGGACATCTGCCGTGACAAATCCACGACAGAGCAAGAAGTTAGAACAACAATCAAGTTAAAGAAATAGGTTTAAAACATACCTGTTGCGCCATTGGAGTTTCAATTGGATCCTGCAAATTCATAATTAGTTGGTATGAGTAAATACAGTGATGCAAGAGCAAAGGAGTATGGACCAGAGCTACGGAATCTGACCTGAGAACAGTTGCTCTTCTGCTTTAAACATGGAGTTTGGGTTCGCTGCGCTGGTCTTCATGCTTTGGGCACTGTAGTTGCTTTACAAACTGCTCGTGTGGGGGTACTCTATGGTGGACATGGTGCTGTGTCAACTAGAAGTGGGTTACTATCCGTTGGGGTTGGGGATAGATGGGGTGTAGCTGGTTCTCTATCCAACGATGTAGTTGTAGAATATGGAAGAGCCTCGATTATGTGTGGTGCGGCTAGTTCATGGGCCAGTACAACCATGGTTCTATCTGCATCGATGGGTAACACCATCTTTTGTGAAGAACGGGTATTTACTCCCTTAGATACTGCCATCATATCCTCCAATTCAAATGGCTGATAAACAAGAAAAGAAATTGAACGTACAGACATTGTATGATAGACATATGTGGTAATTCATATATATGTTGTCTAACCAAACATGACAACATTACACAATTTCACATATATGATGGCTAACTAAACAGGATAGCATGACACACTTTCAGATATATGATGGATAACTTAACAGGATATAATGGCATAATTCAACATATGATGAGTATCTAAACATGATGACATGACAAAACTATGTGATGTCTTTCTAAAATAGGCTGGGATGAAATAATTCACATACATGTTGTATAAGTATATAGGATAGCATGATATAATTCACATAACTGATTCATATACTAAGCAGCTAGCACTCGCATGTATGATCTCTAAACTAAGCAGATGGCATTGAATATTGTGTATATGATGTCTGAACTAAGAAATACAAGACACCATATGCATGATATGAGAAATATAAACATTGCAAGTTAGAGCATACATCTCAGGTGGGATATAGGACTGGCCATCTGTCTCTGAATCGTCCTCTGAGGATCTACCTGTAACCATCGAGGTATATGCTTCAACATGTACCATTGCCAGCTCTAAAGACCTTGTTTTCACCCCAGATTTTTCCATAACCAGCTCAAATGGCTGATACACATGAAGAGTAGTTCAATATACATAAATTGTCGACAAATGGAATACGTAATAAAAAAGGATGGCATGAGATAATTCACATATATGATGCCTGACTACATAGGATGGGAGTGCATAATTCACATATATGATAACTGGCTAAAAAACATGTTATTGCATAATTCACATATCTGATATAGAAAGCAAACATGAGGCATTCACACAAAGCATGTCTAATCTAAGGAGATGGTTGATAATCCACAAGTATAGGGGATCAATTGTAGCCTCTTTCTAAAAGTAAGAGTGTCGAAACCCAACGAGGAGCTAAAGGTAGAACAAATATTCTATCGACCATCGATACAAGTCTACGCACGCTTAACGTTCGCTTTACTTAAAACAAGTACGAAACTATAATTACTTTGTAGGTGTTGCTGGATAGATTTGCAAGAATATAAAGAGCACGTAAATATAAACTAGGGGCTGTTTAGATAAAGAAGCAATAAAGTTAGTACAGCGAGTGTGGAAAAGTGGTGGTAGGAGTCGCAAAATTGTCCCTAAGCAATTGACTACTTTACTAGACCGATAGCAAGTTTTATGTGGGAGAGGCCATCGCTAGCATGTCATCCCTGACTTGGAATTCTATGCACTTATGATTGGAACTATTAGCAAGCATCCGCAACTACTAACGTTCATTAAGGTAAAACCCAACCATAGCATTAAGATATATTGGTCCCCCTTCAATCCCATATGCATCAATTTCTATGTTAGGTTGAAGCTTCTGCCACTCTTGCCCTCCAATACATAGTCTTATCAACATACAAGTAACCCTATGGTGTGATCCACGCGCACGCTCATATGATGGACACCAAAGGACAAGAACATAACCACAAGCAAGCTAAATCAATCATAGCAATCTAGCAATTACCTAAAGGACAACGAAAATCTACTCAGACATCATAGGATGGCAAAACATCATTGGATAATAATATGAAGCATAAAGCACCATGTTCAAGTAGGGGGTACAGAGGGTTGCGGGAGAGTGGACCGCTGAAGATAGATGAGGGAAGGTGATGGAGATGTTGGTGAAGATGACGGAGGTGTTGGTGTACATCACGGTGATGATGATGGCCCCGCCGGCGTTCCGGCGCCACCGGAAGCGAGGGGGAGAGAGCCCCCCTCCTCCTTCTTCTTCCTTGACCTTCTCCCTAGGTGGGAGAAGGGTTTCCCCTCTGGTACATGGTCTCCATGGCGTGGGAGGGGCGAGAGCCCCTCCGAGATTGGATCTCTCTCTCTGTCTCTCCCTTTTTGATTCTGCCCTTTCACTGTTTCTTATATTCCCGGAGATCCATAACTCCGATTGGATTGAAACTTTCAACATGATTTGTTTCCGGATATTAGCTTTCTTGTAGTCAAAGAAGGGCAACAACCGCCTTAATAGGTGTCCACGAGGGTCAGGGGCACGCCCATCCCCCTCGGGCGCGCCCTCTACCTCGTGGGCCCCTCGAGCATCGTCTCGTGTTGATTCTTCTTCCCAAAATTCATAAATATTCCAAAAATATTCTCCATCCGTTTTTATCCCGTTCGGACTCCTTTTGATATGGATTTTCTGCGAAACAAAAAACATGCAACAAACAGGAACTGGCACTGGGCACTGGATCAATATGTTAGTCCCAAAAATAGTATAAAAAGTTGCCAAAAGTATATGAAAGTTGTATAATATTGGCATGGAACAATCAAAAATTATAGATACGACGGGGACGTATCAGCATCCCCAAGCTTAATTCCTTCTCGTCCTCGAGTAGGTAAATGATAAAAAAGATAATTTTTGATGTGGAATGCTACCTAGCATAATCTTGATCATGTAATCTAATCATGGCATGAATATTAAGACACGAGTGATTCAACGCAATAGTCTATCATTTGACATAAAATAATTTAATACTCGGGCATCCCAACAAACAATCATGTCTTTCAAAATATCAATCCTAAAGAACGCTATCCCTACAAAATCATATTCTTGTATGCTCCCTTTTCTTAACACAAGGTACCCCTCATGCCCATCCCGATGTCAGCCAAGCAACTGGTTCATAATTTTTAACGTGCTTCAGCTTTTTCAACCCTCACGCAATATATGAGCTCAAGCCATGTATATAGCACTATAGTTAGAATATAGTATGATGGTGGAGGTTGTGTGGAGAAGACCAAATGGGAGAAAATCTCAAATCGACGCATTTAATCAACGGGCTATGGAGATGCCCATCAATTGATGTCAATGCGAGGACTAGGGATTGCCATGCAACATATGCACTGGAGCTATAAGTGTATGAAAGCTCAAACTGAAACTAAGTGGGTGTGCATCCAACCTGCTTGCTCATGAAGACCTCGGGCATTTGAGGAAGCCCATCATCAGAATATACAAGCCAAGTTCTATAATGAAAATTCCCACTAGTATATGGAAGTGATAACTCAAGAGACTCTCTATATGAAGAACATGGTGCTATTTTTAAGCACAAGTGTGGTAAAAGGATAGTAACATTGCCCCTTCTCTCTTTTTCTCTCATTTTTTGGTGGGCTTATTTGACCTCTTTTTTTATTTGGGCTTCTTTGGCCTCTTTTATTTTTCATAAAGTCCAGAGTCTCGTCCCGACTTGTGGGGGAATCATAGTCTCCATCATCCTTTTGTAGCGACCCGACCCGAATGGATCAAGTCTCTGTGCTTTCGTGTCATCCCTGGATCGGTATGCTGACACACACAGTACTCGAAGGATTTATAACAGAGGTAAATCACATGTATAAAGTAACGTAAAAACTATTACCTCAATCCAAAATATAGCGGAAGCAACAAGGTTGTGGGTTCCCATCAACACCAACGGCAAAGTTGAGTATAGGAAATCGTAACCCTAACGTACCACTTACTCGTCGTCTGAAAAGTCTGCAACATGAAAAGTTGCAGCCCGAAAACGGGTCAGCACATGGAATATGCTGGCAATGTAACACATAGAGAGTAATGAAAGAATAGGCTATACTACATGCATATATGGCTGGTGGAAAGCTCTATGATTACAGTTTTTGCGAAAAGCCAATTTTTCCCTACTTCAAAGGAATAAAATTTATTTAACTATCATGGTGGTTGTTAAACATTGAGAATGGTTGACAGCATCCTCAATCCCAATTAAAAGTACTCATTAAACCCAAACAAATTATAATAAGTAACGTGTTGAGATCAACAGGATAATCCAAGAACTAGATACTCAAAATGTCCATAACCGGGACACGGCTAATCATGATTAGTTTGTTACTCTGCAGAGGTTTGCGCACTTTTCCCACAAGACTCGATCGCCTCCGTTTGGTTTCTCGCACTACAGGGTGTTTGAGAAGACGGATGACCGAGACATAGTCTTTCAGAAGCGCTAGCACCTTACATGTGGGGTAAACCGGTACACCTACATCCCCTACATCTGCTAGTCTACCCCGTAAGAGTTCGCACAACTTAGTCAACTATGCTAGAGCCCATAGTAGCATGTGGCTGCACACGGAAGTTTCTAGCATGAAAGATCTTATGATCCCTTTGAGCCTGGGTGGCGGTCCAAAAAAAAACAGGCAAGTCCTGATAGACATCAGGTGCCTCAATCCACCCAGATGTGTGTTTAGGTTGCCACCTTAGATAAGCCATTAATTAACAATCTCACATCTGTCATGGATATTCACTCACCCAATCCACGTCTACTAGCATAGCATAGCATAATAAGCAAACGTAGAAGTAACTCCCAAGGTTTCATAAGTAACAGGTAATAGGTACTACCTCATCTACTTCCCATCCCACAATTTAATTAGATCCTAATCATGCAGTGTGAGAGGATTGATCTAATGCAATAAAACATGGGTTGTAGAAAAGGGTATGATCAAAGTGTGAACTTGCCTGAAATGTTGATGAAGATGATTCGCACTCAAAACTCGTGATAGATCTACTCGTCACACTCCGGTCGATCTATCGTAAGCAAACAATAGTAACCACACAATAAGTACTCATCTAATGCACAGGGAAAAATCGAACAAGAGAACGAACCAGAAAGTTCAACTTAAGAACTCCGGTTGCAAAGAAAGAACGAGCCGAACAAACGACGAAAAACAAACGGCGGAAGAAAACAACTCGGTTCTAGCAAGTTGAATCTAGGTCAAAATTTTACTGTAGCAAAAGCTTGTTCAAGTTGATTAGACGAAACGGCGGTTTCGAGATGAAACTCCAGGCGCTTGAATCACCTGATTCCGATAAACGAGCGAGAAGATAAACTAGAACGAAGATCGGATCTGAGATCGCGATCGCGGAATAAATCCGACGAGAAGAAAAAGAAGAACGGTTATACGAACAGACGTCGTTAACCGGGAAATAATCGGTGATCACGTTCGTTGAGACGAACGGTCCAAAAGAAGAACGAAAACCAATCTAGGGTTTTCGGGAAAAGAGATCGAACGAAAAACCGATCTAGAACACCGGAACGGTTTAGCGAAAAATCGGAAAGAAAACGAATCGGTAGAGAAGAAAAGAATCGGAACGGTTTATAAGAAAAACCGAACCGAGGGAAAGAAGAGACGCGGCGCGGTACCTCCGGCGAACGGCGGCGACGGCGGCGTTGACGCAGGGCGGCGGCGGCGCGGTGACGCATGGTGGCGGTGGCGGCACTAGGGCGCGGGGTTGGGCGGCGTTGGGCGCGGCGGCGATGCACAAGGGCGGCGGCGCGGGTGAGAGGCGCGGGGTGAGGCGCGGCTTGGGTGGTGCGGCGGCGCGGCGTGGGTGTGGCGGCGCGGCGTGGGGCGGCGGAGAGGAGAGGAGAGGTGTTGGTTTGATGTGTTTAGAGGGGGGGTGCTTGGGTATTTATATTGGGGAGGGGAGGGTTTTGCTTGGGGTAGGGGACAAGAAATAGACTAGGATTAGGAAACAAAAGGAAAAGATCTAGAAATAGATACGGAATAAACGAACATAGGACAAGAGTCCTACTAAGACTAGGAAAGAAAGAAGCGGCGGCTCCCTGGTGCACGCGCGCTATGGCCTCTTGGCCGGCCGGCGGCTAGTGGCTTGGGCCTTTGGCCCAAGGCGCTGCAGATTTTTTTTTAAACGGTCTCGCGCGCAGAAAAATAAATAAAAGAAAATCTAAACGAACTCCAAAATTTAATAAAGTAAATTTTCCCCGACTCCTAAAAATGAGCCGAACAAAATGAACTTTTCTCCGGACCTAAAATAAAATTTTCAAAAACGCGCATTTTCCCTATCCGAATAAAATGCAAATAAAACTCCGGCAAACAAAATTTGATCTATTTATTAAATCTTCATTTTCCTAAATTTGGGAAAGTCATATTATTCCCTCTCTTATATTTTTGATAACGGAAAATAATTGAAGATGAAATAAATAAATCAAATGATCCTCTTTTCAATTCGAGAAAACTCTCAAATATGAAAATAACGAAATCTCCAACTCTCTCCAAGGGTCCTTGAGTTGCGTGAAATTTCTAGGATCGACCAAAATGCAAGAAAATAAAATATGCATGATGATCTATTCCAAATTGAAAATAAATTCAAAAGGGGCTTTGAATTTAATTCTTTGAAACTCCCAACTCATATTTCATATAATTTGAAGAAGTCATTTTATCTTCTCTCGTGAAAATCATTGAGTCGCATAAAGTTTCAGAATTGGGATATTTCCAAATGAAATTCAAATATTCTCAACACCCCTTGTCATTTAAATAAATGGAAGAAGTCATGTCATCTTCTCTCCGGGGTTTTGTGATGAAAAGAATTTGAATTCACGAAGATCAGAAAACCAATATGAAAGTTTGGGAAAGTCCTTTTATTCCCTCTCATTTAATTTTCAAAAAGTTTCGAATTCACTCACTTTCAGTCAATCAATCAAGCAATCAATCAAATCTATCTATTTGTTTATAACATTCCAAAATTTAGAATTTTGGGATGTTACAAACTACCACCCTTAAAATGAATCTCGTCCTCGAGATTCGGAGAGGCTAGAAAGAATAGGTTAGGGTTTGGGGTCTTCTCAAAGTCCATCGATCATCTCCGAGGTCTCGGGTGCTACCACCCTTAGAAACATTGTTACGGTTCCATCAAAACTCATATACTCCATCCTTATCGTTGACAGTGTCAGTCTTCTCAGATATTAAGGATAATCCCTTCTCTGGCTCTTCCGGTAGTGGCATAACCTTTTCCTCAATTCCTTTGTCCTTTCATCTTGGTAAGGTTATCCCGAAACTGGGTCTTCATAGCTGACGGGTCTGACGCCAATGCTAAACAACTATCGATATCTCGTGGTGGTCAACAATTTATGGTTTCTCCTGCAGGAAAGGGTCTGGGTTGAACCTCACCGTATAACCTACGGGTGGCAACAACTGCCATGTACAAGGAAAAAAAATACCTATACCTTTCTAAGGTTCAAACAAGGTTTTGATCGTCGTCTCTCCACTATAGGTAAGTCACTCAGATTTACCATCCCATATAGCAAAGCGAATAATAAGAGTAAGTCGGTATGGTGATCAATCCATCCCGCACCCAAATCATTACCATGTATACAGTTTAGCGAATCTCGCATACTAACACTCGGTCAACCTCACAAGCATTGCAGGATTTCTCTTATCGACGAACTAAGTTCGGATAATCCATGGATTCTGCAAGCCAGACAAACATCTATCGTTCCTTCACAACTCTCAGGTTTTGCATAAACTCCTATAAAATCGCCTGTCGATAAAATCGTAACTTCTTCCAGGGTTTTTCCTTCAGCAAGAATGTGCTTGCTTCTTCGCAGGTCCGGGGCCTGTGGGTTATGGCCCATCTCATCACTTGTAGTCCTTGAACTTATCATCGGGCAACTGTTCATTATTCCAACTTCCAACTTCCTAGTATTCTTAAATCCATCCAATTGTACTGTCTTCCTTCCTTCTATTGGCACCAAACTAGGACATGATTACTCAGACTCATCATGGAGTTTCCATTGCTCCATATTACCAACATCATACCTCCGTTATATCCAATAGTAATTTATCTCTTCATCCTCGTGGGATTTTCCCACATACTAAGATAAAAACTTATACTTATGAAGTCCATATTCACTTCGTAGAACATCATTATCCTTTCTGCGGTCAAGCGTCCTTATAGGGGAATATTGGCCATCTCTGCATGGCACTTCTTCAACTGGGAAACGTAAAACACATCTTGAACTCCTGACAGTCCTCCGGGTGACTCTAACTTGTTGGCCACTTCTCCATACGCTCCAAAACTCGGTATGGTCCTACAAACCTCGGGGCTAACTGTCCCTTAACTCCAATCCGTTTAACTCCTCGCAGAGGGAACACATGAAGACATGCTCTGTCTCCAATTTCATAGACTACCTCCTTGCGTTTTTAAGTCTGCATAACTCTTCTACCTGGACTGAGCTACCTTCAGTCTATCTCGAATCAACTTATCATTCTCTTCTGACTCCTTGATCACATTTGGTCCAAACAACTGTCGGTCTCCAACTTCATCCCACATACTCTTGGGGTATCACACATACCGAGACAAAACTCATATTCATTTTGTCTGAAATCCACTCAGTGGAGTATCCTTATCTTTTCCAGGGGTCAACGGTTCTTACAGGGTACTACCACCCTTAAAATGCACAAATCTTCCATAGACCATATTTCTCATATCCTCAAAATGGTCAAAATCCTTCTTCATAGAGTAACAACTCATAGAATCCATATCAATACCAACGAGGCTAACTTTATTAATTCTCAAATCATTACATGCCTCAACTCAATACCTCTATATTAAAAGAAAATGTTCTCACTAAAGGAAATTTTTGAATAAGCTCAGAAGAGAAGAGAGGTAAAAGATCTTTTTGAAAGGGAAAGTTGTAGAGAAAAATCTTTACTATGGGCTTGCCAATTTCTAGGGTCACGTCCTACAGTCAACATGTGCTCTGATACCATCTTGTAGCGACCCGACCCGAATGGATCAAGTCTCTGTGCTTTCGTGTCATCCCTGGATCGGTATGCTGACACACACAGTACTCGAAGGATTTATAACAGAGGTAAATCACATGTATAAAGTAACGTAAAAACTATTACCTCAATCCAAAATATAGCGGAAGCAACAAGGTTGTGGGTTCCCATCAACACCAACGGCAAAGTTGAGTATAGGAAATCGTAACCCTAACGTACCACTTACTCGTCGTCTGAAAAGTCTGCAACATGAAAAGTTGCAGCCCGAAAACGGGTCAGCACATGGAATATGCTGGCAATGTAACACATAGAGAGTAATGAAAGAATAGGCTATACTACATGCATATATGGCTGGTGGAAAGCTCTATGATTACAGTTTTCGCGAAAAGCCAATTTTTCCCTACTTCAAAGGAATAAAATTTATTTAACTATCATGGTGGTTGTTAAACATTGAGAATGGTTGACAGCATCCTCAATCCCAATTAAAAGTACTCATTAAACCCAAACAAATTATAATAAGTAACGTGTTGAGATCAACAGGATAATCCAAGAACTAGATACTCAAAATGTCCATAACCGGGGACACGGCTAATCATGATTAGTTTGTTACTCTGCAGAGGTTTGCGCACTTTTCCCCACATGACTCGATCGCCTCCGTTTGTTTTCTCGCACTACATGGTGTTTGAGAAACGGATGACCGAGACATAGTCTTTCAGAAGCACTAGCACCTTACATGTGGGGTAGACCGGTACACCTACATCCCCTACATCTGCTAGTCCACCCCGTAAGAGTTCGCACAACTTAGTCAACTATGCTAGAGCCCATAGTAGCATGTGGCTGCACACGGAAGTTTCTAGCATGAAAGATCTTATGATCCCTTAGAGCCTGGGTGGCGGTCCAAAAAAAACAGGCAAGTCCTGATAGACATCAGGTGCCTCAATCCACCCAGATGTGTGTTTAGGTTGCCACCTTAGATAAGCCATTAATTAACAATCTCACATCTGTCATGGATATTCACTCACCCAATCCACGTCTACTAGCATAGCATAGCATAATAAGCAAACGTAGAAGTAACTCCCAAGGTTTCATAAGTAACAGGTAATAGGTACTACCTCATCTACTTCCCATCCCACAATTTAATTAGATCCTAATCATGCAGTGTGAGAGGATTGATCTAATGCAATAAAACATGGGTTGTAGAAAAGGGTATGATCAAAGTGTGAACTTGCCTGAAATGTTGATGAAGATGATTCGCACTCAAAACTCGTGATAGATCTACTCGTCACACTCCGGTCGATCTACCGTAAGCAAACAATAGTAACCACACAATAAGTACTCATCTAATGCACAGGGAAAAATCGAACAAGAGAACGAACCAGAAAGTTCAACTTAAGAACTCCGGTTGCAAAGAAAGAACGAGCCGAACAAACGACGAAAAACAAACGGCGGAAGAAAACAACTCGGTTCTAGCAAGTTGAATCTAGGTCAAAATTTTACTGTAGCAAAAGCTTGTTCAAGTTGATTAGACGAAACGGCGGTTTCGAGATGAAACTCCAGGCGCTTGAATCACCTGATTCCGATAAACGAGCGAGAAGATAAACTAGAACGAAGATCGGATCTGAGATCGCGATCGCGGAATAAATCCGACGAGAAGAAAAAGAAGAACGGTTATACGAACAGACGTCGTTAACCGGGAAATAATCGGTGATCACGTTCGTTGAGACGAACGGTCCGAAAGAAGAACGAAAACCAATCTAGGGTTTTCGGGAAAAGAGATCGAAACGAAAAACCGATCTAGAACACCGGAACGGTTTAGCGAAAAATCGGAAAGAAAACGAATCGGTAGAGAAGAAAAGAATCGGAACGGTTTATAAGAAAAACCGAACCGAGGGAAAGAAGAGACGCGGCGCGGTACCTCCGGCGAACGGCGGCGACGGCGGCGTTGACGCAGGGCGGCGGCGGCGCGGTGACGCATGGTGGCGGTGGCGGCACTAGGGCGCGGGGTTGGGCGGCGTTGGGCGCGGCGGCGATGCACAAGGGCGGCGGCGCGGGTGAGAGGCGCGGGGTGAGGCGCGGCTTGGGTGGTGCGGCGGCGCGGCGTGGGTGTGGCGGCGCGGCGTGGGGCGGCGGAGAGGAGAGGAGAGGTGTTGGTTTGATGTGTTTAGAGGGGGGGTGCTTGGGTATTTATATTGGGGAGGGGAGGGTTTTGCTTGGGGTAGGGGACAAGAAATAGACTAGGATTAGGAAACAAAAGGAAAAGATCTAGAAATAGATACGGAATAAACGAACATAGGACAAGAGTCCTACTAAGACTAGGAAAGCAAGAAGCGGCGGCTCCCTGGTGCACGCGCGCTATGGCCTCTTGGCCGGCCGGCGGCTAGTGGCTTGGGCCTTTGGCCCAAGGCGCTGCGGATTTTTTTTTAAACGGTCTCGCGCGCAGAAAAATAAATAAAAGAAAATCTAAACGAACTCCAAAATTTAATAAAGTAAATTTTCCCCGACTCCTAAAAATGAGCCGAACAAAATGAACTTTTCTCCGGACCTAAAATAAAATTTTCAAAAACGCGCATTTTCCCTATCCGAATAAAATGCAAATAAAACTCCGGCAAACAAAATTTGATCTATTTATTAAATCTTCATTTTCCTAAATTTGGGAAAGTCATATTATTCCCTCTCTTATATTTTTGATAACGGAAAATAATTGAAGATGAAATAAATAAATCAAATGATCCTCTTTTCAATTCGAGAAAACTCTCAAATATGAAAATAACAAAATCTCCAACTCTCTCCAAGGGTCCTTGAGTTGCGTGAAATTTCTAGGATCGACCAAAATGCAAGAAAATAAAATATGCATGATGATCTATTCCAAATTGAAAATAAATTCAAAGGGGCTTTGAATTTAATTCTTTGAAACTCCCAACTCATATTTCATATAATTTGAAGAAGTCATTTTATCTTCTCTCGTGAAAATCATTGAGTCGCATAAAGTTTCAGAATTGGGATATTTCCAAATGAAATTCAAATATTCTCAACACCCCTTGTCATTTAAATAAATGGAAGAAGTCATGTCATCTTCTCTCCGGGGTTTTGTGATGAAAAGAATTTGAATTCACGAAGATCAGAAAACCAATATGAAAGTTTGGGAAAGTCCTTTTATTCCCTCTCATTTAATTTTCAAAAAGTTTCGAATTCACTCACTTTCAGTCAATCAATCAAGCAATCAATCAAATCTATCTATTTGTTTATAACATTCCAAAATTTAGAATTTTGGGATGTTACACCTTTCCTCACTGGGGTCTAATAATGATGATCATCACACTTTTATTTACTTACAACTCAATATTACAACTCGATACTAGAACAAAAATATGACTCTATATGAATGCCTCTGGTGGTGTACCGGGATGTGCAATCATCTAGCGTAGCAATGAAATCAAAATGTACAAGCCATGAAAACATCATGCTAGCTATCTTACGATCATGCAAAGCAATATGACAATGAATGCTCAAGACATGTATATGATGATGATAGAAGTTGCATGGCAATATATCTCGGAATGGATATGGAAATGCCATGATAGGTAGGTATGGTGGCTGTTTTGAGGAAGATATAAGGAGGATTATGTGTGATAGAGCGTATCATATCACGGGGTTTGGATACACCGGCAAAGTTTGCACCAACTCTCGAGGTGAGAAAGGGCAATGCACGGTACTGAAGAGGCTAGAAATGATGGAAGGGTGAGAGTGCGTATAATCCATGGACTCACATTAGTCATAAAGAACTCATATACTTATTGCAAAAGTTTAGGGGGGAGGTTGGTAGGAGTTAACCATCGCGCGCCCCCGACCTTCACACAAAGATAAACAATCAATATACAATGTGCGCCAATTTGGTTACATAGTTAGGAGACCATACGTGCATGCTTCGGGAATCACAAACCTTAGCACCAATATTCTTACTAAAAACAACCATTTACTAGAACCTCCCACATATTATCATCTCTATATCGCAAAACTATTGCATGGAATCAAGCATATCATATTCAGTGATCTACAAATTTTATGTAGGATTTTATGACTAACCATGTGAATGACCAATTCATGTCATCTCTCTAAATAGATATAAGTGAAGCAAGAGATTTTAATTCTTTCTACAAAAGATATGCCCATGCTCTAACAAATATAAGTGAAGCAAAAGAGCATTCTACAAATGGCGGTTTTCTATGTGAAGAGAAACAGGCAATCCAAACTTCAAATGCTATAAGTGAAGCACATGAAGCATTCTATAAAGCCATACTCAAAAGATTTAAGTGAAGTGCAATGAGCATTCTATAAATCAACCATGGACTATCTCATACCAGCATGGTGCATAAAAGAAAAGTGAAAACTAAATGCAAAAGATGCCCCAAGATTTGCACATATCGCATGAACGAAACGAATCCGAAAACATACCGATACTTGTTGAAGAAAGATGGGATGCCTTTCGGGGCATCCCCAAGCTTAGACGCTTGAGTCTCCTTGAATATTTACTTGGGGTGCCTTGTGCATCCCCAAGCTTGAGCTCTTTCCTCTCCTCCTTTTCCTCATATCGAGACCTCCTCGATCTTCGAACACTTCATCCACACAAAACTTCAACAGAAAACTCTCTAAGATCCGTTAGTATGATAAAGCAAATCACTACTCGAAGTACTGTTGCAAACCAATTCATATTTTGTTTTTGCATTGTAGCTACTGTAATATAACTTTTCCATGGCTTAATCCACTGATAAAAATCGATAGTTTCATCAAAACAAGCAAACTATGCATCAAAAACAGAATCTGTCTTAAACAGGACAGTCTGTAATAATCTGAACATCCACCATACCTATGGAACCCAAAAAATTCTGAAAAAATTAGGAAAACTAAACAATTTATATAGAAATACAGTGCAAATAGTTTAAGAACCGTTTGACGTTCTAGTAAAAAAAATGTAAAATCGCGCACTACAGCCAAAGTTTCTGTCCTACACCGCACACACCAACAAGCATTGTAAACATCCTAAAGGCAAACCTTGGCACATTATTTTTATTATATAAACTTTATAAAAGCACACAACAAAAATAAATGACTCTCTAAAACTTCCGGGGTGTCTCCCTGGCAGCGCTTTCTTTAAAGCCATTAAGCTAGGCATATAGTGCACAAGTAATGGATCCACCCGGATCCCAAGGTATATCAAAGCCAATTTTAATTAAAAATGATTTGTGATTTAGTAGTGAGCACAAAGTAACATATATCATGCAGCAACGAAGTTTAACTCTCATCCTATGCATCAGCATGTCATAAAAGAACAAGTCATGCACACCAAGTAAAGGCCAATGCATAGTATAAGCAGTTTCTTGCAATTCTATCGTGTTGGAAACATAAAGAGGCGGAGATGTAGTTCCTCTCTCATAATAATTGCAAGTTGGAGCAGCAAGCACATGCATATTATATCTATCAAAATCATCATGTGCAACTGTAAAATGCAACCCATCAACATTATCCTTAATAAGAGCAAACTTCTCCGATATAGTGTAGTTCGGAGAATTCAAAAAGATAGTAGGTGATGAGGACATCAATACAATTGTTACACCCACAGCCCCGGCTGCTATACATACTGGACCAATTACTAGAGCTCGCACACGCCAACTAAATTACCAGGTACTTTCGTTTCTTGGTAATGATTCTAATGTTCATGAGAATATGATGCTGCCTAAATTGGATACATTTGTTTTGCTTACAAATGAAGGGCCTAGCTTGGAGAAGGATGAACATTGGAGCAAGAACAAGCATGGAGATGATGGTATGCGCAAGGGGAACAAGAACGGAGTTACAAGTGATGATTTCAGGACTTTGAAGCCACCATAATGGGTGCATGAAAGCCTTGGACGAAATATACAAGATGCCACTTCATAAATTTCGTCCCGAGGCTATTCTAGGTGCTGCGTCACCTTTTTATTGGGACAGGCCCATGTAATTTCGAAATACATAAGTATAGGCTATTTTTAGAGTCCGTATGTGTGGGGAAACAAGAGATAGGGTTGATTTCGGACCCCTCCACCAAGGGCCACGAAATCCCCCCCCCCTTTCCCCATATATACAGCCCTTAGGGCATCGTTTAGACTTTGGGTTTTGTTTAGATTAAAGTTTGCCATAGCTGCAACTTCGCGTACTTCATTTGTGTTCAACGACCAAACAAAGGCGTCACAGAACCCCACCTTGATCAATAAAGCTTTCATCTTATATTTGCAATATCCAGATTGCAATCTCAGTTTCTTGCTTGTTCTTCGTTTGCTCGCAGGAAACAGACCCTCGTGGTCAGGTTGATCGTGCTCCCGTGTGGTCAATAACCTCTCGGAGTTGGTTTAGCGATTGCTAAGGCACGACGTCCTCCCACGTCCGTAGTCAGATCGTCAAAGTCGACTTCCACCAAAGCGAAATCCATCATCTCATCGAAAGATGGGACACCTTTGCCTCTATCAATAGGACTATTATGTGTGGGTGCAATAACAACAATTTCATGTTTAACATAAGGAACTATAGCAAGTTCATCTCCATTGTAGCGACCAGACCTCAAACAGTCTGATCTCTGTGCATTAGTGTCATCCCTGGATCGGTAATGCTGACACGCACAGTACTTGAAGGATTTATAACAGAGTAGCAATCACACACTTATTACATCGAGTGTCTCAAAACAGAACTTATTACAATAAATATGGCTTAAGGCCATCTAATAACGATAACAGCGGAAGGCTTGGAAGATAAAGCAAGTCCATCAACCCTAGTGACATCACTGAGTATAAGATCACGACCTAAGGCACCTTACTCGTCGTCTGAAAAGTCTGCAACATGAACGTTTTTCTAACATCAAATAAAATCCACACAAATTCAAATAAAGCAAAGAGTGCTACCATTGCACTAAAACCCCATAAAAATCATTTCTAAAATACCAAAATGATTTCAAATTAATTTCTCTCCGATTTTCTATTGTAGGGAGTCATTTTACTCTATTTTCCATATATTCAATTTTTTGAGAAAAATAATTTGAATAAAACCTAAATAAGTCCAAATTGAAAATAATTTTCAAAGGGACTTTAAATTGGATTTCTCTTAAACTCCCAACTCATATTTCATATGTTTTGAAGAAGTCATTTTATCTTCTCTCACGAAAATCATTGAGTTGCATAAAGTTTCTAAATTGGAAATAGTTCCAAATGGAATTCAGATCTTTTCAAACCCTTTTCATTTATTTAAATGGAAGAAGTCATGTCATCTTCTCTCCAGGGTTTTGTATTTGAAAAGAATTTGAATTCAAGGAGATCAGAAAGCAAAGATGAAAGTTTGGGAAAGTCCTTTTATTCCCTCCCATTAAACTTTCGAAAGTTTCAAATTTCACTCAACTTCACACAATCAATCATAACTATCTATTTAATATAACATTCCAAAATTTAGAATTTTGGAATGTTCCAAACCTACCACCCTTAAAATGAATCTTGTCCTCGAGATTCGGAGAGGCTAGCAAGAAGTAGGTTAGGTCCGGGGTCTTCTCAAAATCCATCGATCGTCACAGGGGGTCTGGGGTGCTACCACCCTTAGAAACATTGTTACAGTTCCATCAAAAGTCATATACTCCATCCATATTGTTGACAGTGTCAATCTTCTTAGATCTTTAGGATAATTCCTTCTCTGGGCTCTTTCGGTGGTGGCATAACCTTTTCCTCAATTCTTGTGTCCATTTCATCTTGGTAAGGTTATTCCATGACTGGGTCTTCTTAGCTGACGGGTCTGGCGCCAATACTAAACAACTATCGATATCTCATGGCGGTCAACAATTTATGGTTTCTCCTGCAGGAAATGGGTCTGGGTTGAACCTCACCGTATATCCTACGATTGGCAACAACTGCCTTGTACTAGGGAAAAATTGTCGTACCATTCCAAGGTTCAAATAGGCTTTAATATCGCCGTCTCTCTACTATAGATATGTCACTCAGATCTACCATCCCATCCTTCCATGCATCTGCATGCTTAACTCCGCATGGTGACAATAGCATAAGCGGGTAATAACACCATGGTCAGCCGTGTCTATGCCCATGTTACTACCATGAGATTTCATTCCATAATTGATATCTCCTATCTTAGGGTTTTCCTGACAAAAACTTTGAGTTCTAATGCTCCATGTTTCGGTCTTTCTTCGATACACCTTGATCTTGGGTATTGACAGCTTCATTAGTCTGCCAAGTTCCATAAGGGGTGCCTTCCTAGGTCATACAAATCTGGAAATTCTTCAAAGCCTTCAAATTCTCCTAGTCTTCGGAGTCTTCATCGTTGTAGCTTCCGTCATTGTAATGCACGGTAAAAATCCTCTTTATTCCAAAGTAGTCTTAGTTGTCCGATATCTTGTACTCCTTGAAGTGGTCTCATCAGCCGAATCTTCATGTGGTCAAAAGGGGAAAAGGGTATAGTCTAACTAAAAGGGAATATTTGCATAAGCTCAGAAGAGAAGAGAGGTAAGAGATCTTTTCGAGAATAAAGTAGTAGAGAAAATCTTTCCTATGGGCTTGCCAGTCTCTAGGGGTCACGTCCTACAGTCAACATGTGCTCTGATACCATCTTGTAGCGACCAGACCTCAAACAGTCTGATCTCTGTGCATCAGTGTCATCCCTGGATCAGTAATGCTGACACACACAGTATTTGAAGGATTTATGACAGAGTAGCAATCACACACTTATTGCATCGAGTGTCTCAAAAGAGAACTTATTACAATAAATATGGCTGCAGGCCATCTAATAACGATAACAGCGGAAGGCTTGGAAGATAAAGCGAGTCCATCAACTCCAACGGCATCACTGAGTATAAGATCACGACCTAAGGCACCTTACTCGTCATCTGAAAAGTCTGCAGCATGAACGTTTTTCTAATGTCAAATAAAATCCACACAAATTTAAATAAAGCAAAGAGTGCCACTGTTGCACTAAAACCCCATAAAAATCATTTCTAAAATACCAAAATGATTTCAAATTAATTTCTCTCTGATTTTCTATTGTAGGGAATCATTTTACCCTATTTTCCATATATCTTATTTTTGGAGAAAAATAATATGAATAAAACCCAAATAAGTCCAAATTGAAAATAATTTTCAAAGGGACTTTAAATTGGATTTCTCTTAAACTCCCAACTCATATTTCATATGTTTTGAAGAAGTCATTTTATATTCTCTCATGAAAATCATTGAGTTGCATAAAGTTTCTAAATTGGAAATAGTTCCAAATGAAATTCATATCTTTTCAAAACCCTTTTCATTTATTTAAATGGAAGAAGTCATGTCATCTTCTCTCCAGGGTTTTGTATTTGAAAAGAATTTGAATTCAAGGAGATTGGAAAGCAAAGATGAAAGTTTGGGAAAGTCCTTTTATTCCCTCTCATTTAACTTTCAAAAGTTTCAAATTTCCCTCAACTTCACACAATCAATCATAACTATCTATTTAATATAACATTCATCCATAAGCATCATTCATATAGGCATCATGGCCACAAGCATAGCAAGCATCATCAAAAAGCGGTATTTCAAGAGAATCAACGGGATCATAACAATCATGATATTAATCATCCTTCGGTAAGCATGAAGGGAAATTAAACAATGTATGAGTTGAAGAGTTACTCTCATTAGAAGGTGGGCATGGGTGATCAATCCGCTCTTCCTCCTTTTGTTCTTCGCTCTCCTCCTCATCTTTTTCATCCAATGAGCTCACAGTTTCATCAGTTTCTTCTTCCATAGATTCCTGCAAAATATTAATCTCTTCTTGGACAGCGGAGACTTTCTCATAAATTCATCAATATCATAATTGTATTTATAATTATCATATCAATATTTAAGGATAGCTAAATTTTCAGGTCTGTAAGCAGCATCATAAAGATTTTCACACACTTTAAACAAAGATTCAATTTCATAAGCACCCATAAAAGTAACGAATTCTTCTATTTGTTCCACATCATAGTAATCGTATATACCATTAGCATAAGAAGCTAAGGTTTTATTATCATTAAATTCGCATGAAAAGGGAAGGTGTGGAGCCTTCATCCTAGAGCAACAAGTATAATCATATCTCAAGCACAGTTCCTGAGCATACCAATGCAACATATGAATTTGATCCCATAATAGTTTCCCTTTTTGAGTCAAGTGATAATCCCTAAAGTATTCATGTTGATCCAACGTTACTCCCATTATAAAGTTGAATGGGGTTTTCTCAGGATTATCAAAGTAGTACATAATATCTTTCACATAATGAGCATCGAGGGTTTTAGGAGGTTCCCCATCTCCATGAGTAGCAAGTACACCTAATTTTTTTGGTATTTTGATTTTCCTACCCATAACTAAAGATAGAAAACAAGAGCACAAAATAAAAACTACTTAGTGATAAAACAAACAAGCACACATGAGAATATTCGCCCCACACTATAACTCCCCGGCAACAGCGCCAGAAAAAGGTCTTGATAACCCACAAGTATAGGGGATCAATTGTAGCCTCTTTCGATAAGTAAGAGTGTCAAACCCAACGAGGAGCTAAAGGTAGAACAAATATTCCCTCAAGTTCTATCGACCACCGATACAACTCTACGCACGCTTAACGTTCGCTTTAAAACAAGTACGAAACTAGAATTACTTTGTAGGTTTTGTTGGATAGATTTGCAAGAATATAAAGAGCATGTAAATATAAACTAGGGGCTGTTTAGATAAAGAAGCAATAAAGTTAGTATAGAGAGTGTGGAAAAGTGGTGGTAGGAGTTGCAAAATTGTCCCTAAGCAATTGACTACTTTACTAGACCGATAGCAAGTTTTATGTGGGAGAAGCCACTGCTAGCATGACATCCCTGACTTGGAATTCTATGCACTTATGATTAGAACTATTAGCAAGCATCCGCAACTACTAACGTTCATTAAGGTAAAACCCAACCATAGCATTAAGATATATTGGTCCCCCTTCAATCCCGTATGCATCAATTTCTATGCTAGGTTGAAGCTTCTGTCACTCTTGCCCTCCAATACATAGTCTTATCAACATACAACTAACCTTATGGTGTGATCCACGCGTGCGCTCATATGATGGGCACCAAAGGACAACAACATAACCACAAGAAAATCAAACCAATCATAGCAATTCAGCAATTACCGAAAGGACAACGAAAATCTACTCATACATCATAGGATGGCAACACATCATTGGATAATAATATGAAGCATAAAGCACCATGTTCAAGTAGAGGGTACAACGGGTTGCAGGAGAGTGGAGCGCTGAAGATAGATGGGGGAAGGTGATGGAGCTGTTGGTGAGGATGACGGAGGTGTTGGTGTAGACCACGGTGATGATGATGGACCCGGCGGCGTTCCGGCGCCACCGGAAGCGAGGGGGAGAGAGACCACCTCCTTCTTCTTCTTCCTTGACCTTGTCCCTAGGTGGGAGAAGGGTTTTCCCTCTGGTCCATGATCTCCATGGCATGGGAGGGGCGAGAGTCCCTCCGAGATTGGATCTGTCTCTCTGTCTCTCTCTATTTCTGCCTTTTTGATTCTACCCTTTCACTGTTTCTTATATTTCCGAAGATCCGTAACTCCAATTGGATTGAAACTTTGAACCCGATTTGTTTCCGGATATTAGGTTTCTTGCGGCGAAAGAAGGGCAACAACCGCCTTACAGGGTGTCCACAAGGGTCAAGGGAGTGCCCACCCCCTGGGGCGCGCCCCCTGCCTCGTGGGCCCCTCGAGCATCGTCTCGCGTTGATTCTTCTTCCCAAAATTCATAAATATTCCAAAAATATTCTCGGTCTGTTTTTATCCCGTTTGGACTCCGTTTTATATGGATTTTCTGCGAAACAAACAACATGCAAGAAACAGGAACTGGCACTGGGCACTGGATCAATATGTTAGTCCCAAAAATAGCATAAAAAGTTGCCAAAAGTATATGAAAGTTGTATAATATTGGCATGGAACAATCAAAAATTATAGATATGACGGAGATGTATCAATGGCATGGCAATGCAAGACACCATATGCATGATATGATCATATATAACCCTTCCAAGTTAGAGCATACACCTGGGGGGGGATACGACTATTCATCTATCTCTGAATCCTCCTCCGAGGAGCTATCTGTAACCAGCAAGAAATCTGCATCGACAGGTAGCACTGACTGCTTAGAAGACCTTGTTTTCACTCTAGATTTTCCCATGACTGACTCAAATGGCTGATTCACATGAAGAGTAGATTAATGTATAAACATTGTTGACAAATGGAATACATTATAAAAAATATAGTATGGCACAATACAATCCATATATACGATGACTGGCTAAACAGGATGGCATTGCATGATTCACATATATATTGCATAATTCACATATACTCCCTCCATTCCTAAATATTTATCTCTTTAGAGATTTCAAATGGACTACCACATACGGATGTATATAGACATATTTTAGAGTGTAGATTCACTCATTTTGCTCCGTATGTAGTCACTTGTTGAAATCTCTAAAAAGACAAATATTTAGGAACGGTGGGAGTATGATATAGAAACCAAACATGTGGCATTCACACAAAGCAAATCTAAACTAAGCTGATGACATATGAGATGTATAAAATAAGCAGTGCGAGGCACCATATGCATGATATGACCAACATCAGCATGCCCGGTTAGAGCAAACACCTCAGGGGGTAAATAGGAGTGGTCGGCTCCCTCTGAATCCCCTTCTGAACAATTTCCTTCCGTTGGAATACAATCTGGAATGGGGGAGGGGGGGCCCCACTTCGCCAACCATGGATTGGTGTGTGCATGACATTATATTCCCACACAACGGTCTTCTCTTTTTCTCCACATGTTCAGTACGATTATGTACAATAACTGACATGCATAATAAAAAACATAGTTAGATTATGTAAGGCCTAATGGGTGCATGCAGAAATCAAGACTGATGGTAGCAAACAAGTGGATAGATCCAAAACTAATGATAGCAGGCAGATGATAGCTTTAGTTTAAAAAGATAGACGATAGATCATCTACTGTTTGTTGCCCACCCAACATGAACCACATAGAAGACCCTAGATCAACCAGATAGTAGACAGATACTATTCGTTGCTGCCTTGATATGTGCCCCAGAGGCATTTTAAAACTCAAGTTTGAACATTAGTTTGGACCTGACTCAGAGTCTAAGAGGTGAACAAGATGATAAAGTAGTAGGTAATAATAACCGATGTATAACGTAAGTAGACATGAAAGAGTGCGACCTCTCTTCCGGAACTATGTAGTCCTCAGGTTCATCTGCTTAGTTGATGATGGTAATGCAGTTGGCGTGGCTGCCAGCAATGTGCAAGATGATCTGAGGCGGCAAAAGAAGGTCTGCAGAGGGAATCTCTGCTGCAGTGAACGCTTCCATCAATGGTGCACCTCAGGTGGGGTGGATGATGACACGGCAAGAGCAGGACAAAACACACAGAGTTGTTTTTGACACCTATCTAAAAATGAAGTAAATCTGTAAGGGCTCCTTAGAATTGGAGGATTCTAAAAATGCAGGGACAAGAAAAACACAGGAATAGGATAGGAATGCACGTGCAAAACAGAGCATTTGCAGACATAGGATTTCTGTCAACCTGGGTGTTTGGTTCACATGAATTGGAAGAACGCAGGAATGGAGAAACATGGTCAAATTAAAGTCAAACCACATGAAAATGTAAAATAGGAATCTTATTATGCCAGTAATGCAATTAGTCCTATTCTTCATGCATATTAATTTGAAATGACATCCAAGTGGATATTAAAATTCCTACGTTTTTTCTTTGAAAGAGACACCAAAGGAAAAGAATCCTTGAGTTTTGCTTTGCTCCATTCCTTCTAACCAAATGCACGAATAGTAGTACCATAGTAAAGTTTCCAATTCCTATGTTTTCTTCACTTTTTCTTTGAACCAGTGGCGATTCTAGTAGGTAGTCTTCAACAGGCTGAAGCTTTCCCTTGAAATATTTTGTGATCTTAGATTTGGTCCACATGAATATCATATAATGGATATCTTGCTAAACTGATTCAAATTGTGGTTCAAAAGAGCATTTAGTTGTCTCCCTGTTAACTTTGTGACCACTATTCATTTATTTCTAGATTTGCAACTGCTTTGAACCAAAGGATCCCTGAGGGATCAACCATAATGTGGAGTAACAAAGTGATGCAGCGAGTGTACAACCTCTTTGGCATACCCTTGTGGATCTCAACATCATTGGGTTGGACGTGGAGGATGGTGATGCTAGTGTGATTGTAGGAGGTGGGGAAGAAGATCTGAGGCCTCTGGAGACGGCACCGAGGGTCCTGCTCCACTATGATGGACCGTTCCGTCATTGGGGCATCTCCGATGAGGTGTACGACGGCAAGGCTAAAATAGGACACGATAGACAATGTTAATCTGAAGTGGGAGTCTAATAGCATCTGCAATAGATGATGTAAAATATTATCACCAAAAATTGCTAGATATAAAATGCATTAGCCGCACCACGGCCGCTCTGACAGATGCTGTAAATATTGTTGACTCTGAACTTAACTAAAGAAATTGAACTTTACAGTCAAAACTGAATTTAACTGTTGAAACTGAATTTTACTGATGAAACTGATTGAACTAGTAGCAGAGAATTGCAATAGAAGTTTAGGGCATTTGGCCACTGGTAGCAGAGAAGTAGTGATCTAAATCAGCAGCCGCTCGAGCAGGGAACGCACTAGCAGAGAGCAACTCATGCAGCAGCACTGCGAGCGAGTGCTAAAGCAGCAACTCCTATAGCTGTCGTAGGTCGGGCAGCAGCAGTAGCAGCAGCGCGAGCGAGAGGAAGAGTAGAGCAAAGCAGCAGCACAAACAAGACCAAGAGCAGAACAGCAACATGAACAAGAGCAAGAGCAGAGCAGCAGTGTGACCGAGAACAATAGCAGAGCAGAGGAGCAGCACGAATGAAAGCAAGAGCAGTGCAGCAGCGCGACCGACAGCAAGAACAGAGCCACAACACGAGCGAGAGCCGGAGTAGCAGTAGCAGCTCCGTGAGCGAGAACTGGAGCAGCAGCAGCTAGTGCTGGTGTGGAAGTCGCCGCCGAGGAAGCAACGACATGGGGGAGAGACGTCATGGAGGAAGTGGCCGATGCCGGTGCCGTCGATGGAGACCCGCCATGGCTGCTCGGTATCAAGCACCGTCATCCCCGTGAGATTGAATAAAAGATAAAATGCAGCAGTGAGTGCAGAACTTCCTTGGTGGCGCTGAGTATGTCTCGGTTGCATCAGAGGAATTGTTGAGGGTGCTGCGGTTCCGATGGGGCAGGTCAAGACAAAGCTATGGGATGGAGGTGGCGCGATAGACGAGGCGAATGTCGGGGCAACTCCTTGGAGGTGGAGGATGGGGAGGCCAATTCGGCGAGACGATGAGATCAACAACGGATCCTCATCCACTGCGGTGGATGAGGGACATCGAGTTGTTGCTGTGGACAACGTCGTCGGGGAAGAGTCTTCGGCTGGTCGGCGGTTGGGAGGCCGACAAAGGAGCATGGGGTTTCGCGGCCTCGGTGTACGAATGGGGGGTGCGAAGGGGAAGGTAGGGGGAGCCATGGCTTAAGGACGCGCTTGTCTGAAATGTGGGGTAAGTTATGAATGTACCCCCACCGATTTAACCACGCGATGTCGAGGTGGCATTTCCGGCTGAGGGGTAGAAGGGGGATTTCGCGTGTCTGGGCTGCGAGACCGATTTCGGAAGAGGAGGGAGTTTTCATGCGCGTCGAAATTTTGGGATAACAAGGCGCGACGCGGGTTGAAGAGGCGGGAGTTTCACAGCAGAAGAGACAAAAGATACTCAAGCTTAAAAATTTCAGGATAACAAGGCGCGGATTCCAGGTTCGGCAGAACAAACCTAACGTGTAGAAACAAAGACAATTCATACAGGACACAAGAGAGTCATGTCCCCTTTTACTATATTGCTATACATGCCATTGAAAAAACTACAATAAAAATGTAAAAAAAATCATGAGAACAAGATTAGCCCGTACAGTACCAAATCAATTCGCACTTCCATCATCAACAACAAAAAAAATCAATTCCCACCCCAAGAAAGAGTCATGTCCCTTTTTATATGATTACAAATGCCAGGATCTCAAATTTTAATTTTTTAATCCTTGTTGTGTTGAATTCGAATATATCATTAGGTAATCTCGCGGTTTATAATGGATGTACTCCTACATTTTGATCTTCCATCTTATGTGAATATTTTACTCCACTCTATGAATATATATATTGTCGTCTACCATATGGACTAAATTTGTATCAATTTTCCTTATTTGAATACGATTGTTTTGAAGTTATACCATCATTTAAATATTATCTTGACAACAGAAAACATGCATATAGTAGTAATCATATTTCAATATGAACTAGATATACCATACGATCTCCAATTCAAATATTTGTATCCATTTTATGTTGAATTCAAATCACAGTACATTGATCTAGGTAGCGAGATGTTCGGGGTAATCTAAACCCTGTTTTGATATGTATAAATTTTGGTCGAATTGGGACAAGTTTTGGTATTATTAAGCTTCTTGGAAATCGGAGCTTCTCTCAAGAAGCCTCGTGGTTCCGAGAGGGAACGTTGTCAGATATCGGGTGCCGGCAAAACCCTTAAGGTTTGAACTCTGGGGTGCGCACGAAGATCTTCTCCCTACCGATCCACGCCCCAAAGCCTCGTCACGAATCTAAGCTACACGATGAACAACACAAGGGACACAAGGTTTATACTGGTTCGGACCACCGTCGTGGTGTAATACCCTAATCCAGTGTGTGGTGTGGTGGATTGCCTCTGGGGCTGATGATGAACAGTACAAGGGAAGAACAGCCTCTCGAGAGGTGTTCTTGTGGTGGTGGTTTTGCTTGTGAAGGATTCGATCAGCTCTGGATGAGATGCCCCCCTACGATGGTGGCTATCCATATATATACAGGCCCTGGTCCTCTTCCCAAATATTGAGCGGGAAGGGCGCCAACAACGGCCATTTTGAAGGGGAACATCTAGTGCAAGTTATCCTGACTAAAGTTGGTCTTCGGCTGCCAAAGGCACTGGCGATGACACCGTCTTGGGCTCCACGGTGACCTCCGTCCCGCCGCTCTGCTGGTCTTGGTCTCGTTGCACCGAAATGGTAACCTTTGCTTGATGCCTCGGTACTCCGCACCTGTGCTTGCCCCCTTTGCACCAAAGAGGAAACAAGGACACTGCGCAGGACGGCGCCCGCTTGGTCTCGATCGTCATGGCTTGCGTCACGAGCATCTCGCGAGGTACCCCTGCCTTGATCTCTCCGCCTCCTCGCGAGCCTGCCTGGTGAGGTCGCTCCTAAGGAAGCCTTTCATCGTCCGCCCCGCGAGGCTTGGCCCCTCGCGAGGGTCTTGAGCTTGGGTTGATGGAGATGGGCCGTACTGGGCCACCACTTGAGCCACGCCGCAGGCCGCAGGCAGGCAAGTCTGGGGATCCCCATTCCCAGAACGCGGACAGTAGCCCTCGGGCCCATGGAGTGCTCGGACTTGGCTTAGCAGAGAAGCGAAGGGGTAAGTGCGAAGCGCTGCGGGCCCCAATAGCCTGCGGCCTTGGGTGCCACATGGCGGTTGATCGGACGTGGGCGTCTCCGCTTCCCCACGCTGCCTCGGCAACTGCCCGGCTTGACAAGTCCCTGCATGCAAAAATGAGTCATGGTTACCTGCGATCATGGAGGCCGATGGTTGGCCTCCTCTGGGCTATAAATGCGAGGGGGGCGCGAGCCCCCGCAGTCCATCTCTTCCTGCTCCGCTCCTTCTACCTTGCTCCTCCCCCATCCACTTGCTGTGTCCCATGGCGCCTATGCAGAGGTTCTTGGCTGTAGAGAAGGGGAAGGCTCGCCAGGAAGGGCCTGGCTCTCCTCCGCCCAAGCACGGCCGAGGTCGTCCCCGCAAGCACCCCGCGACTCCCGCAGTGGCCTCTCGTGGTCGCGGCGGAGGTCCTTTGCGCGATGAAGGTCGCTCAATTGGTGGGGAAATACGCGCCATGGCTGCGTGGCCTCTCCGCCCGCGCTTTCACTCGGTAGAGGTGCTGCCAGAGTTTGTCGTTTGGTCGGCGGATCCGGCCGGCAACTGGCTTCAGCTTCCCCGCTTCTTCGCCGGCGAACTGCCGGCCGGTGTCACTGGTGGGCTCTAGCTTCAGATGGACGGCTGCTGCAGCAGAGCCTCCTGGGTCATGGTGGAGGTCTCCATCGCCGGAAACGTGGCCTTGGCCCGCGGCTGGCAGACGTTTGCCCGCGCGCATGGCCTGGGCCGGCGGTGCACCCTGCATTTCAAGTTTGACGGCAACGCCACCCTCTATGTGAGGGTGTTCGGAGAGGATGGCCGCCGTGTCGGGTGCTTCCCTAAAGATGATGACGGTGACCGGGTGCTTAGCCTCGGCGACGGCCATGACGAAGACGAAGGCGGGCCCGTGCCTAGCAGCGTCCATAGCTCGTCATGCTTCAGCGGTTCCCCCTCTGACGACAGCTCCTCCAACGGCGGCCGTGATGAACCACCGCGCTGCCGTGCTCGCTTCGAGGGGGGTAGCGGGTCATCCCGCCGTCGCGCCTCGGTGAAGCGTGAGGAGGGGTGCGATTGAGCTCCGGAGGGCGGTGCGAATCCCCCTCCACGAGCCGTCACCGGGCAAGCCACGTTTATTTTGTTTTTCTCCTTTTCCTGCATAGAGAGAGAGAGAGAGAGAGAGAAGTGTGGAGCCCCATGGGGGCATGCTGGATTGTTGCCTTTAATTATTATGCTATTTCCATTATTCCCATGTCGTGTTACGGTATTGCGTGCTCATGCATAGGAACAACTTAGCTCGGGGGACTCGCTGTAGTCTTCGCCTCGTGAGGCTCCTGCCTGAGGCCTCATCGAGCCTCTTGTGGCCTGCAAAAGTGAGCCGGAGGGATAGCTTTCGAACCCTAGTCGTGAGGGTGACCGGCTCAGGTCATGTGTTCATGCCGCGATGCCCGTGGGGCATGGACCGGGAGGAGTGCTCCCGCTGTGAATTTGAATAGGGAAGCCTCACGAAATTAGGTTAGAAAATACTCGCGAGGACGCCCGCATAGCCCCCTCACGAGGCTTGCGAAAGAGAAGACGAGTCAGGCGAGCAACAAAGGCAGAGAATCACAGGCCGGGGACGGCAAACAACTCTAAAAGCAACTCCAATAAAGTTTCGAACAAGGGTGAACAAGCCAACTACAAAAAGCAAATGAAAATCCGCGTCCAGCACCTAATCTAGTCTTCGACGTATTCTCACCAACGCGGAGCTAAGTGCTGCCACTGGGCGTGGGCGGGAGCCCCTGAGGCCCGAGGGCGGCACTCCGGAGACTCCGGGGCGTGTACAGCCCCAACTCATTATTACGTGAGAGTGCCACGGGTGGCGAGCTTTTTCACAGGCATTGACCTTCTTCACAGGCACCAGGCCTTTTCTTGGGGCGATGAGCTTCACAGGCTTTGGACTTTCTTCACAGGCACCGGGCCTTTCCTTGGGACGACGAGCTTCACAGGCGCTGGGCCTTCTTTACAGGCACTAGGCCTTACTTCAAGGGTAAAATCTCCGGAGGTGCTGAATGTTCCACGCGTTCGGGATGGGAACCCCCTCCTGGGTCTCCAAGCGCGCGGCACCAGGTCTGGAAACATGAACTACCTTGAACGGGTCCTCCCACATGGGCGAGAACTTGTACAACCCTTCGCTGGAGAGCACCCGCCTGAGCACGAGGTCACCTACCTCGAGAGTCCTGGGACGGATGTTGCGGCAATGGTACCGCCGCAGCGCCTGCTGGTATCTTTATAGGGGCAAAGGTGTCCCGTCTTTCGATGAGATGATGGATATCGGTTTGGTGGAAGTCGACTTTGATGATCCGACTACGAACGTGCGAGGACGTCGCGCCTTAGCAATCGCTAAACCAACTCCGAGAGGTTATTGACCACGCCGGAGCATGATCAACCTGACCACGAGGGTCTGTTTCCTGCGAGCAAACGAAGAAGAAGCAAGAAACTGAGATTGCAATCTGGATATTGCGAGTATAAGATGAAAGCTTTATTGATCAAGGTGGGGTTCTGTGACGCCTTTGTCTGGTCGTTGAACACAAACGAAGTACGCGAAGTTGCAGCTATGGCAAACTTTAATCTAAACAAAACCCAAAGTCTAAATGGTGCCCTAAGGGCTGTATATATGGAGGAAGAGAGGGGGAATTTCGTGGCCCTTCGTGGAGGGGTCCGAAATCAACCCTATCTCTTCTTTCCCCACACATACGGACTCTAAAAATAGCCTATACTAATGTATTTCGAAATTACATGGGCCTGGCCCAATAAAAAAGGTGACGCAACACCTATAATAGCCTCTGGACAAAATTTATGAAGTGGCATCTTGTATATTTCGTCCAAGGCTTCATGCACTCGTTATGGTGGCTTCAAAGACCTGAAATCATCACTCGTAACTCCGTTCTTGTTCCCCTTGCGCATGCCATCATCTCCATGCTTTCTCTTGCTCCAATGTTCATCCTTCTCCAAGCTAGGCCCTTCATTTGTAAGCAAAACAAATGTATCCAATTTAGGCAGCATCATATTCTCATGAACATTAGAATCATTACCAAGAAACAAAAGTACCTGGTAATTTAGTTGGCGTGCGCGAGCTCTAGTAATTGGTCCAGTATGTATAGCAGCAGGGGCTGTGGATGTAACAATGGTATTGATGTCCTCATCATCCTCCCCTTCTTGAAATGAAGTCGTCCTCGACGGAAGTTCATCTTCCTCACCCAAATAAGGCTTCAAATCTGCAACGTTAAAAGTGGGACTAACCCCAAAATCTGCAGGCAGCTCAAGTTTGTATGCATTATCATTTATTTTCTCTAACACCTTAAAGGGACCATCAGCACGTGGCATTAGCTTTGATTTGCGCAAATCAGGAAATCTATCTTTATGCAAATGTAACCAAACAAGATCTCCAGGTGCAAACACAACATGTTTTCTACCCTTATCTCCAGCAAGTTTATATTTAGCATTCATACGCTTAATGTTTTCCTTAGTTAACTCATGCATTTTTAAAACCAATTCAGCATGTTGTTTAGCATCAAAATTAACCTTCTCCGAAGATGGAGGAGGCAACAAATCAATAGGTGCACGAGGTAGGAAACCATACACAACTTCAAAAGGGCACATCTTAGTAGTAGAATGCAATGAACGATTATAAGCAAATTCAATATGAGGCAAGCATTCCTCCCACATTTCTTATTATTCTTCAAAACAGCCCTAAGCATAGTAGACAATGTTCTATTGACTACTTCAGTTGACAAGTAGTACTAAAAAGCAGTTTAGTCCCCAACTTAGCCCATAAACATCTCCAAAAGTGGCTAAGAAATTTAGTATCACGATCTGAAACAATAGTATTTGGCACACCATGCAAGCGAATAGTTTCACAAAACAACAAATCAGCAACATTAACAGCATCATCGCTTTTATGACATGGTATAAAGTGTGCCATTTTCGAGAATCTATCCACGACAACAAATATGCTATCCCTTCCCTTCTTTGTTCGAGGTAACCCTAAAACAAAGTCCATAGATATATCCTCCCAAGGAACACTAGGTACAGGCAAAGGCATATATAAACCATGAGGATTGAGTCGTGACTTATCTTTTTGACATGTAGTGCAGCGAGCAATAAAACGCTCAACATCCCGTCTCATCTTTGGCCAAAAGAAATGTGTAGCAAGTACGTCCTTCGTGTTCTTCTCGCCAAAGTGTCCCATTAATCCTCCTCCGTGCGCCTCCTGCAACAACAAAAGACGAACAGAGCTAGCTGATATGCATAGCTTGTTAGCACGAAACACAAATCCATCGTTAACGACGAACTTGTTCCACATTCTTCCTTCTTTACAATTCTGCATTACATCTTTAAAATCAGCATCATGCACATATTGATCTTTGATGGTCTCCAAACCAAATATTTTGAAGTCAAGTTGTGAAAGCATAGTATAGCGATGAGACAATGCATCAGCAATAACATTTTCTTTTCCCTTCTTGTGTTTAATGACATAAGGGAAATCGCAATGAATTCAACCTATTTAGAATGTCTACGATTCAGTTTAGCTTGACTTTTAATATGTTTCAAAGATTCAGGATCAGAATGTATAACAAATTCTTTGGGCCATAAATAATGTTGCCATGTTTCTAAAGTCCGAACAAGAGCATATAATTCTTTATCATAAGTAGAATAATTCAGACTAGGCCCACTCAATTTTTCTGAAAAGTATGCAACAGGTTTGCCATCTTGTAATAACACACCTCCTAATCCAATTCCACTAGCATCACATTCAAGCTCAAAAGTCTTATTAAAATCAGGAAGTTGGAGTAAAGGAGCATGTGTCAACTTATAACCTTTGACGAAGGAGATTATGCGTCAAGTACAAGAGCCTCTCGACAAAGGTTATAAGTTGACACATGCTCCTTTACTCCAACTTCCTGATTTTAATAAGACTTTTGAGCTTGAATGTGATGCTAGTGGAATTGGATTGGGAGGTGTGTTGTTACAAGATGGCAAACCTGTTGCATACTTTTCTGAAAAATTGAGTGGGCCTAGTCTGAATTATTCTACTTATGATAAAGAATTATATGCTCTTGTTCAGACTTTAGAAACATGGCAACATTATTTATGGCCCAAAGAATTTGTTATACATTCTGATCATGAATCTTTGAAACATATTAAAAGTCAAGCTAAACTGAATCGTAGACATGCTAAATGGGTTGAATTCATTGAGACTTTACCTTATGTCATTAAACACAAGAAGGGAAAATAAAATGTTATTGTTGATGCATTGTCTCGACGCTATACTATGCTTTCACAACTTGACTTCAAAATATTTGGTTTGGAGACCATCAAAGATCAGTATGTGCATGATGCTGATTTTAAAGATGTAATGCAGAATTGTAAAGAAGGAAGAATGTGGAACAAGTTTGTCGTTAACGATGGATTTGTGTTTCGTGCTAACAAGCTATGCATTCCAGCTAGCTCCATTCGTCTTTTGTTGTTGCAGGAGGCGCATGTAGGAGGATTAATGGGACACTTTGGCGTGAAGAAGACGAAGGACGTACTTGCTACACATTTCTTTTGGCCAAAGATGAGACGGGATGTTGAGCATTTTATTGCTCGCTGCACTACATGTCAAAAAGCTAAGTCACGACTCAATCCTCATGGTTTATATATGCCTTTGCCTGTACCTAGTGTTCCTTGGGAGGATATATCTATGGACTTTGTTTTAGGTTTACCTCGAACAAAGAAGGGGAGGGATAGCATATTTGTTGCCGTGGATAGATTCTCGAAAATGGCACACTTTATACCATGTCATAAAAGCGATGATGCTGTTAATGTTGCTGATTTGTTGTTTCATGAAATTATTCGCTTGCATGGTGTGCCAAATACTATTGTTTCAGATCGTGATACTAAATTTCTTAGCCACTTTTGGAGATGTTTATGGGCTAAGTTGGGGACTAAACTGCTTTTTAGTACTACTTGTCACCCCCAAACTGATGGACAAACTGAAGTAGTCAATAGAACATTGTCTACTATGCTTAGGGATGTTTTGAAGAATAATAAGAAAATGTGGGAGGAATGCTTTCCTCATATTGAATTTGCTTATAATCATTCATTGCATTCTACTACTAAGATGTGCCCTTTTGAAGTCGTGTATGGTTTCCTACCTCGTGCACCTATTGATTTGTTGCCTCTTCCATCTTCGGAGAAGGTTAATTTGATGCTAAACAACGTGCTGAATTGATTTTAAAAATGCATGAGTTAACTAAGAAAAACATTGAGCGTATGAATGCCAAATATAAACTTGCTGGAGATAAGGGTAGAAAACATGTTTGGTTACATTTGCGTAAGGAAAGATTTCCTGATTTGTGCAAATCAAAGCTCATGCCACGTGCTGATGGTCCCTTTAAGGTGTTAGAGAAAATAAATGATAATGCATATAAACTTGAGTTGCCTGCAGATTTTGGGGTTAGTCCCACTTTTAACATTGCAGATTTGAAGCCTTATTTGGGTGAGGAAGATGAACTTCCGTCGAGGACGACTTTATTTCAAGAAGGGGAGGATGAGGAGGACATCAATACCATTGTTACACCCACAGCCCCTGCTGCTATACATACTGGACCAATTACTAGAGCTCGCGCACGCCGACTAAATTACCAGGTACTTCTGTTTCTTGGTAATGATTCTAATGTTCATGAGAATATGATGCTGCCTAAATTGGATACATTTGTTTTGCTTACAAATGAAGAGCCTAGCTTGGAGAAGGATGAACATTGGAGCAAGAACAAGCATGGAGATGATGGCATGCGCAAGGGGAACAAGAACGGAGTTACAGGTGATGATTTCAGGTCTTTGAAGCCACCATAACGAGTGCATGAAGCCTTGGACGAAATATACAAGATGTCACTTCATAAATTTCGTCCAGAGGCTATTGTAGGTACTGCGTCACCTTTTTATTGAGCCAGGCCCATGTAATTTCGAAATACACAAGTATAGGCTATTTTTAGAGTCCGTATGTGTGGGGAAACAAGAGATAGGGTTGATTTCGGACCCCTCCACCAAGGGCCACAAAATCCCCCCTCTCTTCCTCCATATATATAGCCCTTAGGGCATCGTTTAGACTTTGGGTTTTATTTAGATTAAAGTTCGCCATAGCTGCAACTTCGCGTACTTCGTTTGTGTTCAACGACCAGACAAAGGCGTCATAGAACCCCACCTTGATCAATAAAGCTTTCATCTTATATTCGCAATATCCAGATTACAATCTCAGTTTCTTGCTTGCTCTTCGTTTGCTCATAGGAAACAGACCCTCGTGGTCAGGTTGATCGTGCTCCGGCATGGTCAATAACCTCTCGGAGTTGGTTTAGCGATTGCTAAGGCGCGACGTCCTCGCACGTTCGTAGTCAGATCGTCAAAGTCAACTTCCACCAAAGCGATATCCATCATGTCATCGAAAGACGGGACACCTTTGCCTCTATCACGGAGCCCCCTGGCCCCAGTGCCGGCGTCGGTAGCCAGTGTAGGCGGCGCGTTGTCTGCCATGAGGGCAAAGCGCGGTGTTGACGAAGAGCGGGTCGATGGAAGGGTGAGCTCCGGCGCGCCCCTACCTGGCGCACCAAATGTCGGATATCGGGTTCCGGCAAAACTCTTAAGGTTCAAACTTTGAGGTGCGCACGAAGATCTTCTCCCTACTGATCCACGCCCCAAAGCCTCATCGCGAATCTAAGCTACACGATGAAAAACACAAGGGACACAAGGTTTATACTGGTTCGAGCCACCGTCGTGGTGTATTACCCTAATCCAGTGTGTGGTGTGGTGGATTGCCTCTGGGGCTGATGATGAACAGTACAAGGGAAGAATAGCCTCGCGAGAGGTGTTCTTGTGGTGGTGGTTTGGCTTGTGAAGGATTCGATCAGCTCTGGATGAGATGCACCCCTACGATGATGGCTATCCCTATATATAGAGGCCCTGGTCCTCTTCCCAAATATTGAGCGGGAAGGGCGCCAACAACAGCCATTTTGAAGGGGAACATCTAGTACAAGTTATCCTGACTAAAGTTGGTCTTCGGCTGCCAAAGGCACTAGCGATGACGCCGTCTTGGGCTCCACGGTGACCTCCGTCCTGCCGCTCTGCTGGTCTTGTTCTCATTGCACCGAAATGGTAATCTTTGCTTGATGCCTCGGTACTCCGCGCCTGTGCTTGCCCCCTTTGCACCAAAGAGGAAACAAGGACACTGCGCAGGCCGGCGCCCGCCTAGTGTCGATCGTCATGGCTTGCGTCACGAGCACCTCGCGAGGTACCCCTGCCTTGATCTCTCCGCCTCCTCGCATGCCTGCCTGATGAGGCCGCTCCTGAGGAAGCCTTTCGTCGTCCACCCCACGAGGCTTGGCCCCTCGCAAGGGTCTTGAGCTTGGGTTGATGGAGATGGGTCGTACTGGGCCACCACTTGAGCCACGCCGCAGGACGCAGGCAGGTAAATCTGGGGACCCCCATTCGCAGAACATCGACAAACATGTCACCTTTGTGTGCAAAACGATAGACGCTGCCTCCCCCTAATTTTCTTTACAAAGGAAACATAGAACTATATGAGTGACCTGTTAAATTTTGGAGTTATTCCGGCTTCGTTTGGCCTTTTTTAGTGTGCATAATTCAAATTTGAACTACAAGCACATGCTCCGGTGCACCAAAGTTGGTTGAAAAATCACATGTGTGTCCTTGGGTGAATATCTAGGTCCCATGCAAGAAATGGGAATGAAATTCAATCATCTGGGTGCCGTCGCTCGGCCGAGAACATTGAGAAGCTTGGTTTTTGAATTCCTGTAAATCCAAAACTCGTCTGAAAATCATGAAACTTGCCATGGTGTCATATCATGGCACTAACATATTGTGGTAATTTTTTTGGCCGAGTTGGAACAAGTTTTGGTATAAGCTTCTTGCAAACCAGAGCTTCTCTCAAGAAGGCTCGTGGTTCGGAGAGGGAACATGTCACCTTTGTGCGCGAAACGGTATACGCTGCCCCCCCTTGATTTTCTTTACAGAGGCAACATAGAACTATATGAGTGTCGTGTTAAATTTTGGTATTATTTCGGGTTCGTTTGGCCTTTTTATACATTAATTGAGTTTCTGGTCATTTAATGAGCATAATTCAAATTTGAACTACAAGCACATGCTCCAGTGCACAAAAGTTGGTTGAAAAATAACATGTGTGTCCTTGCATTAATTTCTAGGTCCCATGTAAGAAATGGGAATGAAATTCAAACATCTGGGCGTCGTGGCTCGGCCGAGAACATTGAGAAACTTGGTTTTTAAATTCTTGTAAATCCAAAACACACCTGAAAATCATGGAACTTGGCATGGTGTCATGTCATGCCACTAAAACGCCGTGGTAAAAAAATTGGCAGAATTGGAACAAGTTTTGGTATAAGATTCTTGCAAACTGAAGCTTCTCTCATGAAGGCTCATGGTTCTGAGAGGGAACGTGTCACCTTTGTGTGCGAAGCGATATACGCTGCCCCCCCTTGATTTTCTTTATGCAACATAGAACTCTATGAGTGTCGTGCTAAATTTTGGAATTATTCCGGGTTCGTTTGGACTTTTTTGTACATTAATTGAGTTTCTAGTAATTTAGTGTGCATGATTCAAATTTGAACTACAAGCACATGCTCCAGTGCAACAAACCTTTGCGTATGTTGCCCGGACTGTACACAGGAATGACGACAAAGATACAACTTCACCAAGTATCCAAGTCAAGACCAATCCAGATAAGCAGCTCTTTGATGGATCAAAGGGTGGATAAAGAAGACAAAGACAAACCTAGGTATCAAAATATCACTAAGGGAAAGCCTCCCTTGCCGGGTAGACGAGCCTGGTCAGGTCGAGGCCGCCCCAAGGATGAATCCAAGGTTGCCCCGATAGGCTTGCTAGTGCTGTTAAAGGCAAATCTCCCCGCCAAGACTCCGCCACTCCACTGCTCCACCGCACCGCGATGCAAATCATCTGTGTGGCACCCCGGCTCAGAGAAACCGAAACGCCTCGTATTCCTGCCCAAAGATCGAGGAGAAGTCTTCTGGAATACGGCACTACTTAGCATAGAACAAACCAACTTTCTATTGTTACACGATTGTGAATACAATGTCTCCAATATTACAATGAATAACATCGACACGGCGACACTATGCCGTCCTCAGTTGCTCTATGCAAGCAGCAGAACAACTCGAAGCAGCGGAATAACTCTAGCAGTGGAACAACGACGACGGTGGTGAACTCCACTCCGCAGGGACTCTGGCTGGAACGCTTATTCTAGCGCGCACGAACGGAAACCACGACAAGCAAGCAATTAAATCCGGCATGACCTGCAAGCTGGCATGACACGCCAGGTCAGTACATTGAATGTACTTGCAAGCTCACAATGATCCAGAAGCATTCAAGACAAACAACAACATGGCAATTACAGGTTAAACAGGAATTATCATGAGATCATTAGAATAACATGGCATGACCAACATAAACATGATACAACTAACACTACATGAACATATTAATCCGACAATACTAGCATGTAACATGATAACACTATATGCACCACTTATTCTGCTCGGATTACCTCGTAACCAACTCATGCATCACTTACCAACCTCGTACATTACACGATCATCTCAGGATCAAATCAAGCTTGGTATAAACAATACTATAGTAATCACTAAATGACCACAAGGAGCTTGACCTTTACCCACGACTCTCGTACAACAACACAAATATACAACAACTCGGTATCCTTGATACCATTGTGATCCTTGCGGCGACCACAACCCGACCAACACTTGGCCCGTGATCCTTACGGCTATCACAACCCGACCAATACATGGCCCGTGATCCTTACGACGATCACAACCAACTTATCTCATTGTTACTAAGCACATTATTCTTATTACTGTTGACTCATGGTGTACACGACTTTCGACCTGGGCCCTTATCCGCAGGCGCGGCTATCATTAGATTTAATATACACTCTGCAGAGGTTAGTACACTGTACCCACACTATGGAACCCATGGCCTTGCACTCCCATTCGGGTGGACCAACGGCGTTCCGACAAAACCGTCCAACTGCCATGACACTCTCCTGGCCACTCCGACTCACTCCTCACTGAGCTAAGTCATGGGTGGCCCCGTGCCTACCTCCAGACACAACGACCACCATCGTGGCCTATCCCACTCTAGGAAAAGGATCCAAAAACTAACTCAACAATGGGCACACAAGGCTTATCTCCGCCTACCTGATCGGGGTAGCGCGCGCCCATAACCTTCCCTCGTTGGAGGCACCGGCGAGAGGCACAACAATAGACCCAGTTAGGACCGTCCCATACCGGTAAGCGTGGTTGCACTGGTCAGCATCGATTCAGCGGCACCATGACTCAGCCAACAGTTGCTCAAGTTCAATTTAATCCGGTTAAACTTGAATGCAAATATGCTGAGTCATGATAAAATGCATGAACATGGTATCAACATAATCATGAGGGTATCACATAACTATCCACCATATCAACAATAAATCATATCCACTGAACATGGCATACTGACTAGCATGACCATTACCAACATCAACATGTACTACTAGCAATCATAAACATATGAAAGGGAATACTAGCAGGTATAACATGATCACAGAGTACAAAACAACATAGCACAAAAGTGAACATGCAAATCTGAACATCACCGGAACAACGATAACCATATTTTCAACAAGCAAACATTTAATAAAGATTCAAGTTGAAAACCATGGTTAATGCATGTCTATCATGCAAGTGGGTATTGTGGCTTGCCTGGGGATGAAGAAGGCACCGGGGAGAAGTGTCAGAAACTCGCGGAACGAATCGCCGGAAAACATTCTCTCTCGGAGGGGGCTGATTAAGGCAAGGGCATAATGGTCATTTTCATAGTGTCAAACCATAGTGAAAGCCTGACCAACAGAATGGGCTCGACGAAACAAAGAAGTGAGCATTGGTTTCACCTCATTTGGAGTTACGGTTAAAAAGTTGTGAAGGGTGGAAGAGCAGGGACTAATCTGTGAAAACTTTATCATCAACGGGTCCCTGAGTGGATAAGGCAGAAACGCATATAAGGAAACACACTTTCAGAAACGGAAAATGTACTTCACCGAAACCCGTTTCCACTTACGTGACATGGCAGTGGCGGGGCCGGGGCTGGTCAACGCTGAGATTTATAGGTGGGTCCCACGCACAGGGGGACGGGCCAGGCTCGGTCGTCCTCTTCCTTCCGCTCGCCCTGTTCTCACGTGAATAGAAGAGGAGACCGAGGAGAGGAGGGGCGAAGGGCCCGGCCAACTCCGGCCATCTCCCACCCGGCTGAGGGCACCGGCGGGTGCGCAGAGGCCAGCCACACCCATTCAGAGGGTCAGCCGTTGCCGGGGAGGCGCGGGACGGAGGGGAGAGGTGGCGCCATGTGAGAGGCAGAAACCTTCGGGCGGCAACGGTTCTTGGCGATGCGGGCACTCCAGCAAGGGGGCAAGGGGGTGGGGCGGCTGAGTGGGACGAGGGGTGTGCGGTGGACGTTGAGGGGAGGCTAGGGGAGGCCTGTGGTGGCCGAACCCAAGCCGAGGCCGAGGCGGCCATGGATGGTGACGACGAACAACGGCAAGATGCCGTGATTCCAGAGGGCAAACGAGGCGGGGGAGGGATGGATGAGCTGCGGGAGGATTCGGTGTTGCTTTATATAGGCCAGGGGAAGGCTCTGGAGCTTCACGGGCAAGCTCACGACAAGCTCTAATGGTAGACACTGGCGGCACACGGCACGGGCATGGACCTATCGACGCATTTAAGGCGAACGACGACGAGCCATCGATGCAGGGAGATGCAGGGCAACAGCGGGGAGCTCCCGGACATGGTTTGAGGTCGAGATGAGGAGGGAGCCGACGAGAACAGGGGCGGGAAGAAGCTAGAGCACGAAATTTGCCTGACATCAGCGTGATCACCACGAGCACTAGTGCAAATAGCTCGTTTTGGCTGGACCAACCATATCTAGTGGATTGACCCTAGTGACGTTAGTATGATTGAGGAAATAAATCATTCCAGGGGCAAAGAAGAGATTTGCACTTAGCTCCAAAGTAAATCAGCAGCCAAGTGTTTGTGCTGTGCAGTGGGGACACCAGCTAGGTAAATCAGTAACTAGCTTGTCTGGGAGGTTTATCTATCGAAGGAATTTCATCCTGGAGGTTTTGAGGGTAAATGGACCAAGATAAATCATAGTTGCTTCACAACTGCTTATTTGGTCCAGAAATGAAGATTATGATGGTGCACTCACATGGAGTGTCACCTACTTCGAATATTGGGCAAAGCTTGATCATTTGGACATATAAAGATTATGTAAAAAGCTCATGCCAAATGGACAAACCAAAATAGCACTTGCTTCACAAACATCATTTCTGTCCAGAAACTTGAAATAATATTGGTGATTAAATGGCTCAATGAAATGATGCCAAAATGGGTGGAGATATGTTTTATGGGTAGAATAATGATTTGGTAATTATTCAGGATTTTTGAAGCAATATAAAATATACTTGCTTCACAACCTGAAAATATTGCCAGAAACAAAGATTTGCTCCTGTGCTCACATAGATGATTGTATAGGGCTGCAAATGGGTGGAGGGGTTGATATGAGCACATAAAGGTGTGTGAAAAAGTTCATCTCATTTGGATACTCCTAGCTAGCACTTCCTTCACAAAGCCTTCTGTTTGACAAAAACTTTGAAAATTCACTGAGGAAGATTGGCTAGGCAAATAAATATGAACTTGTGCATGAGGCAATTATTTGGACATATAAACATGCCCAAAAAGGTTGGGAGCCACTAGGAAAAATATGAATGAAACACCCTTCACAAAGTGCCATTAAGGGCAGAATAGAAAAAGGAATATTGGGGAATTATTTTTGAACATGGCAATGAAACGTTTTGCCATATTTGATCAAGATATGACCCAAACAATTTATGAGAATTATTTGGGAATTTTTGGAGTGAGGAAAATATAGGTTGCTTCACAACCTAGGGCAATCTGGGTTATTCCTTTAATAGAAAAGGAATATTCCCAATAAAAAGAATATTGGGATTTGGTCTAGGATGGAATTGACGGGGTCTAGGGAAAGATTGGGAATGACAAGCCATTCTGGAAGCAAAGAAGAGGGCATCTTCTTCGTTTTCCAGACCACAAAGCCACGGAAAAAGAAAACTCACGCAAAACCCTCGGAAAAACAAAAGAAAAAGAAAGGACCAAAAAACAGGCTGTCACAAACCTAACCCCCTTAAAGAAATCTTGTCCTCGAGATTTGGTTGCTCAGGGAACAAGTATGAATATACTGACTTAAGGAAACTGTTTCCAACTCGGGTATCCTTTTTTCCTTTATTGTTCACTAAATTTTTATCTGACTGGCCTTGGGGTGGTTTGATTCACTGTATCCTCCTTCTGACAGATCTTACCTGGCTTGCTCATGCTTATATAGGCTCCAATTTCCTTTTAGATCCGTTGATTAGCTTTGTGTGACTTGAATATCACGACTGAAATATATGTCCGTCTCACAAATTCAAAAGTGATTTCCGCTGGGTGTGCCACCCGGCACTGACAACCTTTCATGTAATGATGATCAGATTTTTCTGATAAAAACTCAAGCTCGAACTCATTGCATTGGTTTTCTCCACTAAATGCAGGTCCTTTGGGTTCCAAACAGTGAGTTAGAACATAACCGTTTCCTGACAGATTTTGACTCATCGCAGAAGTTTCTGAATCATCTTAACTGGTTCCACTGTCGTGAGTATCGGATCCGTACCAAATATTTGATTGTCTCCTGTCATGGCCAGCATAAATGGTTTGGACCATATGATAATATCTCCCGACTTGACTGGCGGTGGTTCTGACGAATTTTTTTTGTTCACGACAGGCTATCCATGATGATTCATATAAGTGAGGACTCAGGCTTCCAGACTGTTATTCCTCATGCCGATTACTCATGCTGTAGGCATATCCATGTGGATCAATACTGACTTAGACTGTCCAGGGGATCTGCGCCATGGGGGTCGTGTACAATTTTCATACCTGCATCACTGGTCTTGCTCCTTCAGTATTGTTTTGTTGGTCTGGATCTTTGGCTGAAGGAGCTGGGTCATATTGCTTCTTCGTATGACCATAGGTACTGTCGGTGCATTTTTTTGTCAATCATAGCTTATCCTCATTTTTCTGACAGTGTGACCCATTAAATGGCAGGTTCAACACCTCTCAAGTTCTGATCGTTGGGAAATGATCATCCGAAACCCTTGCAAGAAATTGGCAAATAAATCAGTAGCCACCAGAACGGTCTTTACAACTCTGGGACATTACTGAAATAGCTCAACCACGGCTTAGGATGGCCGAAAAGCAGCTCAGAGCATGAGACCGAGTCGATAAGAAGAAGGTGGCAGCTCCCTAAAATAGCCAAAAAGCAGCTATAGGGCTACTGTCACAAAAAGAAACTCAACAGCTGTACGAGACGGCCGAAAAGCAGCTCAAACTCGTGACAGTTGTTGAAGAGAGAAACAAAAATCGGCATCCACCCCGGTTAGCTAGAAATAGCTCAGATCACAGGTGTGGTGTCTTCATTGGACAAAAAGGGGACAAGGGCTCATCAGGATCATTTTCCAGGTTCACGGGACTTGTATTGAGTTCATTGATGTCGTCAATCCTCATAATCCTTTGTCACACTGTGGTGTATACTGGCTTTCTTCTATTAACCATCCTCACGTGGTTGTCAGATCCTCATCCGAGTGACTTGTAAGATCTTGATGGTATGCCCATTGCATATATATATGAGGACCTGATTCCGAGACAGACGTATATCTTGACTGATTCTTGATTCTGACCAAAATGTTGCGGATCTGATTCTTGGGATTCACTGCCATATGCTGCCAATTCACAGCGTACTACCTTGTACCAATGTCTTACTGAGGAATATTTGCTGGCTTGTGCTCGAAACTTTCATCGGACAGCTTGCTGAAGAAGACTGGGTATCGTGCTTCAGAAGCTTATCCCCTTAAAGACTTTGCTGGGGAAAGACTCAGTACGTTATGCTGGAAGCTTTTGCGGTTGCTTACTGAAGAAGATAGAGTACCTTGTACAGAAAATCATCCATGTATCGTATTGAGGAAGATAGATGAATCTTGCCTTGGAAACTTCTCGGGTATTTTGCGAGGGAAGATTGGGTTGCTTACAGCAGAAACTTCTTATTGTGATATGCGGACCGATTTCCACATATATAACCATCTGAATATTTTTGCTATTGATTTCTTGTATGAAACAGGGTTTTACTGGACTATCCTCTTTTCTGAGTATATGCCATATTTTGTCTTGCTTCCAGGTACATCGAGTTCCAAAATCATCCTCAACGAAAATTAAACTTGTATCTGAGCCATACCTTTGATAATATTCTGTCAACCTTGCACACAATTTATCTTCTTGCTGATTTAATAATTTGTTGTGATGAGTGCACGCTAATGCAAACTTGATACTGACAGTCCATTCAGGATTTCTTTTGTATCCAGACAAGATATTCCCAATTTCACTACAGTCAGCTGATGATTCCATTCTGTTTAGCTGAGTTTCCAAATATATGCATTTCTTGTTTACGCTTCGGGTCCGGTGTCGGCTGACGAGCAACTTTAATAGGGAAAAAATTGTAACACTGAAGGCCCAAAGAAGGGAACAACAGAAACGACTAAAACAAAAGCACACAAGCATACTACTAATATAATTAATCAAGCAATCATCACATATTAATGCTACTCACACAATATGCATGCCTACTTAAGCACACAAATCTCACGGAATCTCCGGTACTACGATCTAACATGCTGTGACGATGTGCACGAGGACGAATAAATGTGTGGAAGAATTGGTGTAAACAGTGCTACACCAAGTGCTAGCTTAGCCAGGTGGCAACCTGAACTAGCTCGGAGGTAAGGACGTACTCAGTAATCATGCAGTAGGACACGAATCAAGCGGGCGGAAAAAGATCCGTACTCGTCCAAGAAATAGGATTGCCGAGAAAAACTGAGGCTGCTGACATTGCCCTTCCTTGATAACTAAGATCATTAAGGGTTGCCAACACGACAAAATAAAAGAACGATCCATATAGACGCATGTCCATCACCGAAATGATAAGCAGGGCTAAAAGAAAGACATCAGCGCGATACCTGAGCACCATTTTTGCAAACAGTGTCAGGATCACTTGTCATCACTCTGCTGGGACAGAAATGACACCCAACACCAAAAGAAAAAGGAACTGGAGAAATGCAAAGGTTGAGCTATAGTGGATCCGAACCGATGCCAGCTACACTCACCAGATAAACCGTTATCACAAATACTAAGGCTATATGCATGCTATGCAACAAACAAATGCAGCAACCAAATGCAACAAACCAACTGGGGTCTATACTACCGCTTTCTAATGTTCGCGCTGTCTAGGGCGTCCTATAGCTAGACCTGCTCTGATACCAAGCGTTGTGGCACCCCGGCTCAGAGAAACCGGAATGCCCCGTATTCCAGCCCAGAGATCGAGGAGAAGTCTTCTGGAATACGGCACTTGATGAGGACATGACTACCTTGGATACGATCAAAAATATTGCATACATGCATATTTGTCAGGTGATTTCTAGTGCAAACTATTCAATAATCTATTTATGTTATTCAGAACAAAAATACTTCCCACACTTTTGTGTTTTGTCTAATTGCAGGTGTATGGGACATTTGTACAATTCACGTATGAATATAAGGGAGAAAGAGATGTTTACTTGCTGTTCAAAAAGTTCTCTCACGTCACTTTTGGGCCAAGAGAAGATAGAGTCCAAGTCTCTCACGTTCTGGATTCAGATTCAGACTGCATAGACATACCTGACTCAAAACGCCAACAACTTTTTCATATGGACTCCAAATTGGGTGATTCATTTTTTGTTGGAATATAGATTTTGTGCACTTTCCAGCCCAATTGGATTCATCTTCAAATTCTTCCGGAGCATTGAGATATCGATGAAACAATTAGACACTATAGCAGAATCCGAGTCAAACAACAAGTCCAAGGGTGTTGCATCACCCCCACTTGGGCCCATGAGCCTTGTACGACCTAGGGTTGGTTTTAGGATGCCTTGGGACGTTCTCCCACCTCCTTGGCCGCCACCCCTTCCTCCTATATAAGTAGATCCATCTAGTAGCTTTTTCCTTGAGATTTGTTTAGTTAAAAGTTAGCCATTGCAACTTCGTGTACTTCGTTTGTGTCCAACGACCAGACCAAGACCGCTTACAGATCGCCACCTTTATCAATACTTCATACATATTTGCAATATTCAGATTACTTTTATCATATTCTTGCTTGTTCTTTGATTGCTTGCAGGAATAGACCTTCGTGGTCAGGTTGATCGTGCTCCGGCGTGGTCAATAACCTCAAGAGATTGGTTTAGCGATTGCTAAGGCGCAACTCGTGCACGTTTGTAGTCGGATCGTCAAAGTCGGCTCCACCAAATCAATAGTTATCATCTCATCGAAAGATCGGGACACCCCCGCCTCTATCAGCACTGCTTAGCATAGAACAAACCAGCTTTCTATTATTACACGAATATGAATACAATGTCTCCGATATTACAATGAATAACATCGGCATGGCGACACTACGCCATCCTCAGTTGCTCTATGCAAGCAGCATAACAACTCGAAGCAGCGGAATAACTCTAGCAGCGGAACAACGACGACGATGGTGAACTCCACTCCGAAGGAACTCTGGCTGGAACGCTTATCCTAGCTCACATGAACAGAAACCACGACAAGCAAGCAATCAAATCTGGTATGACCTGCAATCTGGCATGACACGTCGGGTCAGTACATTGAATGTACTTGCAAGCTCACAATAATCCAAAAGCATTCAAGACAAACAACAACATGGCAATTACAGGTTAAACAGGAATTATCATGAGATCATCAGAATAACATGGCATGACCAACATAAACATGATACAGCTAACACTACATGAACATATTAATCCGACAATACTAGCATGCAACATGATAACACTATATGCACCACTTATTCTGCTCGGATTACCTCGTAACCAACTCATGCATCACTTACCAACCTCGTACATCACACGATCATCTCAGGATCAAATCAAGCTTGGTATAAATAATACCATAGTAATCACTAAATGACCACAAGGAGCTTGACCTTTACCCACGACTCTTGTACAACAACACGAATATACAACAACTCGGTATCCTTGGTACCATTATGATCCTTGTGGCGATCATGACCCGACCAACACTTGGCCCGTGATCCTTACAACGATCACAACCCGGCCAATACATGGCCCGTGATCCTTATGACGATCACAACCAACATATCTCATTATTATTAAGCACATTATTCTTATTACTGTTTTCTCATGGTGTACCCGACTTTCGACCTGGGCCCTTATCCGCGGGCGCGGCTATCGATAGATTTAATATACACCCTGCAGAGGTTAGTACACTGTACCCACACTACGGAACCCATGTGTAAGGGCATGTTTTTCCCTCAGGTGTTTTGGTGATTGATGACAATGCATTTGCGGACTAATCGTGTGCCTTGAGTTTCTCAGGTTATTTATATCTAGGCACGAGACGATTCGGTGCCCCTCGGAGACTATTGAAGTCGGCGTCGTTCTACGTTTCTCTTTGGTGGATTTGAGTCGTAGGAGAGCCGTACTATTAAGAGGGGGTCCGCGTCGGAAAGGTTTGGGTGGAATCAACACGTACACTTGTTCCTCCTTTCCCTGCATTTTGGAGCTTCCCTTTGTTATCTTGGTTGTGCGGAAATCTGACGACTACTGCTGTGCTTGCGGTAGTACCGCAAGTACACGCGGTAGTACCGCTGGGTGTCACAGTAGTACCGCTCATCTGGAGCGGTAGTACCGCGGCTCCCTGGCCTTGTGCCGCTCCGGTGCGGTAGTAGGGGCAGATGTAATTTTTTACATCCGCGCCCTCCACGGTAGTACCGCTCGTCCAGCGCGGTAGTACCGCGGAGACCCACGGTAGTACCGCTCCCTAGGAGTCGTAGTACCGTGGCCCTCCTACCTAGTACCGCAGTGTCGCGGTAGTAGGCGCGGATGTAATTTTTTACATCCGCGCCCGCACGGTAGTACCGCGCCTCGCATGCGGTAGTACCGCGTCAGATTTTTGTACCTCCTCCGGTTCAGCGGAAGTAGGCACGGCTGTAATTTACTTCATCCGCGCCCTTCCCAGGCCGTGACTTTCCTGCCTTGCGGTAGTACCGCAGGTGGGTGCGGTAGTACCGCGCAAGCGGTAGTACTACCCCCTTATCAGGCTAGTTCCGGCCTGTGTTGCTGTCGTGGTAGTACTGTGGTTAGCCACGGTAGTACCGCACAGCCTCGCGGTAGTACCGCGCCCCTGGAGTGGTAGTACCGTGTGTCGCAGGCTGAACATGTGGATAACGGTTGGATTTTGTCCACGACTATATAAGGGGCGTCTTCTACCTCTAGTTGACTACCTCTTCCATCTCTAAGCTCCATTGTTGCTCCAAGCTCCATTTCCACTCGATCTCTCTCCCTAGCCAATCAAACTTGTTGATTTGCTCAGGATTGGGTGACAAGTGCCCGATCTACACTTCCACCACAGGGTATTTGATTCCCCCCACTTATCCCTAGCGGATCTTGTTACTCTTGGGTGTTGAGCACCCTAGACGGTTGAGGTCACCTCGAAGCCATACTCCATTGTGGTGAAGCTTCGCGGGATTATTGGGAGTCTCCAAGTGTTGTGGAGATAGCCCCAATCTTGTTTGTAAAGGTCCGGTTGCCGCCTTCAAGGGCTCCAATAGTGGAATCACGGCATCTCGCATTGTGTGAGGGCGTGAGGAGATTACGGTGGCCCTAGTGGCTTCTTGGGGAGCATTGTGCCTCCACACCGCTCTAACGGAGACGTACTTCCCCTTAAAAGGAAGGAACTTCGGTAACACATCCTCGTCTCCACCGGCTCCACTCTTGGTTATCTTATCCCTTTACTTTTGCAAGCTTACTTGTGCTATATCCATTGCTTTCTTGTGTGCTCATTGTCTTTGCATCATATAGGTTGTCCACGTAGTTGCACATCTAGACAAGCTATTTCATTGCAAGGTTTAAATTGTTAAAGAAAAGTCTAAAAATTGTTAGTTGCCTATTCACCCCCCCTCTAGTCAACCATATCGATCCTCAATTGGTATCAGAGCCTCGTCTCTTTATTAAGGACTTTGCCGTCCGAAGAGTATGGTTGACGTCAATGACGGTGCGGAGGAACACTCCGGTGTGAATCGCATCTCGTCTTCGGCCGAAGGGGGAACCTCGGTCTCTCGTGAGGAATTCAATGTGGCTTTAGACACATTGAAAACCTCCATGACAGCCGAGGTTAAAAGCATGTTTACCGAATTCCTAGAGGGACTCAAACTATCTACCTCGCCGATGAAAGTGGGTGATCCCACTAACAAGGTGACGGATGCTAACCCCGACAAGGGGGAAGCTAATAGTGAAAAGAGTCCATCTACTAGTGGTAGAAATGGCACCGGCATCTATGCCCATGTGGAACCCCCGGTGTATAAAGGACCGATCCCCTCTACGCATTTGAATCATGCCGTTCCTCCTCCTAAAATATGTGAAAAATGAAGATTATGATTCTTGGGTTTATCGCTTCAAGCGTCATTTAAAACATGTGAATACTAACCTTTGGAGAATTATTGAAGAAGGTTTCTATCCTCATGATCCAAGCAACTTCACCCCTCGAGAAGAAGTGGACAACCAATTCAATGAGAGTGCTCTCTTCATCATCCAAGATGCTATCCTTCCCGAAGATCTCCCTCATCTTCGACCTCATGTCATGGCTAAAGAAGCATGGAAGTGTGTCGAGCGTATGTATCGAGGAAGTGCTAGCATTCAACACTCCAACTATGAAGTGGTGCAAGATGAAGCTGATGAGTTTGCAATGAAAGAATATGAAGAACCTCGTGAGCTCTTTCGAAGAGTGACCAAACTTGCGGTCGCGCTCCGAGATCATGGGAGCAAGGACACGGATGACAACTGGATCAAGCGCAAATTCCTCAAGGCCATGATGCCCTACAATAAGGCCATGTCCTTTGTCATCCGCCAAAGACCGGACTTCCACTCCATGACCTCTGGTGAAGTGTTGGATGAGTTTGTTGCAATGAACATCTTGGATAAGACCGCCGACAATGCGGTGCTCCATTCCCAAAGGGCAAAGAAGCCCAATCTTGCCTTTAAGGCCAAGTTAGTGTGGAAGAAGAAGAAGAAGAGGAAGATGAGGAGAGCAACCCCGAGGACACGAAGTATGATTATCATGAGCACATGGCTCTTGCCTCAATACAGTTTTGGAGTAAGAAGACTACAAGACCCAACTTCAACAAGAACAACTCAAGTGGCCTCAAGGGGAAGCAACGAGTTAGAACTTGTTTCAACTGTGGCAATGTCAGCCATTTCGTTGCGGATTGTCCATACGAGAAGCGGGAAGACAATGGTGGCAAGTTCATTCGAAAAGACAAAGCCAAGTCCTTCCCCAACAAGAACAACTTCACCAAGAAGACTCCTCCTCGCGGGTTGGTGGTTCAAAAAGAATACCGTGAGGATGACGATGATGATGAAGATGGTGAAACAATGGCCATGGCATCCGTTGCCATTGTCTCAACGTCTCGGGTGTCTCTCTTCGATGCACCTAATGAGAACATCACCGCCAAGTGCCTCGTGGCTAAGGCCACCAACAAGGTAACCCCCAACATCAAAACCACCATTATTCCTAACCCTCCTTCAATGGATGACTATGATAATGGTAAGGGGTCTAATGAGGAGTTCAATGAATTTGAGTCCTTCATGAGTAAGCTCAAGAGAAAATCCAAGAAGCATTTCGTTGCTCTCTTGGAACAACTTGGTGAAGCCAATGACATGATCGAGGCTCATGAAGAAACCATCACTAAGATGGAAAGTCATAGTCGTGACTATGCCGATGAGATATCGGATCTCTCTAATGCTCTTGAGGAAGAGCGTGGGCATCGTTTGGCTCTTGAGGAGTCACACAATGATGGTCATGCTAAACTAAAGAAAGATCTTGATCATGCTCTTGTTGTGTCTCGTGTTCTAGCTTCCGAGAAGGCTAAGCTTGGGGTTGATCATGTTAGACTCACGGAGGAGTTTGATGTACTTGAGAAGGCCCACAAGGTCTTGAAAGGTGCTCATGCCACCCTCAAGGAGTCTCATGCTCAACTCCAAGTTAAGCTAACCAAGGAAAAGGCCACATTTCCTCACATGGTCTTAATTGATAATGCAAATGCTACTAACCCATGTTGTGAGCATGTGCACCTTGTGGAGGAAAATGCCAAGTTGAAGGAACAACTCGAGAAAGGTCTTGTGTCATGCATACAAGGCGAGAAGAACCTAAATGACCTTTTGAGCAATCAAAAGGAAGTTGTGGGCAAGGAAGGAGTTGGGTTCGCACCCAAGTCCAAGAACAAGAAGAAGAACAAGGAGAAGAAGAGCAAGACCAATCGACCTCCTCCGCTCAAGCAAACCTTTGTGAAGGAGGGAGAAGGTGCTCCTAAGGAGAAGAAGAACAATGGGAAGAGTGGTGAAGCCAAAGAGCGCAACGCCATCTCTCCCAACAAAGCCGGCGACTTTAACCCCTCTTATGTGTTGTGCCGTGCTAGTGATGGACATGTTTATGCAAAATTTGTTGGTTCTCCTTATGAGTACATTGAATGGTCTATTTGGGTTCCTAAGACCCTTGTTACTAACATCAAAGGACCCATTACTCAATGGGTACCTAAAACCAAGCATTGATCTCTTGTAGGTGTTTGCTTCCGGTGGGGGATCATGGTTGCTCGATAGTGGAGCAACAAATCATATGACCGGGAGCAAGGACTTGGTGGTGGACGTGCACAACATCCCATCTATGCCCACCAATGTCGAATGGGGTGATGCCTCACATTCTAAGGTATTGGGTCTTGGCAAGGTTGTCATTTCTCATGATCTAACGATCGAGAAAGTCATGCTTGTTGAGTCCCTTGCGTTCAATTTACTTTCCGTTCGTCAACTCGCACTCATGGGTTTTGCCACCTTCTTTGATATTGATATCGTGGCCCTCTTGTGGAGAAAGACTCTTAAAGTAGCCTTTGTTGGGCATGTCGAGAACGGCCTCTATGTGGTTAACTTCTCGGAGCAACCCACTAAGACCGCGACATGCCTAATGGCTAAAGTTGATGTGGTATGGCTTTGGCATCACCGTTTAGCCCACGTCAATATGAGATCTTTGCAAAGTCTTCTCAAGGGGGACCATGTTCATGGACTAACGAATGTTAGTTTTGCCAAAGATCGTGTTTGCAGTGCTTGTATCGAAGGAAAGCTTCATGAGACGGCTCACCCTCCCACGACTATCATCTACTTGAAGAGACCCTTGGAGCTCCTTCACATGGACCTCTTTGGGCCCCCACCCTTTGATAGTCTTGGGGGTAGAAAGTATTGCTTGGTGATAGTGGATGATTATTCAAGATACACTTGGGTATACTTCTTCAAGAGGAAGAGTGAGACCCAACAAACCGTCATCGACTTTGCAAATGAAGGTCAACGTCAACACGATGCAAAGATCTTGACAATAAGAAGTGACAACGGCACCAAGTTCAAGAACTACACCTTGGATGAGTTTCTTAGTGATGAAGGGATCAAGCATCAATATTCTGCACCATATACCCCTCAACAAAATGGTGTTGCGGAGAGAAAGAACCGGACGTTGATGGATGCGGCAAGGACCATGATGGCGGAGTTCAAGTCTCCATACAACTTCTGGGCCGAAGCCATCAACACAGCTTGTCATGCATCCAATCGGCTCTAACTCCGCAAAGGCTTGAACAAGACTCCGTATGAGATACTCACCGGGAACAAGCCCAATCTCAAGTACTTCCGGGTGTTCGGGTGTAAGTGTTTCATTCTCAAGAAAGGTGTTCGTTTGTCTAAATTTGAAGCTAGAGCTCATGAGGGCATATTTGTTGGTTATGCTACAAACTCTCATGCTTACCGTGTTCTCAACAAGTCCAACGGACTCATTGAGGAGACGTGTAACGTAGAGTTTGATGAAAATAACGGCTCCCAAGTGGAGCAAAGTGGTACTTGTGATGTAGGTGATGAAATTCCTCCCCAAGCCATAAGAAGAATGGGTACTGGTCATATCCTACCCATTGAGGAACCCCTTGTGGCCGAAGGAGAAGGACAACGCTCCACTCAAGTGGAGCCATCACCTCCCCAAGAACCACACGCTTCCGAAGAACAAAGTGAAGGCCCTCACCTTCATGAACAAGACCAAGGGAAAGATCAACCTCAAGATGGAGGTGAACCTCTAAATGATGCCCAAGGTCAAGTTCTCCCCCTCGAGCAAGTTCAAGATCATGAGCAAGCTCAAGACGGCACCCAAGATGATCAAGTTAACCTTCCTCCTTCCACACCCGAGGAAGAATTAGAGCATCGTGCCGCGAAGATTGCTTCCAAACTCACCACCCAAGGCCATCTCATGGAAAATGTGGTTGGAAGTCTAAGAAAGGGGGTAAGCACTCGTAGACAATTAGCTAACTATTGTGAACATCATGCGTTTGTCTCTTGTGTTGAACCCCAAAAGGTCTATGAGGCGCTCGAAGACTCGGATTGGCTCAATGCCATGCATGAAGAACTAAACAACTTCGAGTACAACAAGGTGTGGAGATTGGTGCCAAGACCTTCGGGGAACCACAACGTCATTGGAACAAAGTGGATCTTCAAGAACAAGCAAGATGCTCATGGGAACATCATTCACAACAAGGCAAGATTGGTAGCACAAGGCTACTCCCAAGTCGAGGGCATCGACTATGGTGAAACCTTTGCTCCCATTGCTCGTCTTGAATCCATTCGTTTGTTGATTGCTTATGCTTCCCATCACAACTTTAAGTTGCAACAAATGGATGTGAAAAGTGCTTTTCTTAATGGTCCCATTAATGAGTTGGTTTATGTCAAGCAACCCCCCGGGTTCAAGGACCCCTACTTCCCGGATCACGTGTATCAACTCGATAAGGCACTCTATGGCCTTAAACAAGCCCCACGTGCGTGGTATGACCACCTTACCGAGTTGCTACAAGATCGTGGATTTGAAGTAGGACAAATTGATCCCACTCCTTTTACTAAGAAGGTCAAAGGGGCATTGTTTGTATGCCAACTATATGTTGATGATATTATCTTTGGTTCTCCTAACAAAGATTTCAATGAGGAATTTGCCGCTCTCATGACCTCCAAGTTCAAGATGTCTTCGATGGGAGAGTTGAAGTTCTTCCTTGGTTTTGACATCAAACAACGAAGAGAAGGAACCTTCATCAACCAAGCCAAATACACTCAAGACATGCTTAAAAGATTCAAGCTAAGTGATGTCAAGCCGGCTTCTACACCAATGCCTACCAAGTGCCAACTTGACATCGATCCCAATGGTAAAGCGGTGGATCAAAAGGTATATCGCTCCATGATTGGCTCCTTGCTTTACCTTTGTGCATCTAGACCGGATATCATGTTGAGTGTGGGGATGTGTGCACGGTTTCAAGCCGCACCAAAGGAAAGTCACTATGTGGCGGTCAAGAGAATCTTTCGATATTTGGCTCATACCCCAAACTTTGGCTTATGGTACCCAAGAAGAGCAAATTTCAAGCTTGAAGGTTTCACGGATTCCGATTGGGTGGGGGACAAAGTGGATAGGAAGTCCACTTCCGGAGGGTGCCAATTTCTTGGTTGCTCTTTGGTAAGTTGGTCTTCCAAGAAGCAAAGTTGTGTGTCCCTCTCGTCCACCGAAGCGGAGTATGTGGCGGCCGGTAGTTGTTGTGCTCAACTCCTATGGATGAGGCAAACTTTAAAGGAGTACGGTGTCGTTTGTGACAAAGTGCCTCTTTGGTGTGATAATGAAAGTACCATCAAGATTTCTCTCAACCCGGTACAACACTTCAAGACGAAGCACATTGAGATTCGGTATCACTTCATCCGGGATCACATTAGGCAAGGGGAGATCGAGCTCAAGTATGTCAAGACTCATGATAACCTTGCAGATATTTTCACGAAGCCCTTGGATGAAGCAAGATTTTGCGAGTTAAGGCATGAGCTAAATATCATTGATTTGAGCAATGTGACTTGAACCCGTACACCCCCCACCACACTCAACATGTTGTCTAGTTTAGGTGTAGGCATGGACATAGGGGGAGTGTTGTTCTCTCAATGAACTCTCCCTCCCCCCATTATGCATAAATCGATCACCTCTTTCACATTAGCCATTTTTAATGGTGCTTGTGCTTCAAAGACGAGTTTTGGTCATGGGCCCAAGGATAATTCTTCGCGGTGCCATACCATCCAACTCAAACATAGGTGGCTTCGGCCACCGCCCTCTCTCCTCGAGAGGCTTTGTCGCTTGGTGGTTTCTTGTTGTCTTCTTGCCTCTGGTGTGTGCGTGTTCTTGTGTTTCTTGTGTGTGAAAAGTTTCCGTGCAAAGGCTTCTTCTTTTTCGTGTTGAAACTTGCGGTGACTTGAGCTCACGGTACTACCGCGGTCGGCTACGGTACTACCGCAGCCAGCCACGGTACTACCGCTTGCGGGAGCACGGTACTACCGTCACCACGCGGCAGTAATTTTTTACTGCCGCCTGGTTGAGCGGTACTACCGCCTCGGCGCGGTACTTCCGCCCGAGCGGTACTACCGCGATGATACGCGGCACTACCGCGCCGTTCGAGCGCGTGGGGATAAGGACAGGCAGGGGGAGTTTTAACTCCCCATACCCATTTGATGTCCTCTCTCTCCACGTCGTCTCCTTCTCTCCCTCGCTCAAGAACGGAGCCGGCGTTCTTCGCCGGATCTCCACCACCGGCTGCCCTCCTATGATTCCGACCGGTGGGATCGTTCCCCACCACGTGCTCTTGCTATGGACCAAGGTTTTTCCCCAACTCCCTCTCCGTGTTGTTTGTGTTTAGTGTTTCTAGGTTTTGGGGGAGGCTTGTGTGTTCTTGAGATTCGTAGGCTTAATCTCTGCAAGAGTAGGATGATGGAGCGTGGTATTGCATAGGATTTATACTTGTATTGTTGTCTTGCGCTAGATCGGATCACCGTGGCACCGCCATTGTTTCGCGGTTTCTTTTCAGATTCAAACCGCCCGTTGGATCTGACGCGACGCGTACTACCGCCCGTTTGGCGCGGTACTACCGCTTGCGCGGTACTACCGCCCCTCGGGAGCGGTACTACCGCGTTTTGTGCGGTACTAAAAGTTTACTTCCGCCCCAACCACGGTACTACCGCGCCCTAGCATGGTACTACCGCGTTTGGAGCAGTACTAATATTTTAGTACCACAAGCAGTGGCAGTTTTACCGTGGCTCACATCTATCGCATGCCAACTTTCTCGTATGCCTTCTATGTGTTTCTTGTGCTTTTTCGTGGCCTTTGCATTGATCTTCTCGCGTCTTTGGTGTTCTGCGTGTGTGTCTCAGGTGGTGGCTCTCGCCGGTCCAACCCCAGTCGTGATACTGGCTCCAAACGTCTGCGCAACCCAGGTGAAGTACCAGAAGGCTCGTCTGCCTCCAAGCGCAATGTCAAGCACTCAGCTAGCAAGCACAAGGAGCCCGCTAAGGGCATGTATGAGATAGCCCAAGCTGATTATGTCCGTCTCAGGCAGCTTCACCCTTATGTGCATCCGCGTGCCACCTTTAGAGGCTGTGAGCTGTTCTGGAACAAGCAACAGGTCAACATCTATCTGGATGTCATCAAGAACAAGCAGAACACCTATGTGGAGGTGAAGTGGATTGATATGCATCACATGAGGAAGGACAAGTTTCGTGACTACTTTGGAGAGGCTCTGGACTTGGTGGAGCAGTTTGGCATTGATCATGTGATTACCTTCCACCTCGACTATGACCCTGAGCTTATGTGTCAATTCTTTGCCTCAGTCTACTTTCACTCCGATGAGGAACGGAGGATGACCTGGATGACCAATGGCCGTAAGCTGTCTGCTACCTGGAACGAGTTCATGGATCTCCTCCAGGTTCCTGATGATGGACTCGACTCTCCAGTGGGTGTTCGCCCCCATGCCAATGCTGATTCTGCCAGCAAGGACAGACTTGCCCCTTTCATGGTTGAGAAGGCACTTGCCAATGGCAAGACAACTTTGGTGCTCAACCCTTTCTTGGATATCATGTATCGCATCTTCCGCAACTCCTTGTTCCCTCGCATCGGTGATAAAGACAAGGTTCATGCCTATATGGTGGACATGATGCTCATCTGCGAGGATGCTCGTTCGTCTCAGTCACAGCCACTTGATGTCTCACACATCATGTGGTGTGAGCTCCGGTTTGCAGTGTTCAACCGCAAGGTGCCTATCTATGGGCCCTATCTGTTTCTGCTGATTTCGAAGACTTGGGAGAAGATGTTTCCTGCTGATGAGTTTCTTGCTCCTGACTGGGTTTGCCATGAGCCCATCTGCCTGCGTATCAAACCCAACTGGGCCAACACCACTACTCGCGCCGAGGCGACTGCTGCTAGGACTGCTGTTGATGAGGAGGATGCTGGCGCCCGAGGATGTTGCTGAGGGCCATGCTGCTAGACCTTCCCAGAGTGCCTCTATGCCATCATGGGCCAAGAAGCTGAAGGACAAGATGAAGACTCTTTTCTGCATGCAAGCCAAGGGGCAGTACAGGACTCACGTGGCGTCCAAGGAGAGTCGTCACCGGGACAACAAGATCTTGCAGCTCTATGGTGAGGCAGTGTCTGGCGGGTCTGAGGAGCACATCACTCCAGAAGCCGAGTGGATGGAGAAGCAGGGCTACAGGTGGACTGAGTCTGAGGAGGATGTCGAGGAGACCATCCCTGCCGCCGAGGCGTCCGATGGAGAGGATTGGGACGAGTTCTCTGCTTGAGCCACCTCTTGTGTGTAGGTGTCATCTCTACCTTTTTGGCGTCTCGATGCCAAAGGGGGAGAGAGTGTAGGGATTTGCGAGTGTGTGGTGTGTTTGCTGCTTTCTCGTTTGTGTCGTGTGTTTGCTGCTTTCTCGGTTGAACCTCGGTAGCTTTACTTCGTATGGTGTAAGACATATGCACTCTATCTATCCTAGCGAGCATGTGTTATATTGTGCTATATTTATGCCATGCTATGCTTATTATCATGTCTTAGTCTCTAAAATATAGGGGGAGTGTCGATCCTAGTCTGTGTGCTATGCAGTCGAAAGCATTCATCTAAAGTGCACACATCTAGGGGGAGCCCGTCTATATTTTAGAGAGGTGGGGTTTGCCCCTGCTCTAAATTATCTTATCCATATGCAAATCCCGTGTTGTCATCAATCCACCAAAAAGGGGGAGATTGTAAGGGCATGTTTTTCCCTCAGGTGTTTTGGTGATTGATGACAATGCATTTGTGGACTAATCGTGTGCCTTGAGTTTCTCAGGTTATTTATATCTAGGCACGAGACGATTCGGTGCCCCTCGGAGACTATTTAAGTCGGCGTCATTCTACGTTTCTCTTTGGTGGATTTGAGTCGTAGGAGAGCCGTACTATTAAGAGGGGGTCCGCGTCGGAAAGGTTTGGGTGGAATCAACACGTACACTTGTTCCTTCTTTCCCTGCATTTTGGAGCTTCCCTTTGTTATCTTGGTTGTGCGGAAATCTGACGACTACTGCTGTGCTTGCGGTAGTACCGCAAGTACACGCGGTAGTACCGCTGGGTGTCACGGTAGTACCGCTCATCTGGAGCGGTAGTACCGCGGCTCCCTGGCCTTGTGCCGCTCCGGTGCAGTAGTAGGGGCAGATGTAATTTTTTACATCCGCGCCCTCCACGATAGTACCGCTCGTCTAGTGCGGTAGTACCGCGGAGACCCACGGTAGTACCGCTCCCTAGGAGTCATAGTACTGTGGCCCTCCTACCTAGTACTGCAGTGTTGCGGTAGTAGGCGCGGATGTAATTTTTTACATCCGCGCCCGCCCGGTAGTACCGCGCCTCGCGTGCGGTAGTACCGCGTCGGATTTTTGTACCTCCTCCGGTTCAGCGGAAGTAGGCACGGTTGTAATTTATTTCATCCGTGCCCTTCCCAGGCCGTGACTTTCCTGCCTTGCGGTAGTACCGCAGGTGGGTGTGGTAGTACCGCGCAAGCGGTAGTACTGCCCCCTTATCAGGCTAGTTCCGGCCTGTGTTGCTGTCGCGGTAATACTGTGGTTAGCCACGGTAGTACCGCACAGCCTCGCGGTAGTACCGCGCCCCTGGAGTTGTAGTACCGTGTGTCGCGGGCTGAACATGTGGATAACGGTTGGATTTTGTCCATGACTATATAAGGGGCGTCTTCTACCTCTAGTTGACTACCTCTTCCATCTCTAAGCTCCATTGTTGCTCCAAGCTCCATTTCCACTTGATCTCTCTCCCTAGCCAATCAAACTTGTTGATTTGCTCGGGATTGGGTGACAAGTGCCCGATCTACACTTCCACCACAGGATATTTGATTCCCCCCACTTATCCCTAGCGGATCTTGTTACTCTTGGGTGTTGAGCACCCTAGACGGTTGAGGTCACCTCGAAACCATACTCCATTGTGGTGAAGCTTCGCGGGATTATTGGGAGCCTCCAAGTGTTGTGAAGATAGCCCCAATCTTGTTTGTAAAGGTCCGGTTGCCTCCTTCAAGGGCTCCAATAGTGGAATCACGGCATCTCGCATTGTGTGAGGGCGTGAGGAGATTACGGTGGCCCTAGTGGCTTCTTGGAGAGCATTGTGCCTCCACACCGCTCTAACGGAGACGTACTTCCCCTTAAAAGGAAGGAACTTCGGTAACACATCCTCGTCTCCACCGGCTCCACTCTTGGTTATCTTATCCCTTTACTTTTGCAAGCTTACTTGTGCTATATCCATTGCTTGCTTGTGTGCTCATTGTCTTTGCATCATATAGGTTGTCCACGTAGTTGCACATCTAGACAACCTATTTCATTGCAAGGTTTAAATTGTTAAAGAAAAGTCTAAAAATTGTTAGTTGCCTATTCACCCCCCCTCTAGTCAACCATATCGATCCTTTCACCATGGCCTCGCACTCCCATTCGGGTGGACCAATGGTGTTCCGACAAAACCGTCCTACTGCCATGACACTCTCCCGGCCACTCCGACTCACTCCTCACTGCGCTAAGTCATGGGTGGCCCCGTGCCTACCCCTAGAGACAACGACCACCATCGTGGCCTGTCCTACTCTGGGACAAGGATCCAAAAACTAACTCAACAGTGGGCACACAAGGCTTTTGTCCGCCTACCTGATCGGGGTAGCGTGCGCCCATAACCTTCCCTCATTGGAGGCACCGGCGAGAGGCACAACAATAGACCCAGTTAGGACCGTCAGCGTGGTTGCACTGGTCAGCATTGATTCAGCGGCACCATGACTCAGCCAACAGTTGTTCAAGTTCAATTTAATCCGGTTAAACTTGAATGCAAATATGCTGAGTCATGATAAAATGCATGAACATGATATCAACATAATCATGAGGGTATCACATAACTATCCACCATATCAACAATAAATCATATCCACTGAACATGGCATACTGACTAGCATGACCATCACCAACATCAACATGTACTACTAGCAATCATAAACATATGAAAGGGAATACTATAGTAATCACTAAATGACCACAAGGAGCTTGACCTTTACCCACAACTCTCGTACAACAACACAAATATACAACAACTCGGTATCCTTGATACCATTGTGATCCTTGCGGCGATCACAACCCGACCAACACTTGGCCCGTGATCCTTACGGCTATCACAACCCGACCAATACATGGCCCGTGATCCTTACGACGATCACAACCAACTTATCTCATTGTTACTAAGCACATTATTCTTATTACTGTTGACTCATGGTGTACACGACTTTCGACCTGGGCCCTTATCCGCAGGCGCGGCTATCGATAGATTTAATATACACTCTGCAGAGGTTAGTACACTGTACCCACACTACGGAACCCATGGCCTTGCACTCCCATTCGGGTGGACCAACGACGTTCCGACAAAACCGTCCAACTGCCATGACACTCTCCTGGCCACTCCGACTCACTCCTCACTGAGCTAAGTCATGGGTGGCCCCGTGCCTACCTCCAGACACAACGACCACCATCGTGGCCTGTCCCACTCTAGGAAAAGGATCCAAAAACTAACTCAACAATGGGCACACAAGGCTTATCTCCGCCTACCTGATCGGGGTAGCGCGCGCCCATAACCTTCCCTCGTTGGAGGCACCGGCGAGAGGCACAACAATAGACCCAGTTAGGACCGTCCCATACCGGTAAGCGTGGTTGCACTGGTCAGCATCGATTCAGCGGCACCATGACTCAGCCAACAGTTGTTCAAGTTCAATTTAATCCGGTTAAACTTGAATGCAAATATGCTGAGTCATGATAAAATGCATGAACATGATATCAACATAATCATGAGGGTATCACATAACTATCCACGATATCAACAATAAATCATATCCACTGAACATGGCATACTGACTAGCATGACCATTACCAACATCAACATGTACTACTAGCAATCATAAACATATGAAAGGGAATACTAGCAGGTATAACATGATCACAGAGTACAAAACAACATAGCACAAAAGTGAACATGCAAATATGAACATCACCGGAACAACGATAACCATCTTTTCAACAAGCAAACATTTAATAAAGATTCAAGTTGAAAACCATGGCTAATGCATGTCTATCATGCAAGTGGGTATTGTGGCTTGCCTGGGGATGAAGAAGGCACCGGGGAGAAGTGTCAGAAACTCGCGGAACGAATCGCCGGAAAACGTTCTCTCTCGGAGGGGGCTGATTAAGGCAAGGGCATAATGGTCATTTTCACCGTGTCAAACCATAGTGAAAGCATGACCAACAGAACGGGCTCGACGAAACAAAGAAGTGAGCGTTGGTTTCACCTCATTTGGAGTTACGGTTAGAAAGTTGTGAAGGGTGGAAGAGCAGGGACTAATCTGTGAAAAAATTATCACCAACGGGTCCCTGAGTGGATAAGGCAGAAACGCATATAAGGAAATACGCTTTCAGAAACGGAAAACATATTTCACGGAAACCCGTTTCCACTTACGTGACGTGGCAGTGGCGGGGCCGGGGCTGGTCAACGCTGAGAGATTTACAGGTGGGTCCCACGCGCAGGGGGAGGGGCCAGGCTCGGTCGTCCTCTTCCTCCAACTCGCCCTGTTCTCACGTGAACAGAGGAGGAGACCGAGGAGAGGAGGGGCGAAGGGGCCGGCCAACTCCAGCCATCTCCCGCCTGGCTAAGGGCACCGGCGGGTGCGCAGAGGCCAGCCCCACCCATTCAGAGGGTCGGCCGTCACCGGGAAGGCGCGGGACGGAGGGGAGAGGCGGCACCATGGGAGAGGTAGAAAGCTTCGGGCGGCAACGGTTCTTGGCGATGCGGGCACTCCAGCGAGGGGGCAAGGGGGTGGGGCGGCTGAGTGGGACGAGGGGAGTGCGGTGGACGTTGAGGGGAGGCAAGGGGAGGCCTGTTGTGGCCGGACCCAAACCGAGGCCGAGGCGGCCATGGATGGTGACGACGAACAACGACGAGATGTCGTGATTCCAGAGGGCAAACGAGGCGGGGGAGGGATGGATGAGCTGCGGGAGGACTCGGGGTTGCTTTATATAGGCCAGGGGAAGGCTCTAGAGGTTCACTGGCAAGCTCACGACAAGCTCTAATGGTGGACAGTGGCGGGGCACGGCACGGGCATGGACCTAGCGACGCATTTAAGGTGAACGACGACGAGCCATCGATGCAGGGCATCAAGGGGGAGCTCCAGGACATGGTTTGAGGTCGAGACGAGGAGGGAGCTGACAAGAACAGGGACGGGAAGAAGCCAGAGCACGAAATTTGCTTGACATCAGCGTGATCACCACACGCACTGGTGCAAATAGCTCATTTTGGCTGGACCAACCATATCTAGTGGATTGACCCTAGTGATCTTAGTATGACTGAGGAAATAAATCAATTCCAAGCGCAAAGAAGAGATTTGCACTTAGCTCCAAATTAAATCAACAGCCAAGTGTTTGTGCTGTGCAGTGGGGACACCAGCTAGGTAAATCAGTAACTAGCTTGTCTGGGAGGTTTATCTATCGAAGGAATTTCATCCTGGAGGTTTTGAGGGTAAATGGACCAAGATAAATCATAGTTGCTTCACAGCTGCTTATTTGGTCCAGAAATGAATATTATGATGGTGCACTCACATGGAGTGTCACCTAGGGCTAATATTGGGCAAAGCTTGATCATTTGGACATATGAAGATGATGTAAAAAGCTCATGCCAAATGGACAAACCAAAATAGCACTTGCTTCACAAACATTATTTCTATCCAGAAACTTGAAATAATATTGGTGATTAAATGGCTCAATGAAATGATGCCAAAATGTGTGGAGATATGTTTTATGGGTAGAATAATGATCAGGTAATTTATGAGGATTTTTGAAGCAATATAAAATATACTTGCTTCACAACCTAAAAATATTGCCAGAAACCAAGATTTGCTCCTGTGCTCACATAGATGATTGGATAGGTCTACAAATGGGTGGAGGGGGTTAATATGAGCACATTAAGGAGTGTGCAAAAGTTTATCTCATTGGGATACTCCTAGCTAGTACTTCCTTCACAAAGCCTTCTGTTTGATAGAAACTTTGAAAATTCATTGAGGAAGATTGGCTAGGCAAATAAATTTTAACTTGTGCATGAGGTAATTATTTGGACATATAAACATGCCCAAAAAGGTTGGGAGCCACGAGGAAAAATATAAATGACACTTCCTTCACAAAGTGCCATTCAGGGCAGAATAGAAAAAGGAATATTGGGGAATTATTTTTGAACATGGAAATGAAAAGTTTTGCCATATTTGATCAAGATATGACCCAAACAATTTATGAGAATTATTTGGGAATTTTTGGAGTGAGGGGAATATAGGTTGCTTTACAACCTAGGGCAATCTGGGTTATTCCTTTAATAGAAAAGGAATATTCCCAATAAAAAGAATATTGAGATTTGGTCTAGGATGGAAATGACAGGGTCTAGGGAAAGATTTGGGAATGACAAGCCATTCTGGAAGCAAAGAAGAGCGCATCTTCTTCAGTTTCCAGACCACAAAGCCACGGAAAAAGAAAACTCACGCAAAAACCTCAGAAAAACAAAAGAAAAAGAAAGGGCCAAAAATCAGGCTATGACAATCTGCCAGAGTGGTGTCGAGCCCCCAAGTGATTAAGTGGATGTTATTGGGCACGTGGCAACCATCTGGAAGGGAAATTACCTCTATATGACACCCGTCCAGAGGTGTATCAAGCAGACAGGTAGAAGATAATTAAGCGGCGCGACAGGCTTGCTGGGCTGCATCCTCAGCATGACACCTAGCAGTGCATTTAATGCACTTTGTCCTATTTGGGAGAGTTAGGTATGATAACACTGTTGGCTATGTAATCACTAGATAATGACTGTTTTGCTACTTTGGTTACCCCTTAGCCTATAAAAGGAGGACCATGGCAACCTAGGAAAGGATTCAGACACCTGTGTACTCATACGCGCTTAGCTTCTCTCCCCGAGGTGACCTTGCCTGCCTTGAGCATTGCGTGTTCATCATGGTCCTCCCCTCAATCCACCAAAGCAGGAGTAGGGTTATACGCTTCTCAGCAGCCCAAACCTGGTTAAAAACCACTAGTGTCACCTCTGTCGTGTTGTTTCATGGCTTCTGCTCTATGGAAAATTTTGTTTTTGCCACTCAGGATTTCGCCAATTATCATTATGCCACTCTAAATTTTGACATTTCACTTTTATCACACTTAGTTTTTGACAATTATCACATTTACCATTCCCGTGGCAAAAGCAAAATTTTTAGAGTGGCAATTGTGATAAATGTCAAAAGCAAAGAGTGGCCAAAATGAAATAAAATTATTTTGGTTTTGCCATAGAATGGCAATTGTGATAATTGTCAAAAGCTAAGAGTGGCAAAAGTGAAATGTCAAAATCTAGAGTGGCATAAGAAAAATTGGCGAAATCTAGAGTGGCAAAAACAAAATTTTCCCTCTGCTCTTTATGCAACGTCACCTTCCCCCTTGGCGAACCACAAGGGGCTAGCGGCCCCATAGGTGATCATGTCCCACCATGACATCTTTGGTGCGCCAGGTAGGGGGAAGCGCGTGCATGAATCCAAGGTTGTGAACAGCGTCTCAATCATCATCATCGTCTTCTTCCTCGTTGGATTCATCACCCATGGCACCCAAGAAGAAGCCCGACGCAAAAACACATCCTTCCACCTTGAAGGCCCCCTCACATGCAACCGTTGGTACCATAGGTGCCGCTGCGGCGTTGGGGGGCGCAGGTGTCGTAGGGGACACAACCGGCGGAGGCGGTGCTATCATCATTCCCCCTGTGACCGAAGTGGGAGTGGAAGATGCCGGGGAAGGGTGACATGAACAACATCCCAACGGCCGTGGTCCACAAGGCGCGGGTAGGGAGAATGTTCAGGCTCCACCTCCCAACCACTCTACTGGGCGTAGCCGCAGTGACAATACTCACTCTGGTGCGAGTTGCGGCCCGCTAATTGTCCCTGTTACAAGCGCAGCTATGGGGCACACGCCTTGCCCATGGCAGGGTAAGCAAGACGAAGTGCCGAACAGGGTGTTAACCCCTAGGCGCCCCACTCTTGCCACCATACTGATGTGGTGACTGGCTCGCAGCAACGAGAACGCGGCGCCGCCACTACTGGTACTATCAGGAGTCGAGCGATGTCGCGGTCTGCTTCGTCATCTATGCCAAGCACTGCTTCGGAAGCCATGGCACGAGCCCAACTCCTGCTAAGATTCCCTCCAGTGCCTGATCAAATGGATGAGTGGAGAGCCACCATCCAGAGTTTGATCGGCTGAAGCGGAAGGATCACAGTGGGCGGGTCTGCCACAATGCCCGCAAGCAACGACAATGGCCTGAGCTGCTGACCGTGTTGAGGGGACCACTCCAACGATGCAATCCCCTCCACGGCAGCCAGCACAGAGGCTACAACCAGAATCGCGCGACCAGGAGCCCGACGAGACGTCGATAGCTTCATCTTATCCAAGGGCCCATCGAGATCAGTGGAGGTCCTGGAAGATCGGTGGAGGGAAGATGCACGCGTCACTATAGAGTGGCGCCGCAAAATCCGCCGCCAATCTGACAGGCGCAATGGCCCAGACGTCGACGAACCCGCGCCCAGTGAAGGCAGATACTTGCCTTTCAAGGTTGGGTGCCCTGCCTTCACTCGCGAGTTGCGGCAAGTCTGTTGGCCATCAGCCCGTGTTTTCAAACCAGAAATACCAGAAAAGTATGATGGAATGCTGAAACCGGTAGAGTTCTTGAGCATCTACACAATTGTTGTTCAAGCCGCCAGAGGAAGAGATGAGAAGGTATTTGCCAACTACTTCCCTTTGGCAGTTAAGCCAAACGTGGGGTCATGTCTGATGCACCTGCCGGAGAATTCCATTTCATCATGGGTTGACCTATGCAATGAGTTCGTGGGTGCCTTCACGGGTGGCCACTGTTGGTGTCAAAACCGGCGGATCTCGGGTAGGGGGTCCCGAACTGTGCGTCTAGGCGGATGGTAACAGGAGACAAGGGACACGATGTTTTTACCCAGGTTCGGGCCCTCTCGACGGAGGTAAAACCCTACTCCTGCTTGATTAATATAGATGATATGGGTAGTACAAGAGTAGATCTACCACGAGATCAGAGAGGCTAAACCCTAGAAGCTATCCTATGGTATGATTGTTGTTCATCCTACGGACTAAAACCCTCCGGTTTATATAGGCACCGAAGAGGGTTAGGCTTACACAGAGTCGGTTACAATGGTAGGAGATCTACATATCCGTATCATCAAGCTTGCCTTCCACGCCAAGGAAAGTCCCATCCGGACACGGGACGAAGTCTTCAATCTTGTATCTTCATAGTCCAGGAGTCCGGCCAAAGATGATAGTTCCGCTATCCGGACACCCCCTAATCCAGGACTCCCTCAGTAGCCCCCGAACCAGGCTTCAATGGCGATGAGTCTGGCGCGTAGATTGTCTTCGGCATTGCAAGGCGGGTTCTTCTCCAAATCCTGTGTACTTGTTTGAATAGCATCCGGCTTCTTGTAAATATTGCGCTCCTCGGCTTCCACGCCCAATAATGGACATCTTCCACATGTCGAATGAATGCGAAAAGCCAGGGTGTTTTTACATTATACCCCCCTAGCCACGCAAATGAGCTGCCTATAAAAGAGACGAGGATCTAGATCCGAATCACACCATCCTCCCTTCGCGAGCATTCATCAGAGCGCATCTGACAGAAATCCATTCCATCGTGGATAGTCGACGCGGCTCCTCCTCTTGCCCTTCCAGCCCCCAGCCTGGAGATTGGGAGAGATGCTCCGTCCCGCACAGCAAGTTAGTGACGCTCCAAACCAAGGGATTTCTTCCCCCGGCCTTCATGGTTCCGGTTCAAGCCGGACGCACCACCTACGTGGGCAGAAAGAAAGCGGAGAGTGTCCCCAGCCCCTCCAAAGGAGAGTGGGTGTGCCTTGTCTCTTATTTGATAAGAGGGCTCGGATTTCCAATTCATCCATTTCTCCGGGGGCTCCTGGAGTTCTACGGCCTCCAGTTGCACAACCTTACGCCCGCCTCGATTCTGCATATTGCGGGCTTCGTGGCCCTTTGCGAGCTATTTTTGGGCATCGAGGCTCATTTTGTGCTATGGAAGAAGCTGTTCTGCCTTGTGCCCCGTTCTCAAGAGGGGTCAATATATCAAGTGGGCGGAGCTGAACTATGGCGCATCGCTGGGACCGGATATCTATCCGGAACCCCGAAGAAGGCATCCGAAGACTGGCCTTCAGAGTGGTTTTATATAGAAGATGTCCCCCTGCCGGACCCTGTTCGGATCGGCCTCCCTGAGTTCAATAACGCTCCTTTGAAGAAACGCCTAAGCTGGCGTCCACGGAGCCCTCAGAAGGAAAATGACAGGGACGTCCTTTACCTGATGAGCCGAATAAGGTTGTTGGCTCATTCCGGACTGACCATGATCGGGGTCATGGCCACATGCATTATGCGAGGGGTGCAGCCGCTCTAGTATAGAGGCCACCCCATGTGGGATTTCAACGGGGAGGATGATGCCACCCGTTGCGGCCGTAAGGGGCCGGTATCGGTGGCCGATCTGGTGAAGATCTTGTCCGGGTTGTACAAGGGAGAAGAGGAGGAATTTCTCCACGTCAATCCACAAAACGGATTTTCTATGTACAACCCTCCGAGCTGGGTAAGCGGACATTTCTTTTTGCCTATCCGATCCATATTCCCATAGTGAAGTATCTCATTTTGTGATTTCGGCGCAGGAACTGCGCCAGGCCGTAAGGGACATAAACAGCCCGCCTCCACAATCCGAGGATCCGGAACGGTTCCTCGATCTGACCTCCCAAGAGGATCCGGACATATCAGTGGAGTTGATTGATGGGGTATTTCACCAACTGAGCATCGATAATGCCTTGGTCGCCATTACGGCTGATTACCCCGGAATACTTCCAGCCTCACAGGTAATTGAGACCAAAGTCCCAATACTTTGAAAATGACCCATCCGTGCTTATTTTTGATCACTGTATACCGATGGCGTTTCGTAGGGGGCGCCCTTGGGGCGGAAGGCCGATCCCGCGGCGGCTAGCCAACAAGGGGCAGCACGGCCCAGCAGGCTAAAAAGAAGTGCAGTCCGGATCGAAACTCCGGTGCAACGGTATAGTGTGCCACCTTACTACTAGGCTTTATTCCTGGGAGACATACTAACGCTCGTGCTTTTTCAGGAAGAAGAGCGCTCGCCGGACTGTATCCAGAGAGGTTGCCAATCAGTCCTCCGCTCGCCAGGCTCCAACGCCAGGTCCAGAAGCGGAGACGAACACGAGGCGTGCGTCGGATGCTCCTCCGACACAGGATGCTGACAGGTTATCTGCCACCAACTCTGAGGTGGAGAGTGCCATGAATCATAGGCGTCGCCGGACAGTCCTTCGCGATGCATGTTTCTCCCCAGAGGCATTGGATGCCTTTAATTCGGGAGATGCTCACCTCCGTGCTGCTCAAAATGGTCTAGCCAGAGCCACGGAGCAGTATGTAAAAGACATATGGGTGAGAAAATTTGACAGTTACATATGCCAGTAGCCCCCGAGACTTGAAATAGTTAGAATAACTGATTTAAGGATCATTTATTATGTAGGATCTTACAGAAAAGAATACCCAACTGTCCCAGGAGCTGGAGGAGTGCAAAGCCCAACTTGAGGCCGCACTACCTGCATCGGGGGAAGGCAAAGAGACCCCCTCTGGTAATATACACTTCAAAAGATAAATAACTTGTGAAGTGTGGCGTGTGTAGAAGTCTGACAATAATATTGCAGATGGTGCCGGAATAGATCCGGACAAGCAACAACTCATGTGCCGGTTAAAAGCCGGCGAGAATGTGCTTACAAGGGTGAGGCAAGAGAAAAATAATCTCCAAGATGCCAACACCCGGCTGGGTGAGGAACTAAAGGATGTTCATGCCCAGCTGTCTGACTCCGTGAAGGAGAATCGGCGGCTTCATCGCAGCATTTGTAGTAAGTGCTTGAGCGAACTTTGAAAAAGAGTTCGGCGAGGAAGTCCGCTAATAGAGGTTTGTCTGTAGGTATGCTCACGGGCCATCCTGCAGAGGAGATGCCCGGTTTTACGGGTGACCTTCTTCCCGAGCTCTTGCAACTGCATGAACGAGTTCAGCAGGTGATGAAAGACGTCACCCATGCCTTATGGCCATCTATCTCCCTGTCCGAAGGCCTTGGAGAGCTTGCAGAGAGGCTTCAGGGAGCGCGGCGGCGCTTCCGATTATGGAAGATATCGGCCTGCTGTCAAGGTGCTAGGGAGGCCTGGGCCATGGTGAAGACGCGGTATACGAAGGCTGACCCAAACCACATGGCCAAGGTCGGACCTGTGGGGCCTGATGGGAAGGAGATCCCTATGAGCTTAGTGTACGGCCAAGTAGAATTTGCCGCAAAGTATTCCCAGCAGGACTGTAAACTAGACAGCCTATTAGATGGCATCGAAGAGGAATATGATCAGTCAAATTGACTATGTAATTTAAGATGACATGAAAAATGCCTTCTAGCCGGATTGTAGATTGTTTATCATAGAGGACCTTTTCGCTTCAACCTCGGGACCCAATAGTCCGGAGTGTGTCCAAATGCCCTCGCGGTTATATAAGAACTGAGGCATGTGTGGATACCAGGCGTAGGGGTCATTAGTGCTTTATCAGACAAGTGCCCAACTAGTTATGTTATATTACATGGTTAGTAAGAAACATCTTCGAGGGAGAATAGTTCCTTAGGGGTTCCTTTCCCTGGGAGGCATGCCCTAAAGTGCATGTCCGGACTGCGAAAAAAGCAGAAAAACATCTGGGGGCCGAAAAATAAGTATTAAATCGTCTTTTTTTTTCACTGACCGAATATTCCCTTAAGAACGCTAGCTTTCGGCTTCACCCAATCTGAGGTACACATCCGGCTGACCCGGCAGTAACAATCGCAGAGGTGCTCCCTTTACCACCTAGCCGAACAATCGGGAATGTAGGGGTAAGCACAGGAGCCAGGCAACCCAGCTTGGCCAAAACTTAAGTCATATCGATGCATATAATGGTGAATAGAAGGTACATGCGGAAGTATAACACATGTATTGGGTATGGAGCCCGTATAAATAAGCTTCTGTTAAAGAAGCCCCCAGGTATAATGAGCGCGAATGGCGCTTCAAGTTTGTGCGAACAATGCGCGAACAAGCTTTCAAAGGCTGTAAATAAAAGGGAGGGAGAAGGAGAGACACAGAAGACAGCTAATATGTAAAATATAGACGGAGGAAGGAGATGAACTCAGAGTCCGGTGCTAGGCATAGAATCTTCGGAGACGGGCTGCGTTCCATGGGTTCGGCTCGAGTCGGTTATCCGATGCATCTCGCAGATGGTACACTCCTCCGGTCAGGACTTGGTCGATGATGAAGGGACCTTCCCATTTGGGCTTTAGTTTGTCCTTTTTCTTGTCCGGCAGGCGTAGAACTAACTCACCAACGTTGTAAGTTTTGGCCCGTACTTCTCTGCTTTGGTATCTTTGAGCTTGCTGTTGATAGAATGCGAAACGGGCTTTTGCCACGTCACGCTCCTCCTCCAATGCGTCCAAAATGTCCTGCCGATCGAGCTCGGCTTCTCTTTCTTCATACATGCGCACGTGAGGTGAGTCATGCATTATATCGCAGGGTAGAACTGCCTCTGCACCGTATACCATAAAGAATGGTGTAAATCCGGTGGTGCGATTCGGAGTGGTCCGCAGCCCCCAGAGTATGGAGTCGAGCTCCTCTACCCAGTGCGTGTTAGATTCCTTGAGGGACCGCACCAATCTGGGTTTGATGCCGCTCATGATTAGACCATTTGCTCGCTCGACTTGACCGTTAGTTTGAGGGTGATAGACTAAAGCATAGTCGAGCTTGATGCCCATGTTTTTGCACCAGAGTTTAACCTCGTTGGCCGTAAAGTTCGTGCCGTTATCAGTGATGATGTTATGGGGGATGCCGTAACGGTGTACGACCCCTTATATGAAGTCTATCACCGGTCCGGATTCGGCCGTCTTAACAGGTTTGGCGTCTATCCATTTGGTGAATTTATCCACCATGACCAGCAGGTATTTTTGCTTGTGGGTTCCTCCTTTAAGGGGTCCAACCATGTCAAGCCCCCAGACCGCGAAGGGCCAGGTGATGGGTATAGTTTTGAGGGTGGTGGGTGGCATGTGGCTTTGATTAGCAAAGACCTGGCAACCCACACATCGTTGGACTAAGTCCTGAGCATCTTCCTGGGCCGTCGGCCAATAAAATCCTATACGGAAGGCCTTGCCTACAAGGGCCCGGGCTGCGGCGTAGTGCCCGCCGAGTCCGGCATGAATTTCGGCCAGAAGGTTCCACCCTTCTTCTTCGGAGATACACCTTTGAAGGACTCCGGTTGTGCTTTTCTTGTAAAGCTCTCCCTCATGGACCTTATAGGCTTTAGATCGCCGCACTATGCAGCGGGCCTTGTTTTGGTCCTCGGGGAGTTCCTGCCTGGTTAGGTAGGCTAGGAAATGGTTCCGTCCACGGGGCAATGACTGCCATTATTACGTGGGCTGAAGATGTTACTTTGTTGGCAGAACCACCAATTGTGTCAGAATGTTCGGCGTCGGGCAGCTCGGTTGGGTCCGGGTTGTTATTTCCGGATTCTCCCTCCCATAGTACGGATGGCTTGAACAGCCTCTCTAGGAAGATGTTGGGAGGGACGACATCGCGCTTTGTGCCAATGCGCGCCAATACGTCTGCTGCCTGGTTGTTATCCTGGGCTATATGGTGAAATTCGAGCCCTTCAAACCGAGCTGACATTTTTAGGACGGCATTGCGATAAGCTGCCATTTTCGGATCCTTGGCATCGAAGTCTCCATTTATTTGGGATATCGCGAGGTTAGAATCCCCGCGCACCTCTAGGCGTTGAATGCCCATGGAGACTGCCATCCGGAGGCCGTGTAGAAGGGCCTCATATTCAGCTGCGTTGTTGGAGTCCGTATACATTATCTGGAGTACGTATTGAACTGTATCTCTGGTTGGGGACGTCAAAACGACGCCAGCCCCCAGATCGGCCAACATTTTGGAGCCGTCAAAGTGCATTATCCAGTTGGAATATGCGCCGTACTCTTTAGGGAGTTCGGCTTCAGTCCATTCGGTGATGAAGTCGGCCAGAACTTGTGATTTAATAGCTCGCCGTGGCTTATAGGTTATGTCGAACGGGAGGAGCTCAATGGCCCATTTGGCAATCCGGCCCGTCGCGTCACGGTTGTTTATAATGTCGTTAAGAGGTACTTCGAAGGCTACTGTTATCGAACACTCTTGAAAGTAGTGTCGCAACTTCCGGGATGCCATGAACACCGCGTACGCTATCTTTTGATAATGCGGGTACCGTGACTTGCATGGAGTTAGGACAGTGGACACGTAGTAAACTGGTTTTTGAAGGGGGAACCTGTGTCCGTCCGTTTCTCGTTCGACAATGAGCACTGCGCTCACAACTTGATGAGTTGCCGCGATATATAATAACATTGGTTCGCCCATGTTGGGCGCGGCCAGGACCGGGTTTGTTGCCAATATGGCTTTTATTTCTTCGAGTCCGGCCGTGGCGGCATCCGTCCACTCGAAGTGTTTGGTGCGTCGGAGGAGGCGATAAAGAGGTAACGCCTTTTCTCCTAAACGGGAGATGAAGCAGCTTAGAGTCGCCACACATCCAGTCAATTTTTGTATTTGTTTGAGGTCCTTTGGGATGTCCAATTGTGACAGAGCTCGGATCTTGGCTGGGTTTGCTTCAATTCCTCTACCGGATATAATGAAGCCCAAGAGCTTTCCGGCTGGTACGCCGAAAACGCATTTTTCAGGGTTAAGCTGAATGTCATATGTTCGGAGATTATCGAACATGAGCATCAAATCGTCTACTAGAGTTTCGACGCGCTTGGTTTTGACGACCACATCGTCTACGTATGCCTCCACTGTTTTGCCGATCTGGTTTGCCAGACATGTCTGAATCATGCGCTGATATGTTGCGCCGGCGTTTTTGAGCCCAAAGGGCATTGTGTTGAAGCAGAATGGGCCGTATGGGGTGATGAATGCCGTTGCGGCCTGGTCGGGCTCTGCCATCTTAATTTGGTGGTAGCCGGAGTATGCGTCGAGGAAACACAATGAATCGTGTCCTGCAGTAGCATCGATAATTTGATCGATGCGGGGGAGTGGGAAGGGATCCTTTGGGCAAGCCTTGTTGAGGTCCTTGAAATCGACGCATAGGCGCCAGGATTTGTCCTTCTTTGGTACCATCACCAGGTTTGCTAGCCAGTTCGGATGTTTTATATCTCTGATGAATCCGGCCTCCAATAATTTGGCTAGCTCCTCTCCCATGGCCTGTCTCTTGGGTTCGGAGAAATGCCGAAGAGCCTGTTTGACTGGCTTGAATCCTTTTAGGATGTTTAGGCTGTGCTCGGCCAGCCGGCGTGGGATTCCTGGCATGTCTGAAGGGTGCCAGGCAAAAATGTCCCAATTTTCACGTAGGAATTCTCGTAGTGCGGCATCTACATCAGGGTTTAATTGTGCCCCGATGGAGGCCGTTTTTGTAGGGTCCGTTGGATGGACTTGGAATTTGACTATTTCGTCCGCTGGTTTAAAGGAGGTGGACTTGGATCTCTTATCGAGTATCACATCGTCCCTATTCACCGTGGAGCGCAGCGCAATGAGTTCTTCGGCCGCTAGGGCTTAGGATAGTGCCTCAAGGGCCAGTGCGGCTGTTTTATTTTCAGCGCGGAGTGCTATGTCCGGGTCACTAGCAAGAGTGATGATTCCATTGGGCCCGGGCATTTTGAGCTTCATGTACCCGTAATGTGGTATAGCTTGAAAAATTGTGAATGCCTCTCGCCCTAATAGAGCGTGATATCCGCTGCTGAATGGGGCCACTTGAAACGTGACCTCCTCGGACCTGTAATTATCTGGCGTGCCGAATATCACATCCAGTGTGATTTTTCCTGTACAACATGCTTCCCGACTGGGGATTATTCCTCTAAAGGTTGTGCTGCTTCGCTCAATGCGGCTCCAGTCTATTTCCATTTTTCGGAGGGTTTCCTCATAAATGAGGTTCAATCCGCTGGCACCGTCCATGAGTACCTTTGTGAGGAGAAAGCCGTCCACTATTGGACTGAGGACCAGTGCGGCCGGTGCTCGGGCTGTTCGGAATTTAGGTTTGTCACTGGCATTAAAGGTAATAGCCGTGTCACTCCATGGGTTTATTGTTGCTACTTGGTAGACTTCGACAAGGCTGCGGAGTGTTTGTTTTCGCATATTATTTGATGCGAACATCTCGAAGACTGTTAATACTGTACTGGTATCCTTGGGCTGATGCTCTGGAGCTAGAAGCTCTTCGCCACTTTTGGCCACCTGCCATAGTATCCAACATGCTCTAAGGCTATGAGTTGGAGTGGCGCCCTCTGTACTATGAATTTTGCAGGGTCCATTGAGCCATCCCTCCAGTACGGTTCCATGCCCTATAGAGGGTTTTTGCTTTTTGGTATTTAACCCAGGTGCCTGGCGATGATGCACCCTTTTATTTTGGACTGGGGTTGTATTCAGGGCCGGATTGTCCCAAAAACTGGTTTCGGTTTTCCAGGCGCTTTCCATCTCGCAGTACTTTCGTACTATGGACGCCAAGTCAGCGAAGCGTGTAATTTCACGACGACTTATGGCGTTGAGGATTCCCTTGTCCGTGCAATTATTGCGAAAGAATGTAATCGCGTCCTCCTCTCGGCAGTCCTTTAACCTATTCATAACCAGGAGGAATCTGGCCCAGTAATGGTGTACTGTTTCTCCGGGCTCTTGCCGGATTTGGGATAGATCGCTTGTGTTTGGGTGGGCGGGTGGATTTAAATCCGTAACCCCGTCCAATCTCAGGCTCAGGGGCCAAGAAGTTTCCGAACTCGGAAGCTTGGGTTCTTGGATGTTGCCCAATGCATCTAGCCTGCTGCCTGACTTTAGGTTCAGGGCTTGAGTTACGTCCTCCCCTCCGCGGGAATCTGGACATAGCTAGTCCTTAAAATCGAGGAAAGGTTGCTGTAGGGCTCCTCAACCACGGCAACATGGTGGGTAACCTGGGGAGAATTGATCTCTCTCAGATCGGTTTTAGGCCCAATCTGATCGTAGTCTGTAGCGACTCCCAGGGCGACGATGCGATCCAAGAGCTCGTTTACGGAAGAGAGCTCCATCGGATCTAACTGCTCGGCAAGTTCCGAGCTAACATGAAGATTGCCTTCAATGACCCGAGAAGTCATCGTCGGCACGGTGGCCGGATAGGCGGTCATAAGGAAACCGCCTAGCCGGAGAGTTTGGCCGATAGCCAAAGCTCCTTTAGCAATAATGCCGTCTTTAAAGATGGGATGATGCATCCTTCCTTATGGCGATGGCACAGAGGAACTCTGAATGAAAGCACCAATGTCGGTGTTAAAACCGGCGGATCTCGGGTAGGGGGTACCGAACTGTGCGTCTAGGCGGATGGTAACAGGAGACAAGGGACACGATGTTTTACCCAGGTTCGGGCCCTCTCGACGGAGGTAAAACCCTACTCCTGCTTGATTAATATTGATGATATGGGTAGTACAAGAGTAGATCTACCACGAGATCAGAGAGGCTAAACCCTAGAAGCTAGCCTATGGTATGATTGTTGTTCGTCCTAGGGACTAAAACCCTCCAGTTTATATAGGCACCAAAGAGGGTTAGGGTTACACAGAGTCGGTTACAATGGTAAGAGATCTACATATCCGTATCGTCAAGCTTGCCTTCCACGCCAAGGAAAGTCCCATCCGGACACGGGACGAAGTCTTCAATATTGTATCTTCATAGTCCAGGAGTCCGGCCAAAGATGATAGTTCGGCTTTCCGGACACCCCCTAATCCAGGACTCCCTCAGCCACCAAGAACCAGGATGGCCCAACGACTTGCAACTGCTTCCACAGAAGGAAGGGAAAGTTTGCGGAAGTATATGCAGAGGTTTAGTCGGGTGCACATGAACATTCCAGATATCCACCCGACAGGTGTAATTGCCGCGTTCCAGTCAAACATGCGCAACAGGAGGATACGTTCCCAGATGAATGTCTGGTTGCCCAAGACTGTGAATGAGCTATACACCTTGGCGGATAAGTACGCCCATATAGAGGAAGGGAAGCGACTCCCGAGAGAAAAGGGCGACATCCAAGTCGATTCATAGGATGACGACGATGCCACTAACCCGAAGAAGAGGAATAAGAAGCACAACAAGTAGCGTAAAGAGAAGGCAGTACTGGCCGTTGGGGGTTCTAGCACCCCTAGTACCGGCAAGAAAGCCATGACCGAAGCCCCTGGGAAGGAAGTTGCCTCATGCACTTATTACCGGGAGGCAGCGGCGGCTGAAAAAGCTGGGAAGACAGACCGGACGTACTACAAGATCCACCGAACCAAGGGCCATGATCTTCAAGAGTGTCATCAGGTTGAGCAACTCGTCAAAAAATAGAAAGCTGAGTATGAGAAGCGCGACAAGAAGAGAGACCAAGAGGGTGCTAGCGGGAATGGCCAAGGTGGCAAAGGAGGCTACTGCGGCAAGACTCCCCAGCGGCAAGAAAAGCCTGCCATAGGCCGTGAAAAGAAGGAAGGCGATGATGAAAGTGGTGAAGGGGATGAAGAGGAAAGTACTGAGCAAGGGTTCCAGAAAGAAAATGAGTCCATGTGCATTGATGGAGGCACATCTTTGCACTCCTCTCATCGCCAGCACAAACAGTGGGCGCGTGAGGTCAATGTTGTAGAGCCAGCAACAGATTCCTATAAACCACTCAAATGGCCCCGCACGCCTATCATCTTTGGTGAAGAGGATCACCCTGACCGCACCAACGCGGTAGGGGTTTGTCATTGTTGGTTTCACCAACAATCTGCAACCTCAAAGTCACAAAGATGCTGGTTAACGGCGGGGCTGGGTTGAATCTGATCTCCCCCAAGGTAACCAGCAACTTGCAAATATCAGAAGAAGAGCTCAAGTTTACTGGCATGTTTCAAGGAATCAACCCCGATAGGAGCCGTCCTAAGGGGAAAATCACGTTACCAGCAACATTTGGTGGAGAACTAAACTATCAGACCGAGATGATTGTCTTTGATGTGGTCGAGCTCCCTTGCCATACAATGGGATTCCTGGTCGTCCAGCTCTAGAAAAATTCATGGCGGCATATCACTATGCCTACAACACACTGAAAGTGCCAGGACCAATGGGCATCATTTCCATCCCGTCAGACAAGAAAGATGCAATGATATGCGTGGATAAGATGTACCAGGATGCGGTGGTTGCCGAGGCTGCTTAATCTGCAGCTCCTGCCAAGGAAGACAAGAAAGGAAAGAAGGCTAGCAGAGGTGCCGACAAAGAACCCGAGAAGCGCGCCTCTCCGGACTGTGCTGCACCCATCGATGACTTTCCGGAAAGTTCCACTAGTAAGAGAACCAAGAATGCTTCACCCGCTGTAAAGAAAGTCCCGGCAAGGCAGCATGGCGCTGACGGTATGTTCATCATCAACACCACCCTTGATGACAAATAGGAAAGCGCGCTCGTTGCCTTCCTGCGGGAAAATGTCGATGTGTTTGCTTGGCAACCATCTGACATCCCCGGTGCTCCTAGGGAGATAATCGAGCACCACCTTGTTGTCTCTCCTCATGCCCGGTCTGTTAAGCAGAAGGTCAGAAAGCAAGCTTTGGAGCGGCAATAGTTTATTGCCAAAGAAATCAAGAAACTTGAAATAGTTGGTTTGGTCAGAGGAGTGATGCATCCAACCTGGTTGGCGAACCCGGTGGTGGTCCGCAAGGCGAATGGGAAATGGAGGCTTTGCATAGACTTCATAGATCGAAGCAAGGCATCCCCGAAGGACCCATTTCCCTTGTCGCACACCAATCAGATTGTGGATTCCACTTCCGCGCGTGATCTGCTTTCCTTTTTGGATGCATACTCCACTTACCATCAGATATTCATGTCCAACTAGGACGAGGAGTAGACCGCGTTCGTAACCCCATGTGGCATGTACTGCTTTGGGCGGATGCCCTTTGGGTTAAAGAGCATTGGATCCACTTTTGCAAGAGCAGTGCAAATTGGGTTTGAGCCTCAGTTGCACAGGAGTATTGAAGCTTACATGGATGATATAGTTGTCAAAACCAAGGATAAATCAACACTTATTCATGACTTGGAAGAGACCTTTGCAAACTTGCGCAAGATCAACTAGAATTTGAACCTGAGAAATATGTGTTTTGCGTTCCCTCCGGCAAGCTACTTGGCTTCTTTGTGTCTCACCGAGGGATAGAGTCCAACCCCGACAAAATCAGAGCGATCAAGTAGATTCAAGCACCCAAGTCAGTCAAGGACATCAGGCGTTTAACTTGACGTGTTGACCCACTGAGTAGGTTCATTTCCAAGTCTGCTGAGCGCGCCCTACCGTTCTTCAAAATTCTGAAGAAGGCAGGTCCAATGAAGTGGACCCCGGAAGCAGAAGCAAAACTGCAAGACTTCAAAGTCTATCTTCCCTCTGCTCCCACCTTGGTCACTCCTAAACCACAAGAGCCGTTTCTGCTATACTTAGCAGCGACCTATCAAGTGGTTAGTGCAGCGCTGGTGACGCAACAGGAAGTAGATGAAGGAGCAGCCGCAGCTACTGTCCTCCCCAGGGAAGGAAGTGAACCAGTCGCGACAAGGTTAGATACAAATCAGGTATAAATAGGGCAAGTTGACAGTAGCAGTTCTAAAGCCACGACAAAGAAGAAGGTAGTGCAGCAGTGATACGTCCATTTTGCATCATGTTTTCCTACTGTTATTTATGTTGTTTTATTGTATAATAATGATTTCCGGACTAATTCTAATTCCTTTTCTCTCATAATATGCAAGGTATGCACCAAGGGGGAGAATTCTGGCAGCTGGAAATCTGGAACTGAAAAAGCTACGTCAAGCTACCTATTCTTCACAACTCCAAATGAGATGAAACTCCCCGAGGATTGTTTATGGAATATTTAAGGAATATTGGAGCAAATAAGTACCAGAGGAGGGCCACCAGGTGGGCACAACCCACCTGGGTGCGCTAGGAGGCCCAAGCGCACCTTGGTGGGTGCTGCCCTCCTCGGCCCACCTTCGGTGCCCATCTTCTAGTATATAAGTCATTTTGACCTAGAAATAATAAGAAGAGGACATTCAGGTCTAAGAGCCGCCGCCTCGAGGCAGAACTTGGGCAGGAGCAGTTTTGCCCTTCGGCGGAGCGATTCCGCCGGGGGAACTTCCCTCCTGGAGGGGGAAATCATCATCATCATCATCACCAACAACTCTCCCATCTTGGTGAGGGCTATCTTCATCAACATCTTCACAGTACTAAGTCCTCTCAAACCCTAGTTCATCTCTTGTCTTCAATCTTTGTATCAAAACTATAGATTGGTGCTTGTGGGTGACTAGTAGTGTTGATTACATCTTGTAGTTGATTACTATATGGTTTATTTGGTGGAAGATTATATGTTCAGATCCATTATGCTATTCAATACCCGTCTGATCTTGAGCATGTTTATCATTTGTGAGTAGTTACTTTCATTCTTGAGGTCACGGGAGAAATGATGTTGCAAGTAATCATGTGAACTTGATATGTGTTTGATATTTTGATGGTATGTATGTTGCCATTCTATTAGTGATGTCATGTGAACGTAGACACCATATTTGGGCCTAAGGGAATGCATTGTGGATTAGTTATTAGATGGTGGGTTGCGAGAGTGATAGAAGCTTAAACCCCAGTTTATGCGCTATTCCGTAAGGGACCGATTGGATCCAAAAGTTTAATGTTATGGTTAGAATTTATTCTTAATACTTTTATCGTAGTTGTGGATGCTTGCGAGAGGGTTAATCATAAGTAGGAGGTTTGTTCAAGTAAGAATAGAACCTAAGCACCGATCCACCCACATATCAAATTATCAAAGTACAGAACACGAATTAAGCCAACATGATGAAAGTGACTAGATGAAATTCCCGTGTACCCTCAAGAACATTTTGCTTATCATACGAAACCATTTTGGCCTGTCCTTTGCCTCAAAAGGATTGGGCTACCTTGCTGCACTTTTTTTATTACTATTGTTACTTGCTCGTTACAAATTATCTTGCTACCAAACTACTTCGCTACTTACAGTTTTAGCACTTGCAAACATTGCCTTGTTGAAAACCACTTGTCATTTGCTTCTGCTCCTCATTGGGTTCGAAACTCTTATTTATCGAAAAGGGATACAATTGACACCATACACTTGTGGGTCATCAAGGAAATTTTTTGGCGCCGTTGCCGGGGAGTGAAGTGCTCTTGGTAAGTGGATACTGGTAAGGAAACATTATTACTACATGCTGAAATTTATTGTCACTTGATACTTTGAGGGGTTTGTTCGGGGTATCTTCACCTTGACCGGAACCACAATTAGTTACCCCTCAACCTACTACACCTACTAAAAATATTTAATATGAAATTCCTTCGGGTATGTTAGAACAACTGCTAGCTAACCCTTATGCAGGAGATGGAACCGAACATCATGATATGCACTTGATATATGTGGATGAAATTTGTGGATTGTTTAAGTTTGCAGGTTTGCCAGGAGATGAAGCTAAGAAGAAGGTTTTCCCTTTATCTTTGAAGGGAAAATCATTGACATGGTATAGGCTATGCGATGATATTGGATCTTGGAACTGGAACCGTTTGAAATTGGAATTTCATCAAAAAAATTATCCTTTGCATCTAGTTCATCGTGATCGGAATTTTATATATAATTTTTGGCCTCGTGAAGGAGAAAGTATCACTCTAGCTTTGGGGAGGCTTAAGTCCATGTTATATTCATGCCCCAATCATGAGCTCTCGAGAGAAATTATTATTCAGAATTTTTATGCTCGGCTTTCTTGTAATGATCAATCCATGCTCGGTACTTCTTGTACTAGTTCTTTTATGAAGAATGCTATTGAATTCCAGTGGGATCTTTTAGAAAGAATTAAATGCAACCCTGAAGATTGGGAACTCGAGAAGGTAAAGAGTCAGGTATTGAACCTAAGTTTGATTGTGTAAAATCTTTTATGAATGCCGATGCTTTTCAAAAGTTTAGCACTAAATATGGACTTGACTCTGAGATAGTAGCTTCCTTTGGTGAATCTTTTGCTCTCATGTTGATCTCCCTAAGGAGAAGTGGTTTAAATATCACCCACCAATTAAAGAACAAGTTAAAGAACCGGTAAACGCTAAAGAATAAACTCTCATTTATAATGTTGGTCCAGTTGTCCCCACTGCTTATATTGAAAAACCACCTTTTCCTGTTAGGATGAAGGAACATGCTAAAGCTTCAACTGTGGTTAACAAAAGTTATGTTAGAACACCCAAATCATCTGAACAAATAAAAGTTGAACCTAGTGTTTCTATGATTAAAGATCTCTTAGTTGATAATATTAATGGGCATGTTATTTACTTCTATCATGAAGCTTCTAGAATTGCTAAACCTAAAGGAAAAGATAAACATAGACTAGTTGTTGGCATGCCTGTTGTCTTAGTTAAGATAGGAGATCACTGTTATCATGGGTTATGTGACCTAGGTGCTAGTGTGAGTGCTATTACTTTCTCCTTATATGAAGAAATTAAAGATGAATTAGCACCTGCTGAAATAGAAGATATAGATGTTACTATTAAACTTGCTAATAGAGATATTATTTCCCCAATTGGGATTCTTAGAAATGTTGAAGTCTTGTGTGGGAAAATAAAATACTCTACTGATTTTCTTGTTCTGTGCACCCCACAAGATGAATTTTGTCCCATTATATTTGGTAGACCTTTCTTAAACACCGTCCATGCTAAAATAGATTGTGAGAAACAAACTGTCGATGTTAGCCTTGGTGATGAATCTCATGAGTTTAATTTTTCCAAGTTTAGTAAACAACCTCATACGAAAGATTTGCCTAGTAAGGATGAAATTATTGGTCTTGCTTCTATTGCTGTGCCTCCTACTGATAATTTGGAACAACATTTGCTAGACCATGAAAACGATTTGCATATGCGTGAAAGAAATAAAATAGACAAAATCTTTTTCCAACAACCACCTCTGCTTAAACACAATCTGCCTACTGATACTCTAGGAGGTCCTCCTCCACCTAAAGGTGATCCTGTGTTTGAATTAAAACAATTACAAGACACTTTGAAATATGCTTATCTTGATGAAAAGAAGATATATCCTGTTATTAGTAGTGCTAACCTTTCAGAACATGAAGAATAAAGATTATTGAAAGTTCTAAGGAAGCACATGGCTGCTATTGGTTATACTCTTGATGTCTTAAGGGCATTAGTCCCACTCTATGTCAGCACAAGATTAATGTGGAACCTGATGCTAAACCCGTTGTTGATCACCAACGTCGGCTAAACCCGAAAATGAAAGAAGTGGTAAGAACGGAAATATTGAAACTTCTGGAAGCAGGTATAATCTATCGTATAGCTGATAGTCGATGGGTAAGTCCTGTTCATTGTGTCCCTAAGAAGGGAGATATTGCTGTTGTTCCTAATGATAAGAATGAGCTTATTCCACAAAGAATTGTCACCGGCTATAGAATGGTAATTGATTATAGAAAATTAAATAAAGATACTAGAAAATATCATTACCCTTTGCCTTTTATCGATCAAATGTTAGAAAGATTATCCAAGCACACAAATTTTTGCTTCTTGATGGATACTCTGGCTTTTCGCAAATACATGTTGTACAATCTGATCAAGAAAAGACCACTTTTACTTGTCCTTTTGGAACATTTTCTTATAGACACATGCCTTTGGTTTATGTAATGCACCTGCTACCTTTCAAAGATGTATGACCGCTATCTTCTCAGATTTTTGTGAAAAGATTGTTGAGGTTTTCATGGATGACTTTTCTGTTTATGGGAAGTCTTTTGATGATTGTTTAAGCAATCTTGATCGAGTTTTGCAGATATGTGAACAAACAAATCTTGTCTTGAATTGGGAGAAGTGCCACTTTATGGTTAATGAAGGTATTGTCTTGGGCCATAAAATTTCTGAAAGTGGCATTGAGGTGGACCAAGCCAAGGTTGATGCAATTGAGAAAATGCCATGTCCTAAAGATATCAAAGGTATTCGTAGTTTCCTTGGTCATCATCATCATCATCACCAACAACTCTCCCATTTTGGGGAGGGCTATCTTCATCAACATCTTCATAGGACCAACTCCTCTCAAACCTAGTTCATCTCTTGTGTTCAATCTTTGTATCAAAACTATAGTTTGGTGCTTGTGGGTAACTAGTAGTGTTGATTACATCTTGTAGATTACTATATGGTTTATTTGGTGGAATATTATATGGTTAGATCCATTATGCTATTCAATACCCCTCGGATCTTGAGCATGTTTATCATTTGTGAGTAGTTACTTTCGTTCTTGAGGTCATGGCAGAAATCATGTTGCAAGTAATCATGTGAACTTGATATATGTTTGATATTTTGATGGTATGTATGTTGCCATTCTCTTAGTGGTGTCATGTGAACGTCGACTACCGAAACTTCACCATATTTGGGCCTAAGGGAATGCATTGTGGAGTAGTTATTAGATGGTGGGTTGTGAGAGTGACAGAAGCTTAAACCCCAGTTTATGCGGTATTCCGTAAGGGACCGATTGGATCCAAAAGTTTAATGCTATGTATAGAATTTATTCTTAATACTTTTATCATAGTTGCAGATGCTTGCGAGAGGGTTAATCATAAGTAGGAGGTTTGTTCAGGTAAGAACAACACCTAAGCACCGGTCCACCCACATATCAAATTATCAAAGTACCGAACACGAATTAAGCCAACATGATGAAAGTGACTAGATGAAATTCCCGTGTACCCTGAAGAACACTTTGCTTATCATAAGAAACGGTTTTGGCCTGTCCTTTGCCTCAAAAGGATTGGGCTACCTTGCTGCACTTTTGTTATTACTATTGTTACTTGCTCGTTACAAATTATCTTGCTACCAAACTACTCTGCTACTTACAATTTTATCACTTGCGGACATTACCTTGTTGAAAACCACTTGTCATTTCCTTCTGCTCCTCGTTGGGTTCAACACTCTTACTTATCGAAAAGGGCTAAAATTGACCCCATACACGTGTGGGTCATTAAGCGGCCAGTGTACTATGTTAGTCCCTATTGCAGGGGGCTAGGTCATGGTACTATGGAGTGCAAAAGTTGATCTTCGGCCTCATAATGGCCTCAAGGAAACTGCGCCACTACTCCCAAGCCCATGAGATCACAGTTGTCATGCATTTCCCTTTCAATGCATACTGAGGAATCCTGAGGCCACCAACAGAATAGTTGAATGGGCATTAGAGTTGTCGAGTTTTGGTCTGAAGTATGAGAGTATCTCGACCATTCAGAGTAGGGCACTAGCAGAGTTCATTGCGGAATGGACACCTACTCCAGATGAAGAGACACCATAAATAGTTATCCCCGGCAAGGAGGCGCCCCAAAAATGGATCATGTATTTTGATGGTGCCTTCTCGTTACAAGGCACATGGGCTCGTGTGCTCCTTGTTGCGCCCACTGGAGAACACCTCAAATATGTGATCCGAATGCACTTTCCCCGGGAAAAAAGCCACCAACAACACTGCAGAATATGAAGGGCTCCTTGCCAGGCTCAGAATTGCAACAGAATTCAGAATTAAGAAGTTGATCATTCATGGAAACTCGCAGCTGGTAGTGAGACAAGTAAACAAGGATTACCAGAGTCCATTAATGGAGGAATACATAGAGGAAGTGAGGAAGCTGGAAGAGCCTTTTGGGGGATTGCAAACAGAGCACATGCCATGTGCAGAGAACAGCATCGCTGATCATCTGTCAAAATGTGCCGCGCAAAAGCTCCCTGTGGAACCAGGGACTTTTGTTCTCCACCTGACTCAACCCTCAGTTTCCCCGACAATGATGGCCAAAAAAGGAGGAAATAGGACCCTAGCAAGCATCTCCCAGCATGGCTCTCCGAAGTCCCTGGTAGAGAGGCTGTCGGGAACAACTCCGCTTCGCTTTGTGAGCAGCACCCTACCGCCAAACCACAAGTTCTTGCGGTTGAGATATGTGCTCCCACGAACGAGGAGGTGTCGTTTGTCCTTGTTGCTGAGCCTCAAACTCCAACTTGGGCACAACACATAGTCCACTACCTCCAAACAGGAGAACTTCTGGAGGAGTAAGAAGAAGCTGAAAGAGTAGCCCGGAGGGCCAATATGTATCAATTTGTCGATGAAACATTGTACAGAAGAAGGCCCAACGGTGTGAAATTGGAGTGCATTTGCTTGGAAGAGGGGAAGGAACTATTGGCAGAAATACACAAAGGCATGTGAGGATCTCATATTAGATCGAGAGCCTTGGTTGGAAAAGCTTTCAGGGTAGGTTTCTACTGGCCCACTACCGTCCAAAATGCAATTGAGCTTGTCACCAGATGTGATACCTGCCAGTTCCACTCGAAGAACATCCATCAACCTGCTCAAGCTCTCTAGACGATCCCTTTGTCATGGTCATTTTCGGTCTGGGGGCTAGATATCTAGGGCCCTTTCCCCCGTGCTACCGCGGGCTTTGAATTCTTGTTCGTTGCAATCAACAAGTTTACAAAGTGGCAGGAAGTGGAGCGTGTGAGAAAGGTAACTGCACAATCAGCTATCAAGTTCTTGAAAGGATTGGTGTGCCATTTCGGAGTACCCGCTAAAGTTATCACTAACAACGACACCGAATTCACAAGTCGCGCCTTCATGCAATACGTTCAAACCCTCAGAAGCAAGGTTTCATTCGCCTCTGTTGCTCATCCTAGGAGCAATGGACAGGCTGAGAGGATGAACGCTAAAGGGCTGCATGGGCTCAAGACAAGAACTCTTGATAAGTTGCAAAAGTGTGGCAGACGCTGGATCGACGAGCTGTCGGTGGTTCTTTGGTCCTCTCAGCCTCCCTTCTCCCTTCTCCCTAGTCTATGGGGGCGGAAGAAGTGCTCCACACAGAACTCATATACGGGTCTCCTCAAGTATTTGCCTACGATGAAGTAGAGCAAGAGCAGCACCAGCATGATGATGCCGTGCTCCTTGAGGAAGACCGTCTCCGGGGTGCTGTGAGTGCTGCATGCTACGAGCAAGCCCTGTGCCGCTATCACAACCACAAGGTCCATGCTCGGAGCCTTGAGGAAGGCGACCTTGTCCTTAGGCGTGTTCAGTCCGCCAAAGGGTACCAACAAGTTGACGCTAAAGTGGGAAGGCCCTTAATGGGTAGTACGAGTCACCAGACCTGGCGTAGTCCGTCTGGAGACCGAAGATGGCATCAAAATGCAAAACTCATGCAATATTGAGCATCTTCGTATGTTCTACCCGTAAGGCGCGGCTGCCGGGCCTAGTCCCGGTAGCCACCCTTTTGTACAAGACTTGCCAATGCACATGTAACCCTTTGTACAAAGCCATGCGCAGATCCTGAGCATTGATAACAAAACGAAGCGCTGGCGCCCTAAAAACAAGCATGCATGATTAGCTTAGCATAAACTTGCCATGATCATTTAGATGATATCATATGTTGCTATGTTTTCCTCTCCACTAACTACAGGGCTCTTGCCGCGGACCTGATTCCGGGGTGGAGCGATGGAAACAAGCTTACATATCGATCCTCGACAGGCCAAACAGATAAGTTTCTCTTTACCCATAACATGTCTCTGTAAGAGGAAAACTTGTGCGTAGAAAAACATTGTCACTTTCAAAAACATTTGTGCTCCCATCCTTTGATTCGAAAATTATTTCGGTCAATATGGTTATAGTGGCATTTGACAGAGAAAGTTTGACAAGGGGCCGGTTCTTTTTCATAGTTTTGAGCCCGGCAGGCCAAGCCCCGCGGCAACGACAGAAGGCACCGGCAAGATAGCTTGCCAGAAAAACTTGTTTACTAGAAAAGTATAGAGGCGTTCCCCCTCTGCATGGATGTAGTACATGCACAAGTACCCGGCAGGCATGTCTTTTTTCATTAATATGCAGATAAGCAAGTACAGATCTTACGGAGTACAAACATGGATAAAATAAATTACATATTTAAGACTAAAATTTGGCAAATGCCTACATGTTTTAGATGAAAAAAGATAAGTGCCCCGTGATCCCTTTCTTGTCCCTATCCTCCTAGCAACTATAGTGGGAGGCGAAGAGGGCAAAAGGAGCGCCTGGGCAGAAGCCCAGCCTGGCCCTGTTAGGGCTTGCGGGACGCAGCCTAACCAGATGGGGAGTGCGCGGACGAAGGCGAGGGACGGAGAGAGTGGCTAGGCGATGCCGTGGTCACCGCCACTAGGGCTAGTTGGGCACGACAACATGGACACCGGCAAGGAATATGAAGTCGGTGTCCACGGGGAAGCCTACCGAGGTCCAGCTGGGAGACTGCTGCAGGAGGCGGAGACACCTTCCACACCCAATGCCCCGGCAAATCGCCTTGCTGGGGAGGAGATGCAGGTGCAGATGGTGGTGCCGCCAGCTGACGGTGACGGTGCGTCTGGTGTTCAGCCAAAGTCGGAGCCGTCGTCCTCCACATTGGAGCCACCGTCATCACTGTCACTGTCCTCCTCTTTGTTGTCGCTTGAGGAGGAGCTTTTGCCGTTGGTCGAGCTCTCCGCGCAGCACCGTTAGCGAGCACCCAAACGCCCGAAGACCTTGATGGTGAGTAGGGTGGCGTCCATTAACTTGAATTAAAGGATGTGCCCTACAGCCAAGCTGTGGGCACGGGTGAAGGTTTTCCAGCCGCACCGGAGAAGCATGACATGAGGTGCAGGGAACTCTACGTCCGCCCGCATGCTGCCATTACAGTAGCCCCTCATGTACAGCATCAGTCCGGGCAGTTGTTCATCCTCCATCACCCTTGTGAATGGAGTTGAGCGCCAAAGACGGCTGCACGGAGGCCCGCATAGCTTGACGATGAATTCCAGTGGACTATTCTCGACGTGGCCTTCATTCGGGCCCAGGGCAACCGGAGGAGGGGCGATCAAAGCACCGCCCCGTCCTCCTCGACCCTGGGCACCATGACGGTTGCGCCCTCGTCCTCTACCACCCCTCTCACGATGGGCTCCGCCTTTGCGTCCCTAGCAGGAGGAGGGAGGTGTTGTCAAGCAGAAACTCTAGTTGCCACCACTGGAGTACCATGACACCCTCTCCCCCTTGCCATGGTGGAGAAAAGATGCCAGAAGGAAGAAGGAGGAGAAGTGTGTGAGTAAGCACCTCGCCTGCGTCCCCTTTTATAAATGAACGTGGCTGCAAGCTAGCTACTCACCCAGGAGGCAACAGCCCCACTCCACCAATCTGGCCCTCTGCGTCAGTAACAGTGGGCGGAATAAAGACCACCCTCTGATACGTCTCCGTCGTATCTACTTTTCCAAACACTTTTGCCCTTGTTTTGGACTCTAACTTACATGATTTGAATGGAACTAACCCGGACTGAGGCTGTTTTCAGCAGAGCTGCCATGGTGTTATTTTTGTGCAGAAATAAAAGTTCTCGGAATGACCTGAAAATCCACAGAGCAACTTTTCAGAATAAATAAAAAATACTGGTGAAAGAATCAGCGTCAGGGGTCCCACACCCTGTCCACGAGGGTGGGGGGGCGCACCCCCTCCCCTAGGGTGCGCCCCCTGCCTCGTGGGCCCCCTGGACGTCCACCGACCTCAACTCCAACTCCATATATTTGCTTTCGCAGAGAAAAAAATCGGAGAGAAAGTTTCATCGCGTTTTATGATACGGAGCCGCCACCAAGCCCTAATCTCTCTCGGGAGGGCTGATCTGGAGTCCGTTCGGGGCTCCGGAGAGGGGGATTCATCGCCGTCGTCATCATCGACCATCCTCCATCACCAATTTCATGATGCTCACCGCCGTGCATGCGTAATTCCATCGTAGGCTTGCTAGACGGTGATGGGTTGGATGAGATTTACCATGTAATCAAGTTAGTTTTGTTAGGGTTTGATCCCTAGTATCCACTATGTTCTGAGATTGATGTTGCTATGACTTTGTTATGCTTAATGCTTGTCACTAGGGCCCGAGTGCCATGATTTCAGATCTGAACCTATTATGTTTTCATGAATATATGTGAGTTCTTGATCCTATCTTGCAAGTCTATAGTCACCTATTATGTGTTATGATCCGACAACCCTGAAGTGACAATAATCGGGATACTTCTCGGTGATGACCGTAGTTTGAGGAGTTCATGTATTCACTAAGTGCTAATGCTTTGGTCTGGTACTCTATTAAAAGGAGGCCTTAATATCCCTTAGTTTCCATTAGGACCCCGCTGCCACGGGAGGGTAGGACAAAAGATGTCATGCAAGTTCTTTTCCATAAGCACGTATGACTATATTCAGAATACATGCCTACATTACATTGATGAACTAGAGCTAGTTCTGTGTCACCTATGTCATAACTATTACATGAGGAATCACATCTGACATAATTATCCATCACTGATCCAATGCCTATGAGCTTTTCACATATTGTGCCTTGCTTATTTACTTTACCGTTGCTACTGTTACAATTACTACGAAGCTGCTACCGTTACTTTTGCCACTGTTACCGTTACTTCCATACTACTTTGCTACTAAATACTTTGCTGCAGATACTAAGTTATCCAGGTGTGGTTGAATGGACAACTCAACTGCTAATACTTGAAAATATTCTTTGGCTCCCCTTGTGTCGAATCAATAAATTTGGGTTGAATACTCTACCCTCGAAAACTGTTGTGATCCCCTATACTTGTGGGTTATCAAGACTATTTTCTGGCGCCGTTCCCGGGGAGCATAGCTCTATTCTTTGAGTCACTTGGGATTTATATCTGCTGGTCACTATGAGGAACCTGAAAGCCGAAAGAACTAACATTTTCCCTCAACTATGAGGGGAGGTAAGGAACTGCCATCTAGCTCCGCACTAGATTCTCCTTATGTTTTGAGTAAGATTCCGACACCTAAACCTGCTACTGCTATGAATTCTGATATGTGGCATGTTTTTGAGGATGCCACTTCTGCTATGCATGATACTTATGATGAAACTACTTATATGCTTGACACTACTGTGCCATTAGGTGAATTTCTTGATGAACAACTTGCTAGGGTTAGAGAGAATGAAATTATTGAAAATGAAATCATTGAAGATAGTGATGATGAAGGTTCTCCCCCCTAAGTATGAATTACCTGTTGTTCCTGAGGGTTATGTTATGGATGAAGAAACTACTAGAGATATTCTTGCTTGCAATGATAGATCTGATCTTAAGAAGTTATTAGCTAAACTGAAATAGAAATCTCTAAATGCTAGAATGAAATATGACCCTGCTTTTGCTACTTCACCTATCTTTGTTACTGATAAGGATTTTGAATTCTCTGTCAATCCTGAGATAATTACTTTGGTTGAATCCGGTCCTTTTTATGGCTATGAATCTGAAACTGTTGTGGCACATCTTACTAAACTGAATGATATAGCCACCCTGTTCACTAATGATGAGAAATCTTGCTACTATTATATCCTTAAGATATTTCCATTCTCATTAAAGAGTGATGCTAAAACTTCGTTTAATTCTCTTGATCCTGGTTGTGTGCGTAGTCCGCAGGATATGATTTATTACTTCTCTGCTAAATATTTCCCCGCTCATAAGAAACAAGCTGCCTTGAGGGAAATATATAATTTTGTGCAAATTGAAGAAGAGAGTCTCCCACAAGCTTGGGGGAGGCTTCTCCGGTTACTTAACGCTTTGCCTGATCATCCTCTTAAGAAAAACGAAATACTTGATATCTTTTATAATGGACTAACTGATGCTTCCAAGGACCACTTGGATAGTTGTGCTGGTTGTGTTTTCAGGGAAAGAACAGTCGACCAAGCTGAATTGTTATTGAATAATATGTTGACTAATGAAAATAATTGGACTCTTCCTGAGCCAATTCTTGAGCCAACTCCTAAACCAACTCCAAAAAAGAGGGGTGTTCTATTTCTCAGTCCAGAAGATATGCAAGAGGCAAAGAAATCTATGAAAGAAAAAGGTATTAAAGTTGAGGATGTTAAGAATTTACCTCCTGTTGAAGAAATACATGGTCTTAATTTACCACCTATTGAAAAAACACATTGTCTATAACCCAACACAGGTAGTAAAGGTAAATTCTCTCTGTAGATATGATAAGGTTGAAATCCCGTCTACTAAGTTTCCTAGCCAATGCTTGGATGAATTGATGACTTTATGACTAGACAAGAAAATTTCAATTCTTATGTTGGCAGAGAATTAAAGAGTAATGCTTACATGATTGGACGCTTGAGTGATTATATGGCTAGAGTTAAAGGTGAACTTAAACTCATTAGTAAATATGCTTCTATGGTTACCACTCAAGAAGAACAAGTACTTAAGGCTCAGAATGATTTGCTTGATGAATTAAATAATAAACATGACTTTGCTGTTAGAGTGGCTACTAGAACTGGTAAAATGACTGAGGAACCTTTGTATCCTGAAGGCCACCCTAAGAGAATTGAGCAAGATTCTCAGAGAAATAATGTAGATGCACCTAGTCCTTCAAAAAGGAAGAAAAAGAAAAATGATAGGACTCTGCATGCTTCTAGTGAACCTGTTATAGACACACCTGAGAATCCCAATGATATTTCTATTTCTGATGCTGAAACACAATCAGGTGATGAACATGAACATAGTGATAATATTAATGATAATGTTCATGTTGATGCTCAACCTAGCAATAATAATGATGTAGAGATTGAACCTGCTGTTGATCTTGATAACCCACAATCAAAGAATCAACGTTATGATAAGAGATACTTTGTTGCTAGGAAGCACGGTAAAGAAAGAGAACCATGGGTTCAAAAACCCATGCCTATTCCTCCTAAGCCAGCCAAGAAAAAGGATGATGAGGATTTTGAGCGCTTTGCTGAAATGATTAGACCTATCTTCTTATGTATGCGCTTAACTGATATGCATAAAGTGAATCCTTATGCTAAGTACATGAAAGATATTATTACAAATAAAAGAAAGATACCGGAAGCTGAAATTCCCACCATGCTTGCCAATTATACTTTTAAGGGTGGAATACCAAAGAAACTTGGAGATCCAGGAGTACCAACTATACCATGCTCCATTAAAAGAAACTATGTTAAAACTGCTTTATGTGATCTTGGAGCCGGTGTTAATGTTATGCCTCTATCTTTATATCGTAGACTTGAATTGAATAAGTTGACACCTATATATTTGCAAATGGCTGATAAATCAACTGCTATACCTGTCGATATTTGTGAGGATGTGCCTGTTGTGGTTGCAAACGTTACTATCTTAACGGACTTTGTTATTCTTGATATTCCCGAGGATTATAGTATGTCGATTATCCTTGGTAGACCCTTTTTGAATACTGCAGGGGCTGTTATATATTGCAACAAAGGCAATGTCACTTTTCATATTAATGGTAATGAGCATACGGTACACTTTCTGAGGAAACAACCTCAAGTTCACAGTATCAATTCTATTGGAAAAATTCCAACTATCATTATTGGAGGTTTTGAATTTCCTCTTCCTACCGTCAAGAAGAAATATGATATTTTTATTATTGGGGATGTTCATATCCCTGTTGAGGTAACCTAGTGTTATTCAAAATTTCTCCGGTTCCATGTTATTCGGAAGGAGTTTGTTAACAAGACTTGATCATCCTTGTTAGTGGATTCCTTTTGATGACCATGAGATGGATGAAATTAGAAGGCACAACCTTCCGTACCCTCCTTATACTTTATGTTATTTAGATTAAATAAAGTAAAAATAGTATTATTTTTTTTGTTTTCTGAATTATCCTTGCAATAAAAAATACCCCAAAAATAAAAGTTCTCCAAATGCCCTGCAAATTTAGTATGAGTTTTTTCTGGAATATTTGACAATATCTGGCACTGAGAACACAACAGGGGGAGCTGGCACCTGGCCACGAGGGTCCAGGGTGCACCCAGCCCTACAGGGAGCGCCCCCTGCATCGTGAGCCCTTGGTGGCTCCCCTCCACTTATTCCCGCACCCACACACTTCATCTTCCTTCCAAAAAAATCACCATCCAGCTCAAGCACGAGTTATAGCTCATTTTGCTGCGATTTTTGATCTCCTTGCTCAAAGCTCCATTCACAAAACTGCTTTGGGAGATTGTTCCTTGGTATGTGACTCCTCCAATGGTCCAATTAGTTTTTGTTCTAGTGCTTTATTCGTTGCAAATTTTTGCTGCCTAGGTGACCCTGTTCTTGAGCTTGCATGTCAAATTTATGAGGTCGCAAGTAATTCTAATGCATGATATAGGCTCTAGGCACTTGTGGGAGTAGTTGCTACCAGTTTTGTTTAGTTTGATTCACTTTTATTTTGAGTTGCTAAAAATTTCAGAAATTTTCTGAAAAAGATGAAGAGATTGTTCTTGAGGGGCTCTTCTAGCCAAGGCTCTAAGGATAAACAAACTAAGGAGAATGAAAAGGCCAAGTATAATCTTCCTCGTGTGGCGGAAGTATGGCCGTGTGAATGGCCTTGTGATGATTTCTTGAGAGCAGCCGAGATTTATGATGACTTTTATTCTTTGGCTGATAATGCGGGCCTGACCGGCTTCCTCCACGACCGGATCGAACAGTATCTCTTACTCACCAATACTTTCGTGCAAAACTTCTACTATTATCCTAAGAAATCACCTCCTTCAGTAGCTTTTCATTTATATGATGTGGCTAGGGAGATGTCATTACGTGATTTTTGCGCGGTTTGCAAAATACCCTTCGAGGGCAGCTTAGAGGAACCGCATCGTCAAGACATGGATGGTTTTATTGATACTATTACTGTAGGGGAATCGAGGAAGGTCTCCGATGCAAGAATTACTAGCATACATTTTCCTGTTTTACGCTACTTTGCCATATTTGCTAGTCGATGCTTAATTGGTCGCAAAAATTGTGGAAACCTTAGTGTTCCTGATATTATTATTTTCTTCCATGCTTTATTCCGTGACAACTCTGTTAGTATGGGTGCTATTATTGCTAAACGATTAAGCCTGAACCATACAAAGGGCCCCATCTTTGGAGGTATCTATGTTGCACACCTTGCTAAACATTTCAGAATACCCATTTGGCATTTTAAGAAGGAGGAAAAGCTGCTGCCCATTACTTTTCTAGATTATAAGAGCATGGTAGCACATGAGTTTATTGTTAATAATGATGATAAGATGCTTTTGTATAATCCGAGATTTAATAAGAAACATAGTGAGACTATTATTTTGCCTGCACCCTCTTTGTTTGATTTAACTGCAGGCCATTACCTCATCTTGCCAACGGCCGTTTGCGTGTACCGGGGCCAGACATCGGCCCCATAGCCCGAGCCAGAACCGCCACTTGACCCTTATTGTCCATCATCTTATTAGTGGGATCCAGAGGAGATAGCCAGCCAGTGGCAATATGATAACACTCCTCAGTACACCGAAGAGAGAAGCCACGATCCATGGGCATAGACCAACTTAGCCAAAAGCCTAAGCTTGGGGGAGTACGTATTTCTCACCGACATTACATTCATGTTCACACACTCATTCTAGTTGTCGGTGCTCATACTTTTTCATTGTACTATCCATGCTAGTTTAATGTCTTTTTCTAGCTTTCTTCTTGTGTGTTTGATAAACCTTAAGAAAAACCAAAAAAATTAGTTAGTTTATTTTCCATGCTTGTAGTAGTAATTAAATGAAAACCCAAAAAGTTTTCTAGTTCTTCTTTTACTTGTTGGGAGCTTTCCCGTCTAAATAGTTTTATTTCTTTTCTTTCCTTTCGGGGTCGAGAGGAGAAGACCATAATGAAAATGTTTAGTGGCTTTCATATGCATAATTGTTGATTTAACCAAGAGCCCATATTACCTTGTCTTCTCCCTTGAATTGAATGCTTGCAGATTCCAGCTTAGTCCAATGCACGTGCACTATTATTATTATCCACATCGTTCGGTCGTGCAAGTGAAAGGCAATAATGACAATATATGATGGACTAATTGAGATGAGAGAAGCTGGTATGAACTCGACCTCTCTTATTTTTGTGAATATGATTAGTTCATCATTCCTGATTCAACATATTATGAATAAACATGTTTGCAATGACAATTAGAGATTACAGTTGCTTATGCCATTCTTAATTAGCTAGGAGTTTATAGTGGTTTACCTTGCGTGCCAACATGCTATTAAAATGGTTGTGATGTGGTATGATAGGGTGGTATCCTCCTTTGAATGAATTGAGTGACTCGACTTGGCACATCTTCACGCATGTAGTTGAAACAAAATCAACATAGCCTTCACGATATTTATGTTCATGGTGGATTATATCCTACTCATGCTTGCACCTGGTGTTGATTAATTTTAATGCATGTTCATGACTGTTGTCGCTCTCTCAGTTGGTCGCTTCCCAGTCTCTTGCTAGCCTTCACCTGTACTAAGTGGGAATACTGCTTGTGCATCCAAACTCCGTAAACCCCAAAGTTATTCCATATGAGTCCACCACACCTTCCTATATGCGGTATTTACCTGCCGTTCCAAGTAAATTTGTATGTGCCAAACTCCAAACCTTCAAATGAAATACTATTTTGTATGCTCGAGCAGCTCATGTATCAAATAGGGTTGTCTGTATCTTCCATGCTAGGTGGGTTATTATCAAGAGGAGTGGACTCCACTCTTCATTCACGAGAAAATGGCTGGTAATGGGGATGCCCAGTCCCATGCTTAAATCAAATCAAAATAATTAAACAAAACTCCCCCAGGATTGTTGCTAGTTGGAGGCACCCGTTGTTTCGAGCAAGCCATGGATTGATGCTTGTTGGTGGTTGGGGAGTATAAACTTTACCATTCTGTTTGGGAACCGCCTATAATGTGTGTAGCATGGAAGATATCGAGATCTTATAGTTGTTATGTTGACTGTGAAAGTATACCGCTCAAAATGTTATTCATCTCTATTTTAAAATTGAGCTCTGGCACCTCTACAAATCCGTGCTTCCCTCTGCGAAGGGCCTATCCATTTACTTTTATGTCGAGTCATCACCCTCTTATTAAAAAGCACCCGCTGGAGAGCATTGCCATCATTTGCATGCATTACTATTAGTTTATATTGGGTATGACTATGACTGAATCTCTTTTACCATGAATTACAATGTTTAGTCAGTCCTTGATCTTTAAAGGTGCTCTGCATTTATGTTTTGCGGTCTCAGAAAGGGCTAGTGAGATACCATCTTGTTATATCATATTATGATTGTTTTGAGAAAGTGTTGTCATCCGAGTTTTATTATTATTGCTCGCTAGTTGATTATGCCATTGATATGAGTAAACATGAGACCTAAGTGTTATTGTGAATATGGTTAGTTCATAATCTTTGCTGAAAACTTGAATGCTGGCTTTACATATTTACTACAACAAGAGCAAACAGAGTTTGTAAAAGTTTTTGTTTATCACTTTCAGTTTGTCAACTAAATTGCTTGAGGACAAGCAAAGGTTTAAGCTTGGGGGAGTTGATACATATCCATCGTATCTACTTTTCCGAACACTTTTGCCCTTGTTTTGGACTCTAACTTGCATGATTTGAATGGAAGACCTGAAAATCCATGGAGCAACTTTTCAAAATAAATAAAAAATACCGGTGAAAGAACTAGCATCAGGGGCCCACACCCTGTCCACGAGGGTGGGGGCACGCCCCCTCCCCTAGGGCTCACCCGCTGCCTCATGGGCCCCCTGGACGTCCACCGACCTCAAATCCAACTCCATATATTTGCTTTCGCGGAGAAAAAAAGCAGAGAGAAAGTTTCATCGCGTTTTACGATACGGAGCCGCCGCCAAACCCTAATCTCTCTCGGGAGGGCTGATCTGGAGTCCGTTCGGGGCTCCGGAGAGGGGGATTCATCGCCGTCGTCATCATCAACCATCCTCCATCACCAATTTCATGATGCTCATCGCCGTGCATGAGTAATTCCATCATAGGCTTGCTGGACGGTGATGGGTTGGATGAGATTTACCATGTAATCAAGTTAGTTTTGTAAGGGTTTGATCCCTAGTATCCACTATGTTCTGAGATCGATGTTGCTATGACTTTGCTATGCTTAATGCTTGTCACTAGGGCCCGAGTGCCATGATTTCATATCTGAACCTATTATATTTTCATGAATATATGTGAGTTCTTGATCCTATCTTGCAAGTCTATAGTCACCTATTATGTGCTATGATCCGGCTACCCTGAAGTGACAATAATCGGGATACTTCTCGGTGATGACCGTAGTTTGAGGAGTTCATGTATCACTAAGTGATAATGCTTTGGTCCGGTACTCTATTAAAAGGAGGCCTTAATATCCCTTAGTTTCCATTAGGACCCCGCTGCCACGGGAGGGTAGGACAAAATATGTCATGCAAGTTCTTTTCCATAAGCACGTATGACTATATTCGGAATACATGCCCACATTACATTGATGAACTGGAGCTAGTTCTGTGTCACCCTATGTTATAACTATTACATGAGGAATCGCATCCGACATAATTATCCATCACTGATCCAATGCCTACGAGCTTTTCACATATTGTGCCTTGCTTATTTACTTTACCGTTGCTACTGTTACAATTACTACAAAACTGCTACCGTTACTTTTGCCACTGTTACAGTTACTTCCATACGACTTTGCTACTAAATACTTTGGTGCAGATACTAAGTTATCCAGGTGTGGTTGAATTGACAACTCAACTGCTAATACTTGAAAATATTCTTTGGCTCCCCTTGTGTCGAATCAATAAATTTGGGTTGAATACTCTACCCTTGAAAACTGTTGTGATCCCTTATACTTGTTGGTTATCACTCTCTTGCACGTATCCACGATGCCTGGTTTTTCTGCCAGGGAACTCATTCCCGCGCGCTCCGCTTCCTCCACCAACCCTACGAAATCATGCAGCATACATGGCGGAAATGGCAGGAGCGAAAGAACAAGCGGAATGGCAGTTACACCCCATGAACCTGGGATGTGGGCAGCCCACGAATCGTGGCGTAAAATCCCCCAAGCCGTCTCACATGATGCACAAGGAATCCAGAAACTGACTCAAGCACAGGTTAATGAAGAAGCAAGGAAAATATCAAGAAAGAGGAGAATATTGTCACAAGTACCCAACAACATTCAACATCACATTGGACTAGGCCCGGGGGCTCCTATCGCTATAACAAACCTTCGCGTATGTTGCTCGGACTGTACACATGCACGATGGCAAAGATACAACTTCACCAACTATCCAAGTCAAGACCAAGCCAGATAAGCAACTCTTTGAGGGCTCAAAGGGCGGATCAAGAAGACCAAGACAAACCTAGGAAGCAGAATATCACTAAGGGAAAGCCTCCCTTGCCGGGCAGACGAGCCTGGTCAGGTCGAGGTCGCCCCAAGGACGAATCCAAGATTTCCCCGGTAGGCTTGCCGGGGCCGTTAAAGGCAAATCTCCCTGCCAAGACTCCACCGCTCCACCGCACCGCAAAGCAAGTCATTTTTCAGTGCGGTGTTAAGCCCCCAAGTGATTAAGTGGCTGCCATTTAGCACATGGCAGCCATTTGGAAGGCAGATTACCTCTATATGACACCCGTCCAGAGGCGTGTCAAGCAGACAGGTACAAGATGATTAAGCGGCACGGCAGGCTTGCTGGATTGCACCCTCAACATGACACCTAGCAGTGCATTTAATGCACTTTGTCCTAACTGCCAGAGTTAGGTATGATAACACTGCTGGCTATCTAATAACTAGATAATGACTGTTTTCCACTTTGGTTACCCCTTAGCCTATAAAAGGAGGATCGTGGCAACCTAGGAAAGGATTCAGAACCTTGTGTACTCATACGCGCATAGTTTCTCCCCCCAAGGTGACCTTGTTGTGCTTGAGCACTGCGTGTTCATCGTGGTCCTCCCCTTAATCTACCAAAGCAGGAGTAGGGTTTTACGCTTCTCAGCGGCCCAAACCTAGGTAAAAACCACTAGTGTCACCTCTATCGTACTGTTTCATGGCTTCTGCTCTTTGTGCAATGTGATCTTCCCCCTTGCCGAACCACAAGGGGCTAGCGGCCCCATAGGTGATCGTGTTCCACCATGACACCAAAGTTGGTTGAAAAATGACATGTGTGTCCTCAGGTGAATTTCTAGGTCCCATGCAAGAAATGGGAATGAAATTCAAACATCTGGGCGTCGTGGATCGGCCGAAAACATTGAGAGACTTGTTTTTTTAATTCCTGTCAATCCAAAACATGCATGAAAATCATGAAACTTGGCTTGGTGTCATGACATGGCACTAGCATGCTGTGGTAATTTGGCTATCCGACTTGCGAAGGCGCAAGCATTAACAATCAATAAAGTCATTTTGGAACAAGTATTGTCACATTACAATCGGAAACACAAGTATTATTGAAACCGTGGGAGTTCTACTTACCATTACGTGCCGCCACACGTTCCTTTTTTATTGGCTAGGAGGCGCCATGCAGGGCAGCTATTTGAGTATGGGAGGCGTGCGATCAGACCCCTGCGCGTGTTTATTGGGAGGAGAGCCCTTTGACCTCCATCTTCCGCCCACCTCTCTCCCAAGGTCACTATTAATGGTGCCCGAGCCCCTGTTAAATGGCGTGGCTATGTCTCACTCGACTGAGATTTAAGAGAGAAAAAAGAAAATCTAAAAAGAATTTTTTTTGCGGATCTTGATGTAAGATCCGACGGACCTATATAGCATCTACTATGGCTTATAGCAAGACTGGTGAATAAATAAGGACGACGACAGTGGGTAATAATTGTCTTACATATTTAGGAAGATAAATTAAAAAGCCACGTGCGGCTACGCCCGAAATACACAAGTGCAAAAGAAGAAGGAAGACACATACAATGATCTGGCTCGCTGATCTCTACTTTCTTGATGTGCTATAGGTCACAGAGGCTAGTTCTCGCTGCAAGCGGCAATGATGTCTTTCATTAGTTTCATGTCCTCAATACTCTGCTTGGCAACATCCATGGATTCCTCCACCAGCCTTTCGCGCTCGATGCGGAGCATGGTGTCAGATTTCGGGTTCCGCAAACCCTTGATAGGTTCGAACTCTGGCGTGCGCGCGAAGATCTCAACCTACCCAGCCTGCCTGCTCGCGATCTTCTAGGCCAAGCACGTCGAGCTCAAAGGGACAGAGAGACACAATAGTTTATCTTGGTTCGGGCCACCTTGTAGTGTAATACCCTACTCCACCATTGTGGTGGATTTCCTCGAAGGGCTAAGGATGTACTAGTACAATGGATGAACTGGCCTCAGGAGGTGAGGTGTTCTCGAGCTCAAGAGAGCTGGTGAGGTGGTCGGATGAGAATGGATCCGATCTGGTCGTCTCCCCTCTATGGTTATGGCTAAGTCCTATTTATAGTGGCTTGGGTCCTCTTCCAAAATGTTGGCGGGAAGGGATCCCACAACAGCCAGATTTGAAGGGGGAGAGGAAGTACATCCTATCCTGACTAAAGTGGCCTTCGCCTGCGAAAAGCCTCTGGTCGTGACGCTGTGGTGGGCTCGGCGATGACCTCCGTCGTGTCGTCCTGGCGGTCTTGGTCTTGTTGCACCAGAGTGGAAACCTTTGGCTGATTCCTCGGGACTCCATGCCTGTTGCTTGCCTCCTTTGAACCAAAGAGGAAACTGGTACTTTGTGCCCGCTGGCACCTGCCTGGCGCCCGCCTAGACTTGGTCGTCATGTGATACGTCTCTAATGTATCTATAACTTATGAAGCATTCATGCTATTTTATTATCTGTTTTGAATGATTATGGGCTTTATTATTCACTTTTATATTACTTTTGGGACTAACCTATTAACCGGAGGCCCTACCCATATTGCTGTTTTATTGCCTGTTTCAGTATTTCGAAGAAAAGGAATATCGAACGGAGTCCAAACGGAATTAAACCTTCGGCAGCGTTATTTTTGGGAAGAATATCATCCTGGAGACTTGGAATTCACGTCAGAAGATCCTCGAGGAGGCCAGGAGATAGGAGGGCGCCCCCCTACTGGGCGCACCCCCCTGTCTCGTGGGCCCCTCGAGCACCTCCCGACCGACTTCTTTCGACTATATAAGCCTACGTACCCTAAAACCATCGAATATGAGGATAGATCGGGAGTTCCGCCGCCGCAAGCCTCTGTAGCCACCAAAAACCTCTAGGGAGCCCGTTCCGGCACCCTGCCGGAGGGGGAACCCATCACCGGTGGCCATCTTCATCATCCCGGTGCTATCCATGACGAGGAGGGAGTAGTTCACCCTCGGGGCTGAGGGTATGTACCAGTAGCTATGTGTTTGATATCTCTCTCTCTCTCTCTCTCGTGTTCTCTCTATGGCACGATATTGATGTATCGCGAGCTTTGCTATTATAGTTGGATCTTATGATGTTTCTCCCCGTCTACTCTCTTGTGGTGAATTGAGTTTCCCCTTTGAAGTTATCTTATCGGATTGAGTCTTTAATTTGAGAACACTTGATGTATGTCTTGTCGTGCTTATCTGTGGTGACAATGGGATTTCACGTGCCACTTGATGTATGTTTTGGTGACCAACTTGCGGGTTCCTCCCATGAACCTATGCATAGGGGCTGGCTCACGTTTTCTTGACTCTCCGGTAGAAAATTTGGGGCACTCTTTGAAGTACTTTGTGTTGGTTGGATGAATTTGAGATTGTGTGACGCATATCGTATAATCATGCCCACGTATACTTGAGGTGACAATGGAGTATCTAGGTGACATTAGGGTTTTGTTGATTTGTGTATTAAGGTGTTATTCTAGTATGAACTCTATGATGGATCGAGCGGAAGGAATGGCTCTATGTTATTTTACTACGAACTCTTGAATAGATCGATCAAAAAGGATAACTTTGAGGTGGTTTCATACCCTACCATAATCTCTACGTTTGTTCTCCACTATTAGTGGCTTTGGAGTAACTCTTTGTTGCATGTTGAGGGATTGTTATATGATCTATCTATGCTATTATTGTTGAGAGAACTTGCACTAGTGAAAGTATGAACCCTAGGCCTTGTTTCCTACCGTTGCAATACAGTTTACGCTCACTTTTATCATTAGTTACCTTGCTGTTTTATATTTTCAGATTACAAAAACCTATATCTACTATCCATATTGCACTTGTATTACCATCTCTTCGCTGAACTAGTGCACCTATACAATTTACCATTGTATTGGGTGTGTTGGGGACACAAGAGACTCTTTGTTATTTGGTTGCAGGGTTGCTTGAGAGAGACCATCTTCATCCTACGCCTCCCACGGATTGATAAACCTTAGGTCATCCACTTGAAGGAAATTCGCTACTGTCCTACAAACATGTGCACTTGCAGGCCCAACAATGTCTACAAGAAGAAGTTTGTGTAGTAGACATCAAGCTCTTTTCGGGCGCCTTGCCGGGGAGGCTAGGTAAGCGGCACTCATACCCCGTTAACTAAGCTCTTTTCTGGCGCCGTTGCTGGGGAGGTTAGTGCTTGAAGGTATATCTTTAGATCTTGTAATCGAATCTTTTTGTTTCTTGTTTTATCACTAGTTTAGTTTATAAAACAAAAACTAAAAAAATGGAATTGAGTTTGCCCCATACGCTTTATCTTTTTAATATCTTTCGTGAGAATGATGGAAAGGAAAATTGTTCTCAAGTGCTAGAAGAAGAATGCATTAAAATGCTTGGTACTAAATCTTTGATTGATGAGCATGATTGCAATGTTGTTAGTATGAATTCCTTGAATATCCATGATGCTAATTATATGCAAAGCCACAAGCTTGGGGATGCTATGTTTGATGAAGATGATATGTTTAGTCCCCCAAGTTTTGATGAGAATATTTATTATGATGAAAGCATGCCTCCTATTTATGATGATTATATAGATGAAAGTGGGTTTGGAAGAGTGTCAACTTTAGGAAGTAGTGATCCCACTATTTGGAGGATGTTGAATCTTGTTGTGATGAACATGAAAGTGTATTTGGAAGAGTGTCAACTTTATTTAGTTATGAATCCACTATTTTGGAAGAGGTTCCAATTTATTATGAGAACAAAGTTGCTATCTATGATGATTATTGTGATGACTTGTATGCTATTAGGAATAATGATAACCATGAAACTTGTCATCATGATTTTAGTTTTCAATTGGATTATGCCTCACATGATAATTATTTTGTTGAGTTTGCTCCCACTACTATTCATGAGAAGAAATTTGCTAATGTGGAGAGTAGTAAATTTTCTATGCTTGTAGATCATGAAAAGAATGCTTTAGGTGCTGGTTATATTGTTGAATTCATTCATGATGCTACTGAAAATTATTATGAGGGAGGAACATATGCTTGTAGGAATTGCAATAATGTCAAGTTTCCTCTCTATGTGCTTCAAGTTTTCAAGCTATGCTTGTTTTACCTTCCTATGCTAGTTGATTATTGTTCCCATAAGTTGTTTGCTCACAAAATCCCTATGCATAGGAAGTGGGTTAGACTTAAATGTGCTAGTCATATGCTTCATGATGCTCCCATTATGTTTCAGTTTTTATCTTTTATGTGAGCATCATTGTCATCATCATGCCTAGCTAGAAAGGCATTAAAGAAAAGCACTTGTTGGGAGACAACCCAATATTTATCCTTACTGTTTTTGTCTCTTCACATGATTATGCTACTGTATTAATCATGTTTTATAGCTTTTGTTTCAATAAAGTGCCAAGTAAGACCTTTAGGATAGCTTATGGTGATAGTTTTGTTGATCCTGCTGAGAATCAGAAACTTTTGCACTCAGTAAATTAGTTTTGTTAATTCACATGAACGTGCTGCTGATCTTATTGATTTTGCTCTGGATTGCTACACAAATTGCTTAGGACTTTCTAATTTGGTAGAATTTTTGGAGTTCCAGAAGTATACGTTTGATACAGGTTACTACTGACTGTTCTGTTTTTGACAGATTCTGTTTTCTATGTGTTGTTTGCTTATTTTGATGAATCTATGGCTAGTATTAAGTGGTATGAACCATAGATAAGTTGGAGTACAGTAAATATTACACCAATATGAATTTATAATGAGTTCATTACAGTACCTAAGCGGTGGTTTTATTTTCTTATACTAACGGAGCTTACGAATTTTCTGTTGAGTTTTGTGTTGCGGAGTTTTCAAGTTTTGGGTAAAGATTCGATGAACTATGGAATAAGGATTGGCAAGAGCCTAATATTGGGGATGCCCCATGCACCCCAAGATAATATTCAAGAATAGCCAAAAGCCTAAGCTTGGGGATGCCCCGGATGGCATCCCCTCTTTCGTCTTCGTTCATCGGTAACTTTACTTGGAGCTATATTTTTATTCACCACATGATATGTGTTTTGCTTGGAGTGTCATTTTATTTTGTTAGTTTTGCTTGATGTTATTTATAATAATGTTTTTCACCTTTAGTTTCAATAAAAATGTCAAGGATAGCCTTTGCCATGCTTATTTTGCTAGTATACATGTTGCTGTTTGAAAACAGAAAGTTTACCACTGTTGCAAAAATTCCTTAGAAAAGTCAGAGCATGATATAATGTTTAAACTTTTTGCATAATGAGATCTGATAAATTTACTACAGTGGGAATGTTATTTCATAATTTTTGGAGTTAGGGAAGTATTGATACTCTTGCATTCTTTACAGACTGTACTGTTTTGACAGATTGCTGTTATGTTTCCATTGTTTCCATATGTTTGCTTGTTTAATGATTCTATTTGAGGATAGGAGTATTAAATATGCAGAGGCATTTAGTATTAAATGTTGAATAATAATTTTAGTGATTTGCAACAGTAAAATGATAAGGTTTTGCATTGGTTTATACTAACCTACCTCACGAGTTCTTGTTGAGTTTGGTGTGAATGAAGCTTTTGATAAAAAGAGAAACCATGATATGAGAGGAATTAAGGAGACATAAAAGCTCAAGCTTGGGGATGCCCAAGGCACCCCAAGATAATATTTCAAGAAGTCTCAAGCATCTAATCTTGGGGATGCCCCGGTAGGCATCCCACCTTTCTTCTTCAACCATTATCGGTTAGTATCGGTTGAGCCTAAGTTTTTGCTTCTTCACATGGGTTGTGCTATCCTTGCAATGTCATTTTATTTTGCCTTGCTTACTGTTTGAATACAATACCAAGATCTGAAATTCTTAATGAGATAGAGTCTTCATATAGTTGCATAATTATTTAGCTACTCATTGATCTTCACTTATATCTTGTTGGAGTAGTTTGTCATTTACTCGTGTGCTTCACTTATATCCTATGAGTAAATGGTTGAATGAGTTGATTGTCATAAATCTGAAATTATATATGTCTCATTTGCTTATCCCATGGGGAGTAATGCCTTCACATCCAAGAAGTAGAGGTTGTAAATTTATTGAAGGTTAGCAAGCATTGTATTGGTCATTTGAACAATTCATGAAAGAATATTGAAGGAAGAGAGATTTCACATATAAATACACTATCCTAGACATATTTTATAATTGGGAGCACTCATTAAGTATGACATGGTAAAGAGTTGATGTTGGACAAGGAAGACAACATAATGGTTTATGTTTTCGCGCATCTCAGTTAAAGTATATTGTCATGGATCATTCAAACATGTTGAGCTTGCCTTTCCCCCTCATGCTAGCCAAATTCGTTGCACCAAGTAGAGATACTACTTGTGCTTCCAAATATCCTTAAACCCAGTTTTGCCATGAGAGTCCACCATACCTACCTATGGATTGAGTAAGATCCTTCAAGTAAGTTGTCATCGGTGCAAGCAATAAAAATTGCTCTCTAAATATGTATGATCTTTTGGTGTGATGAAAATAGCTTTATACGATCTTGTTATGGAAGCAATAAAAGCGATGGACTGCATAATAAAGATCCATATACAAGTGGTAATATAAAGTGACGTTCATTCGCATTAAGATTTTATGCATCCAACCCTAAAAGCGCATGACAACCTCTGCTTCCCTCTACGAAGGGCCTATCTTTTACTTTATGTCTTTTACTTTATGCAAGAGTCAAGGTGATCTTCACCTTTCCCTTTTTCATTTTATCCTTTGGCAAGCACTTTGTGTTGGGGTGATCCTGATATATATATCCAATTGGATGTAAGTTAGCATGAACTATTATTGTTGACATCACCCAAAGGTGAATACGTTGGGAGGCAATACTATAAGCCCCTATCTTTCTCAGTGTCCGATTGAAACTCCATAACCATTATTATTGCGTGAGTGTTAGCAATTGTAGACGTCTATTTGATAGTTGAGTATGTGGAGTTTGCTATTCCTGAAAATAAGATGAATTGCAATTGTTTGATGACTGAGAATGAAGTTTGCTACTTTTCAAGAAAGTTTATGGTCTATGCTTTGACATGTGAATTGCTTGTTACTTTATCGTGAGAAGTTTTATGAGATGAACTACTGTTATGACATATTATCATGCTAAAAGAGGTGATTGAAATTATCATTGATCAAACTTGTGCACCTTCTAGCATTCACACTTCGTAAATTCTTTCTTTTATCATTTACCTACTCAAGGACGAGCGGGAATTAAGCTTGGGGATGCTGATACGTCTCCAACGTATCTATAATTTATGATGCATTCATGCTATTTATTATCTGTTTTCAATGATTATGGGCTTTATTATTCACTTTTATATTACTTTTGGGACTAACCTATTAACCGGAGGCCCATCCCATATTGCTGTTTTATTGCCTGTTTCAGTATTTCGAAGAAAAGGAATATCAGACGGAGTCCAAACGGAATGAAACCTTCGGCAACGTTATTTTTGGGAAGAATATCATCCTGGAGACTTGGAGTTCACGTCAGAAGATCCTCGAGGAGGCCAGGAGATAGGGGGCGCCCCCTGTCGGTGTCAAAACCGGTGGATCTCGGGTAGGGGGCCCCGATCTGTGCGTCAAGGCTGATGGTAACAAGAAGCAAGGGACACAGATGTTTACCCAGGTTCGGGCCCTCTCGATGGAGGTAAAACCCTACTTCCTGCTTGATTAATATTGATGATATGGGTAGTACAAGATAGATCTACCACGAGATCGTAGAGGCTAAACCTTAAGAGCTAGCCTATGATGGTATGATTGTAATTGTGATCGGCCTTCTAAGGACCAACCTCTCCAGTTTATATAGACACCGGAGAGGGCTAGGGTTTACATGCAGTTGGTTACAAGAAAGGAAACACAATATCCGTATCGCCAAGCTTGCCTTCCACGCAAATGAGAGTCCCATCCGGACACGGGCCGAAGTCTTGAGTCTTGTATGTTCACGCTTCAATAGTCCAGACGTTGTACATAGTCTGGCTGTCCAGATACCCCCTAATCCAGGACTCCCTCAGTAGCCCCTGAACCAGGCGTCAATGACGATGAGTCCGCCCCGCAGTATTGTCTTTGGCATTGCAAGGCGGGTTCCTTCTCCGAATACTCCAAAGTGGTCATCAAACACTTGAATCGTGTCCGGATCGACAAAATGATCTTTACACACCGTTGTAGAGAGAATGATATTCCACAAATGCAATCTGCTGACAACTTTTTCTGATGACGTGACACGTTATTACGGTCGGATCATTGTTCGAGCCGTTTTCCCACAACTAGCTACAACGCATAATACGAGGCGGTTTCTGTGACACGTCTTGTCAAAGCAGAGATCATGTCCCCTTATTACGGGATTCTCATCAATGTGGGTATGGGTAATCCCACCACGCCATCAATCGTGGCGCTTGGGAAGTAAGCGATTTCCAACGGGCAAGTGGGGAGGCGCACCGCTTTCGTCGCCTCTATAAAGGGATAAGATTTCCACATTTTTACCCACGCCTTCTCTCCTCCTTGCCCACTCTTGCCCCCTCGAGCCCCAGCGCCCAAGACCAAGCTTTCTTTGCACAACTAAACATGTCCGGAACAGGAGGCAAGTGGGTGGCTTCCACCGTCAAGGAGAAGCACATCGCAAATCTTAGGGCGGCCGGGTACTTGGCCGCAGACATAGCGCACCGGCTACCAGACGCCGGGCAGGTCATTCCGACCCCAGGACCCCACGAGAGGGTCGTGTTTGTTGCCCACTTCGTCCGTGGACTGGGATTTCCACTCCATCCCTTCGTCCGCGGGCTTATGTTTTAATACGGGCTAGATTTCCATGATCTAGCCCCAAATTTCGTCCTCAACATCTCGGCGTTCATCGTCGTGTGCGAGGCCTTCCTCCGCATCCAGCCTCACTTCGGCTTATGGCTACAAACCTTCTGCGTGAAGCCGAAGGTTGTAAGCGGCCAACAAGCGGAGTGCGGAGGGGCCATGGTGGGCAGAATGCCTAATGTCACATGGCTCGATGGCTCCTTTGCGGAGACCGTCAAAGGATGGCAATCGGGGTGGTTTTACTTCACCGAGCCGCGCGACGCCAACTGGGCGGCGACTCCCGAGTTCCAATCCGGATCCCCCATGCGACTCACCTCCTGGGAAAAGAAGGGCCTGTCCTGGGGAGATTCCATGGAGCTGACCGGACTCCAGACATGCATCAAAAGCATGAAGGACAAGAACATCAAGCTTGTCAACGTGATCCAGGTCATGCTTGTTCGCCGGATCCTCCCCTGCCAAAGGCGGGCAGTCAATCTGTGGGAGTTCGTCCCGGCCGAATACCAGACGCTCCGGAAGCTCTATGCCGTGACGCACAAAGGCGCATGGACGGTGCTGTTCAAGGCCTCCGAAGTACCTCCTCCCACATCCGAGGACCGCGGGCTTCACGCCGCGCGGGATCCTAGTCAGGTGAGTTCTCAGACTACCACTAGACCCGGTTCTTCCCAATATATTCATAGGAGAGCCTTAAGTAGTTATGCATATTTGCTTCAGGATTATGTGGAGACAGCGGAGCAGGTTTACTGTCCGGCTCCGCTGCCAGAAGGCCCAGCTGATGCTCTCCTGACGGAGATGCTGGTCCCGGCACCGTACAAGGTGCCGGAGAAGAAGGCCGAGAAGAAGGCTCCGGGGACCCGAAAGGGTCTCCAGCGTAAGGTTGTGCCAGAAGCCTCGTCCGAAGACGACGAGGCGGACTCCTCCCACGAAGGGGAGGAGGAAGAAGAAGAAGATGCCCCATCCGAAAAGGATGAGGGGCCCGGGGAAGCGGACCGGGGGGGCGGAAAAGGCCCTCGGCGCAAGGACGCCATTCCCCTATCGTCTGATGACGACGAGACAGATTCCTCCCGCGGAGGCGGGGGGAATCAGGAAGAGATTCTACTTCCCCACACTAGGGGGGAGAAGAAGAGGAAAGCCGCCCCGGGAGGGGAGGCTGGGGCGTCCAAGAAGGGGAAGGTGTCCCTTCCGGACTACTCCGCCGCGACCGCTCTTAGCGAGGAGGGGTGGCTGTCGAGGGGGAAGCCCCCAGTGCGATCGTAAGTATCCGCACTCCATCATAACTTCAATCTATAGCTTTTGTTTAACACCGAACATATGTGCAGTCCGGCCAGGGATCATTCCGAGGTATCTTCCTCCGGGTCCCTGAGCGATTCAGAGATGAATTCGCTTTCGACAACCACTACTCCTCAACCCACAGATGATACGGAGGTGTTGTCCCAAAGGCTCCCAGAGCGGGGGGAGGTGACCCTGGAGACGCCCCGAGGTGGGGTCCCAGACGTCGGACACGCGGGGTTCAAGATCCCTGCGGATCGTGTCGACGAGAGCCATGGCCAGCCGGGCTCTCAGCCGAACACAATTCCGGAACCTTCGATGGTTCTAGACTCAGGCGGGCGACCCCTCGTTAGGGAGGGCAAGCCGTCTGTATCGAGGACTTCCGTTGTGCATGAGGCGCCGGACTGTCTACTGGAAGCGCTTCGCGACGCTTCCATGGATGAAGAGCACCGTACTCTCATGAGTACGGTGATTCGGAAGGTTTTGTCCGCCAAAAGCGGACTAACCGAAGCTTGCACCAGCCTCCTAACAGGCTTTGAGGGAAGTAATAAATATGTGCGAAATTACCACCCGATAGGTAGTATCCCCTGATACTCTGTTTGGTGCTCGGAAAGAAAAGCCAAACGGAGGGTCAATTATAAGCCGTAGGAGTCTAATAATAAGTATTGTTGTGCATAAGCAGGCTGTGCTGCTTGCTGCTGCTGCCCGTACTGCCGAGGTTGCCGAACTGAAACGGGACCTAGAGCAGGCACAGGGAGAGATCGACCTCACGAAAAGGCAGCTCAAAGAGAACAAGGGTAAGTGATTCCCGCTCTTGTGTATTTATGGATAGGAAAAATTGGTGAGTCTAACACCTACGTGTCGTGACTGTGTAACAGGGGCCACCGCCGAATTGGCGTCCTTGAAGAAGGCGCTGTCCGAGGCCGAAGACAAGGCGGCCTCGGAATGTAAGGAGCACGAAAAGCAAAGTGCCAGAGTGGGCGAGGTACAGCAAGAGCTCTGGGACCTCGGCAAGAAGTGCGGGTCCGTGGAACATGATCTGAAGGCAAAAGAGGCCGAGCTTACAAAGGCCCTTGTGAATTTTAAAGATGCCAAGGCCAAAGCCGATAAAGCACAGCAGGAGATCCAGGAGGCCAAGGAGATAGCGTTTGTGGTCTGCCACATGTGGAGGAGGCGTTTCTTTTACTTACTCGAATTCGGAGCTCTCCAAGGGCATTCGCAGATCTGCCACACAGCGTATCAGATGCTGCGGAGTTCTACCGTGCCGAGGAGGGGAACTCAATGGAGAAGCTGTTCTGGTCCCAGTATGCTGGGGCCGAACACCCGATGCCTCCGAGTGACCAACTGAAGCAGTTGGTCGAACTCCACAGGGCGGCCGAACTGGCTATGAAAGGTTTCATAGTCCGGATGTGGCCTAGTGAGCTCATGCCCAGTAGCTACTTTGGCCTGATCAAGCGGATGGTGGATGCCTGGCCGCGGCTGGAGGTGATCAAGCTCTCTGTTTGTATCGAAGGTGCCCATCGGGCCTTTGCCCGCGTCAAGGTGCATTGGGGCAAGCTGGATGCGGAGAAGCTAGTCAAGGACGGGCCGCCGGAGGGCAAGGCGCATTGCCATCCCGAGATGTACTATGATGGCGTTATGAAGGGTGCTTGTCTCGTGGCTGACGAATGTGCCAAGGACACCATTTTTGAATGAATTCACTTCTGTCATGTTTGTATTTAAGGACGAAGTTACTTGCGCTATGTAGCGCTTTTGTTATTTAAAATATTACCTTCTGTGCGGCTGTTTATAAAATTCTGAAAGTAGGCCAGTCGTCGGCTTCCTCCCCCACGTAACTAGTACTCGGGTGTTCGTGGAAAACTCGGACACTCTTTATCCAAATGTTTGGTCCCTTAAGGAGGTGTCCGGTGCAGCGAACAAGGCAATCGGACTATGCGGCTTTATAACTTTCACTTAGCCATAGAAGTCTACGATTTTATATTTCGGTGAAGCCACTAGAATCCGGAAGGCCGAATCGGGGCACTATACACGCCTAGATCAGACGAAGCCGATTTATCGCCTAAAGCGGAAAATCTTTAAGGATTTTAAGACCTCTCGAACAGCGACCAGCTCTCGCCACATCATGCCGGTCAGTTTTCGGCTTTCTCTAGTGAGGTGCTCGTCCGGAAGAACCGGGACACAATCGCAGTAGTTCTCGCTATGCTACCTTAGCTGATATAACGGAACGTAAGGCACCAAAACAAGGGAGCCGGGCTATCCCAACTGTAGACCCAAGACATGATTCGGAGCTGATGCATATAGTGCTATAAGTTTGGGGTGACGCGCTGTTGAAAGTGTTCGTACTTTATTTTCCATATTACGGGGTGCCATGAGAAGCCCCTGGCAAACTGACCGTACCAAAGTGTACGGATGCAATATCGAATAAACATTTATAAGAGAAAAAAAATGCTCAAATAAGAATAATAAGCTGACGCTATATATGATCTCCCATTGACAAACAATACGTTTAAGCGTATATTTACAATGGATGCATTAAGCGGAGATAAATAGGACTATTTGACATGTCCTATCCAGGGGCAGGCTGTGTACAGATAGATAAAACAGGTATAATGATCATAAATAGATTCCACATAGGTATTTCCTTCTACACACAACGTCAGCTGCCTCCTTGGATGTCTCTCCCATGTGAGTCCGGCAAAACGGCTCTTCTAAGGATGCTGCACTGAAGTGATGTCCTGAAAGGTAAGAGGGAAAGATTATGAAGGTATTTGGTGGTTACCCGCACTATTGACTGAGTCGTTGATGCGCCTCCGCCTATGCCCATGGTATCTTGAGTGCATAATTGTGTATGCGTGGTATGAATGCTGCTTTGAAGGGGCTTGAGCGGAGGCCGGACTGCTAATCACGCTCTTGGCGTTCCTGATGATCCTGTTGCAGGGTGCTCCGGACTTGCTTGACAGTGCTCGAAGTTGTCGCTGGATTGGTTTGTTGGAGTAGGCCGCATTGTACTTCTGCCGCGAGGGCTGCCGTATGCTCTTCTGTTCGAAGGGGCAGTCCATATTTCCATTGACAGTGATGACCCCGCGCGGTCCTGGCATCTTGAGCTTGAGGTATGCGTTATGTGGTACCGCATTGAATCTAGTGAATGCGGTCCGTCCGAGCAGTGTGTGGTAACCACTACGAAAAGGGATGATATCAAAGATTAACTCTTCGCTCCGGAAGTTACCGGGGATCCGAAGACCACTTCCAGTGTTATAGAGCCCGTACAGCGGGCCTCTACTCTAGGAATTACACCTTTAAAGGTGGTTTTAGTGGGTTTGATCCTTGAAGGGTCAATGCCCATTTTGCACACTGTATCCTGATAAAGCAGGTTCAGGCTGCTGCCGCCGTCCATAAGGACTCGCGTGAGGTGGAATCCTTTGATGATTGGGTCTAAAACCAATGCGGCTAAGACGCCATGACGGATGCTAGTAGGATGATCCCTATGATCAAAGGTGATCGGACAAGCTGACCATGGGTTGAATTTGGGGGCGACTGGCTCCATCGCATAGATGTCCCGCAGTGCTCGCTTCCATTCCCACTTGGGGATGTGAGTGACGTAGATCATATTGACCGTTTTCACCTAGGGGGAAAATTTCTTTTGTCCCCCCGTATTTGGACGCTGGGGCTCTTCGTCATCGTCGCTGTGCAGCCCCTTGTCCTTGTTTTCGGCATTTATCTTACCGGCCTGTTTGAACACCCAGCAGTCTCTATTAGTGTGGTTGGCTGGTTTGTCCGGGGTGCCATGAATTTGGCATGAGCGCTCCAGTATGCGGTCCAGGCTGGACGGTCCCTGATTATTTCTTTTGAACGAGTTTTTCCGCTAACCGGACTTAGATCCGCTGAATCCGGCATTGACCGCCGTGTCTTCAGTTCTGTCGCCGTTGTTCCATCTCTTATGTCTGTTACGCCGTGGCTTGCAGTTAGCATCGCGGCCGTCCGAAGTGCCGGAATGTGGCGTGGTGCCGCTGCGAGCCAACCAGCTATCCTCACCCGCACAAAAGCGGGTCATTAGGGTTGTGAGAGCTGCCATGGACTTGGGTTTTTCCTGGCCGAGGTGTCGGGCGAGCCACTCGTCACGGATATTATGCTTAAAAGCCACCAGGGCTTCGGCGTCCGGACAGTCAACTATTTGGTTCTTTTTAGTAAGGAACCGAGTCCAGAATTTTCGGGCTGACTCTCCGGGCTGTTGAGTAATGTGGCTCAGGTCATCAGTGTCTGGTGGTCGCACATATGTGCCCTGGAAGTTATCAAGGAATGCATCCTCCAGGTTTTCCGAACTGCCAATGGAATTTGCTGGCAGGCTGTTCAGCCAGTGCCGGGATGGTCCTTTGAGCTTAAGGGGAAGCTATTTGATGGCGTGTAGATCATCTCCATGAGCCATGTGAATGTGGAGAAGGAAATCTTCGATCCATACTGCGAGGTCTGTTGTGCCATCGTATGATTCGATGTTTACAGGTTTGAACCCTTTTAGGAATTCATGATCCATAACTTCGTCAGTGAAGCAGAGGGGGTGTGCGGTGCCTCTGTGCCGGGCTATGTGGCTACGCAGCTCGAGTTGGTCTGGGTTGCTGTGTTCGGCCCGGCCGGAGTTGTTGATGATGTATCCGGTGCGACAATCATCGTCACGCGCTGGGGCACGCCCCCGCGATCCATAGATCGATCTTGGTTGTCCTGCTTTGTTTTCCAGAATATCTTGCAGGTCTTGCTTGTTGCCCTGGGCCGTAGTGTATCGGCGTGGGGGTGCGGGCTGATATCCGGGCTGATATCCCGTTTTATCCCGGCCACGGGGTGGCCGGTCAGCCGTTTGGCGCTCGAGTCCATATTCCTCGGCTGCCAGGACTTCAGTGCATCTATCTGTGAGCACATCTTGATCAGCTTGGAGTTGTTGCTGCTTCTTCTTCAGACTCCTCGCAGTGGCTATAAGCCTACGCTTGAAGCGCTCCTGCTCCACGGGGTCCTCAGGCACGCCGAATTCGTCATCGTCGAGGCTAATCTCGTCTTCCGAGGGGGGCATGTAGTTGTCCTCCTCCGGGTATGCGTCCGTCACCTGTTCTTCTAGGCTGACCTGCTCATCTTCCTGTTTGGCCTGCTCGAAGGCGGGCTGGTCAGGGTCATATTCTTCTTCAGCGCCATCAGGATTATTTTCATCTCCGGGGCCGGTATTGCTGTGGCGGGGCTTGGAGCGGCACCGACGACTCCCATGCTTTGTTTTTCTTCCCGAGGGGTTATCCTCCGTTGCCTCATCGCCATTGGTTTCCTTCGGAGTGTCCACCATATATATATTGTATGAGGAGGTGGCCGTCCACCGCCCGGTGGGCGGTGGCTCCTGTAATTCTCCTACATTGTCGTCCATACTATCGATGTCTTTGGAGTCAAAGTCAAGCACGTCGGTTAAATCATCGACCATGGCAATGAAGTGGGTGGTGGGTGGGCAACAAATTCCGTCGTTGTCTGCTTCCCACTCAAGCCGGACATAGTTCGGCCCAGAGTCTCCTGACAAAGAGAGAGGCTTCAATAAGTTCAACATGTCACCAAAGGGCGAGTGCTGAAAGACGTCCGCCGCGGTGAACTCCATCACCGGAGCCCAACCAGGCTTGGCGGGCTCGGGGATGCGCGGACTAGAACCTACAACCGGATATGAATCCGGGGGTCCGGAGTCACAAGTTCCCTAAGAAATGAGGCCTGTGTTCGGCTCCATCGCCGATGAGGGTACGGCCTGCGGGGCGGGGTCCAACCCTCCGTCCTTAGGCAACGCAACCTGCCCCGGATTCAGATCCGAGGCTTCTGCCGGGGTGATATCCCGAGCATCGTCTGACAGCAGGTCTAAGCCGTGCTCATCGTGACTGTTTGGCGCTCCTAACGCTGGCCCGAATCCGTGGAAGATCAAGTCCCCACGGATATCCGCTGTCTGGTTCAAGTTTCCGAACCTGACCTGGTGACCGGGGGCATAGCTATCGATCTGCTCCAGGTGGCCAAGCGAATTGGCCCGCAGTGCGAAGCCGCCGAACACGAAGATCTGTCCAGGAAGGAAAGTCTCGCCCTGGACAACATCGTTGATGATGATTGAAGGAGCCATCTAGCCTGACAGTGACGACACAGAGGAACTCTCAATGAAAGCACTAATGTCGGTGTCAAAACCGGCGGATCTCGGGTAGAGGGTCCCGATCTGTGCGTCAAGGCTGATGGTAATAGGAAGCAAGGGACACAGATGTTTACCCAGGTTCGGGCCCTCTCGATGGAGGTAAAACCCTACTTCCTGCTTGATTAATATTGATGATATGGGTAGTACAAGAGTAGATCTACCACGAGATCGTAGAGGCTAAACCCTAAGAGCTAGCCTATGATGGTATGATTGTAATTGTGATAGGCCATCTAAGGACCAACCTCTCCGGTTTATATAGACACCGGAGAGGGCTAGGGTTTACATGGAGTTGGTTACAAGAAAGGAAACACAATATCCGGATCGCCAAGCTTGCCTTCCACGCAAAGGAGAGTCCCATCCGGACATGGGCCGAAGTCTTGAGTCTTGTATCTTCACGCTTCAATAGTCCGGACGTTGTACATAGTCTGGCTGTCCGGATACCCCCTAATCCAGGACTCCCTCACCCCCCTACTAGGCGCGCCCCCTATCTCGTGGGCCCCTCGAGCACCTCCCGACCGACTTCTTTTGCCTATATAAGCCTACATACCCTAAAACCATCGAATATCAAAATAGATCGGGAGTTCCGCCGCCGCAAGCCTCTATAGCCACCAAAACCCTCTCGGGAGCCCGTTCCGGCACCCTATCGAAGGGGGAACCCATCACCGGTGGCCATCTTCATCACCCCGGCGCTATCCATAACAAGGAGGGAGTAGTTCACCCACGGGGCTGAGGGTATGTACCAGTAGCTATGTGTTTGATGTCTCTCTCTCGTGTTCTCTCTATGGCATGATCTTGATGTATCGCGAGCTTTGCTATTATAGTTGGATCTTATGATGTTTCTCCCCCTCTACTCTCTTGTGATGAATTGAGTTTCCCCTTTGAGGTTATCTTATCGGATTGAGTCTTTAATTTGAGAACACTTGATGTATGTCTTGCCGTGCTTATCTGTGGTGACAATGGGATTTCACGTGCCACTTGATGTATGTTTTGGTGACCAACTTGCGGGTTCCGCCCATGAACGTATGCATAGGGGTTGGCACACGTTTTCTTGACTCTTCGGTAGAAACTTTGGGGCACTCTTTGAAGTACTTTGTGTTGGCTGGATGAATTTGAGATTGTGTGACGCATATCGTAAAAGCCCACAGATACTTGAGGTGACAATGGAGTATCTAGGTGACATTAGGGTTTTGGTTGATTTGTGTCTTAAGGTGTTATTCTAGTATGAACTCTATGATGGATCGAGCAGAAAGAATAGCTCTATGTTATTTTACTACGAACTCTTGAATAGATCGATCAAAAAGGATAACTTTGAGGTGGTTTCGTACCCTACCATAATCTCTACGTTTGTTCTCCACTATTAGTGCCTTTGGAGTGACTCTTTGTTGCATGTTGAGGGATTGTTATATGATCTATCTATGTTATTATTGTTGAGAGAACTTGCACTAGTGAAAGTATGAACCCTAGGCCTTGTTTCCTACCGTTGCAATACCGTTTACGCTCACTTTTATCATTAGTTACCTTGCTGTTTTTATATTTTCATATTACAAAAACCTATATCTACTATCCATATTGCACTTGTATCACCATCTCTTCGCCGAACTAGTGCACCTATACAATTTATCATTGTATTGGGTGTGTTGGGGACACAAGAGACTCTTTGTTATTTGGTTGCAGGGTTGCTTGAGAGAGACCATCTTCATCCTACGCCTCCCACAGATTGATAAACCTTAGGTCATCCACTTGAGGGAAATTTGCTACTGTCCTACAAACCTGTGCACTTGCAGGCCCAACAACGTCTACAAGAAGAAGGCTGTGTAGTAGACATCATCATGGCTCACACCAGCTGAGCCTCGTGAGGTGCACCTTGCATAGAACTCTCCGCCCCTCGGGAGCCAGCCTGGGGAGGCCGATCCCCTCGGGGGGTCTTGGCATCGTCTGCCTCGCGAGGCTTGGCCCCTCGCGAGGGTCTTGAGTTGTTGATGTTGAAGATGGGACATACTAGGCCGTCGATGGAGCTGTGCAGTGGGCCACAGGCAGGCAAGTATAGGTACCCCCTTATCCAGAACGCTGGCAGTAGCCCCCGGGCCCAAGGTCTGCTTGTACTTGTCTTCTAGGCAAAGCCAAAGGGAAAGTGTGGAGCGCCACGGGCCCTAAGCACCTGCAGCCTTGAACAACCCTTGGTGATTGATGGGACGTGGGCGTCTCCATTTCCCCATGCTACCTTGGCAACCGTTCGACTTGGCGAGTCAATGCTGCATGCAGAAGATCATCATTGCGCGAGGTCGTGGAGGCTGGCGGTTGGCCTCCCTCCAGCTATAAATGAGGGGAGGGGCAGAGCCCCCCTCGCTCATCTCTTCCTCCATCTTCTCACTGCTTGTTTCCCCTCCTTCTCCATCTTGCTTCTGCTTCCTTGGCGCCAATGAGGAGGTTTTCTTCGGCCGAAAAGGGGAAGGCTTCCAAGGAGGGGCCAGCCTCTCCGCCTCCCAACAGAGGCTGCGGCCGTCCCTGCAAGCACCCCGCGACCCTTGCGGTAGCCCCCAGGGGGCGCGGGCGCGCATCACCAAGGGCCGACGTCTCCCTTGGCGCCTGTGGTGGTACTTCTTCTCACGGTGGGGGCCGCCAGCTCCGGTGTAGCCCCCATGATGAGGGGAGGCGCGCCGTGGTTGCGCGCCTTCCTCGCCCATGCTTCTCCTTGCAGGACATGCTCCCAGAGTTTGTGGTGTGGTCGGAGGCGCCGTCGGCACCTCACACCGGCTCCCGCGCTTCTTCTCAAGTGAGCTACCATCCTCGGGGCTCGATGGCCTCTGGATGCAAGCTGATGGCTACTGCAGCAGGGCCTCGTGGGTCGGGACTAAGGTCGCCGCCATGGGCAGCATGGTCCTGACCCATGGCCGCCAGACGTTCGCCGTGCACGAGGCCTGGGTGGGAGGTGCACCCTCCACTTCAAGTACGATGGCCTGGTGACCCTCTACTTGAGGGTGTTCAGGGAGGACAGCCACCGCATGGGGTGCTGCCCAGAAGACGGCAGCAACGATGAGGGCGATGAGGGTGAACTTGGCCTTGGCGACGTCCGCTCCTCCTCCACAGCGGCAGATCTTCCTCGGGTGAGAGCTCGAGCAGCGGCAGCTACGACCAGCCCCCACGCCATCGAGCTCAGATCGAGGGCGGTGGTGGGTCGTCCCGCCGCCACGCTCCGGTGAAGCTGGAGGGAAGCCCGGCATGAGCCCGGGCTGCCGAACTTGGACTCAAGGCCTGCCTCAGTCCCAGGCTGCCTGCGGGGCAACTGGTGGAGCGCCGGGGCCACCTTGAGGTGCTGCTTGAGGACGCGGCACTAGTGCTCGATCCGCACGCCCTTGGGCCATTTCTGTTTAGCCTTTCCTTTCTTCTACAATTTGAAAAAAGTAGTGTGCCCCGCTGGGGTGTGTAATGAAATATGGCAGTTATGCCCCCTTTTATGCTATGCTTATTATCTCAATGCCGTGTTATGACGTCTGTGCTCTGGGTAGGCAAGGGTAGGATAACTTAGGTCGACGCGTTTGTAGTGGCCTTCCTCCTCACAAGGGTGAGGCCCTTGGCGTCTGGCGAAGCCACCGTTCCCGGTGACTTGGGAGGCGCTTCAGGTCTCGGGAGGTGATGTATATCCGTTGTAGAGCTGTTTAGAGAAAAATGAGGCTTGTCTAATGCCTTGTTCCTTTCTACGCGAGCCCCCTATCGTAGGTCAGCTGTAGCTTAATGCACCGCGTTGCGCTGCCCGAGGGGCACGAACATGAGGGGGTGCTAGTGCCTGTGAGCTTGGCCAAGGGCTCCTCGCGAGGATAAAGCCGAAGCACCAGGGCAGTGGGGTTCGGCGCGGTGTGTTTGTGCGAGGGCAGGCCCATGCGCACACACCTGCCTAGCCCCCACGCGCGAGGCACGCGAGGAAGAGTGACGGGCAACTGCCACACCTTCCTGGCCCCCAGGCTGAGAACAAATGAAACAGGAGGAGAAAAATCCAACTTGGTGAATCAAAGCACTTAAGCACCAACTCCATCAAAGATCACTAAAAGATTGCAAGAAATTTTGGAAAGCAAATGAGCAGCCGCGTTTGGCACCTAGTCTAGTCCTTCACCAACGCGGAGCTAAGTCCTGCCACTAAGATGTGGGAGGGAGCTCTCGTGAGGCCCCAAGGCGTCTCTGAGCAGACTCTGGGGCGTGTATAACCCCACTCATTATTCCGTGAGAGTGTCACGAGCGGAGACCTTCACAGGCCGGAGCCTCGCTTCATGGGTAGAACATCCGGAGGTGCTGGATGTTCCAGGTGTTCTGGATGGTACCCCGTCCTGTGTCTCCAGGCACGTGGAGCCAGGCCTGGAGACACGGGCAATCCTAAACGGGCCCTCCCACATGGGAGAGAGCCTGTGCAGCCCCTCCCTGGAGAGCACCCGCCTTAGAACGAGGTTGCCCACCTCCCACGTCCTGGAGCGAACGCTGCGGCAGTGGTACCACCGCGGCGCCTGCTGGTACCTTGCCGCTCGGAGCGAGGCTTGACAACGACCTTCCTGCCCCAACACGAGATCCATCCCCCGCATGGTGTCCTAACACGCCTTGTCAAACGCTAGGACCCGCGTGGAGCGATGCTTGACCTCGTGTCGGAGAACCGCTCCAGCTCCGTACATGAGGAAGAATGGCGTCTCTCCCGCTGGCTTGGTCGCGGTGGTGCGGATGGACCACAACACGGACTGGAGCTCGTCCAGCCAGCCCCTGCTGCATGCCTCGAGCTTCTTCTTGAAGGACCTTGCCTTGAGGCCCCTCAGGACCTCGGCGTTGGCGCGCTCAGCCTGGCCATTGCTCCTAGGGTGCGTCACTAAGACGTAGCATATCTGCCTTCCAAGGTTAGCACAGTATGTTTTGAAAAGGTTGCTAGTGAATTATATGTTGTTGTCGGTGATGATGCGGTTAGGGACCCCAAACCGACTCACGAGGCCCTTGATGAACTTGATGGCTGATCCAGCTGGGATGGTGCGGATGGCTTCTACCTCCGCCCATTTGGTGAACTTGTCGATGGCGACGTAAATGTAGCGGTAGCCCAATGGCGCTCGAGGGAACGACCGCAAGATGTCCAACCCCCAGACCGCGAACAACCATGTGAGTGGATTTGCTTGGCATGGAATTGGCATGCTTCACAGGAGCGCACTAGCTCAGTGGCTTCGTTGAGTGTAGTGGGCCAATAGAAACCACTGTGGAACGCCTTGCCCACAGGAGTGCATGATGAGGAATGATGCCCGCAATCCCCACCATGTATGTCCGTCAGCAGCTCAAGCCCCTGCTGCCTAGAGATGCATCATAACGAAACGTCATTGGCCCTCTTGCAGTACAACTCACTATCACGGATGCAGTAGGCGGTGGCTTGACATGCCACGCGCTTGGCATCTTCCTCCTTCTCCGGCAGGGTCCATTGAAGTAGGTACGTCTTGAACTCCTCGGTCCGGCACCCCTCCTGAGGCTCAAGCACGAGGAGCAGGTGGGACCCTGAGGGAGGGCCGCATGCTGGGGTGCCGGTTGCTGGTGCTTGGGGTAGATCCTCCTGAGGCGGTGCTGGTGTCGTGTTGGGAGGAGCCACCGATGGCTTCAAGAGCCGTTCCTCAAACACCCCCGGCTCCTGAGGGAGCCTCCGGGATGCTCTCTTAGTGTTGTCGTCGCCTCCTTGTTAGTTCCTCATGACACGTGCGGCAGCTCCAGGCATAGGAGTTGTTTCTCCATCTTTCATACCTCTTCTAGGTATGCCTCCATGTGCTCATCCGTGGGTGTTTACTCTTTGTTGGAGAAGTTGATGAGGAGCTGGGAGTCGCCCTTGATGGTGAGGTGCTTCACCCCCAGCGCTGTTGTGGCCCTAATGCCAGCGAGCAAGCCTTCATACTCTGCGATGTTGTTGGAGACCTTTTCGCCCTGCTGAAAACAGAGTTGCACTGCATAGTAGAGTTTGTCTTTGGCGGATGAGATGAGGAAGGCCCCAGCCCCCATGCCTTGTCGTGCGAACGCGCCATCGAAGTACATGATCCACCCATCTGGCTCGTCATCCCCAGGCAAGAGGGAGCAGTCCTCGCTCACTCCGTGGTCAGGGGCATTAGTCCACTCTGCCACAAAATCCACGAGGGCCGCACCCTTGATGACTCTGGTGGTGCTGAACTCTAGCTGGAATGCATGGAGCTCGATGTTCCACTCCGCAACTCGTCCGGCGGCATTAGGGCTCCGGAGCATCCTCTCCAATGGGTAGGCTGAAACAACCTTGATGGGGTGGCCTTGGAAGTAGTGATGCAACTTTTAGGAGGAGATGAGGAGCACAAGTAAGAGCTTTTGTGGCATAGGGTAGCGCGCCCGTGCCTCTCGTAGCATGGTGGTGATGAAGTAGACTGGGTGCTCGACGAGGGAAGAGGTGTTGGCGGGGTCCTGCGCTTCCTGAGGTTGTGGGCTTTCAGAGGCCCCAGCTTCTGTTGCGCCAAGTGCGGCCTCGCGAGTGTTGGCCTCAGGAGCTCCCCCTAGCCGGGGGGGGGGGTTGTTCCATCCTCGGGAGGAACGTCAGCCGTCGGATCTGCCGGGGCTCCAGGAGCACCATCATGAGGCTGCTGCACTATGCTTGGTGGTCGTCCGCCCTGCTGAGGGTCCTTGATCGTGTGCTCCTCCCTTAGCGCCACCAGGGCGGCGCTGGCAGAGTGAGGGGTGGCTTCCAGATAGAGTATTAGGGGCTCAAGAGAGCGAGGCGCCACCATCACCGGAGGGCTGGTCAGGTATCTCTTGAGGTCCTGAAAGGCTGTGTCAGCCTCAGGGGTCCACCCGAACGACCCCTTATGTTTCATCAGCTTGAAGAACGGGAGGGCGCGTTCCCCCTACTTGGAGATGACGTGCCCCAGCGAGGTCATGCAGCCGGCTAGCTTCTGCATCTCCTTGAGCGTCTGCGGAGGGCTCATGTCTTCTATTGCCTTGACCTTCTCCTGATTTGCCTCGATCCCTCTATGCGATACTAGAAAACCCAGCAGCTTGCCAGAAGGAACTCCGAACACGCACTACTCGGGATTGAGCCGTAGGTCCACCTTGCGCAAGCTGGCAAACGTCTCCTCCATATCCTCAATCGGGGTTTTTGCCTCCCAAGACTTCACCACTATGTCATCGACATAGGCCTCAGCGTTTCTCCCAAGCTGCATACCCAGGGCGATGTGCATCTGCCACCGGAAGGTAGCCCCGACATTGCACAGCCCGAACGGCATGCAGGTGTAGCAGTACACCCCGCAGGGGTTCAGGAACGCCATCTTCTCCACATCTTCCACTGCCATCTTGATCTAGTGGTAGCCTGAGAAAGCATCCAAAAAGCACAATAGGTTACACTTGGTGGTGGAGTCAAAGATCTGGTCAATGCTAGGATGCGGGAAGGGATCCTACGGGCAAGTCTTGTTGAGGTTGGTGAAGTCAGCACACATGTGTTCCTTCCCTCCTTTCTTGGGGACGATGACTGGATTTGCCAGCCATTCCAGGTACCGTACCTCCCTGATGACCCCAGCATCCTACAACTTGCGGGTTTCTTGGACAATGACTGCCTGCTTCTCAGTGGACTGTCGGCGGGCCTTCTGCTTCACTGGGCGCATGTTTGGGCATACCTTTAGGTGATGCTCGATTATTCCCCTTGGAACCCCAACCAGGTTCTTGGGCTCCCATGCGAACACCTCCTTGTTGGCGTGCAAGAAGCCTACCAACACTTTCTCTTGGTCCTGAGGGAGGCCAGCTCCTATGGTGAAGGTGGCGCCTGATGCCTTCATCAACTGACACTTGCTTCGTCTCGGCTTGGTCTTGGGAGAACGACTTCTTCTTCTTGGCCAGTGCTGCCCCTGGGGCCTCAGGACCCCCCTTCTCGACTGGCAGTGCGGATGCTGCGGACCTGAAGGCGAGCTTGAGAGCCTGCAGCGCGTCCTTCGTGTCCCCTGCCACTGTCAGGACACCATTGCTACCTGGCTTCTTCATGAGGTTGTAGGCTCGATGAGTTGCCACCATGAACTTGGCTAGGGTGGGGTACCCAAGGATGGCGTTGTATGGAAGGTTGATCCAGGCGATGTCGAAGTCGATGAGCTCGGTGCGGTAGTTGTCGCGGGTCCCGAAGGTGACAGGGATGCGGATCTGCCCTATCGGATGTGTGGAACCGTCGGTCACTCCTGAGAAAGGCTTGGTAGGCTGAAGCTGGTGATACGGCACTTGGAGCCTGTTGAATGTCTGGACATAGAGAACATTGAGCCCTGCTCCACCATCAATGAGGGTCTTGGTGACGACCACGTTGCTGATGATGGGGGTGCAGAGCATCAGGAGTGCGCCTGCTCCCGCCGTGGTTGCTGGATGATCTTCTGGGCTGAAGGAGAGGTCGGCCTTAGGCGCTGCCCAGCCCGGAGGAGCCCCCGATCTCACCTGGGCAGCGCTCACTTGGCGGTGGAATTTCTTGATGTACAGGTCGGAGGGTGGTGCCTGTGAGCCACCTATGAGGCCTACGACAACAGGAGGCGCTGGCGCCATGAAGTGCATGATGAAGAGGCCACATAGCTCCTCCCAGGAGGCCATAGAGGACTCCTGCAGGTTGAGCAACCAGGCGCGCGGTGCGCCTACGAGGGCCATGGGGAGCTAGTTGGCCTTTACCTTGTCGTCTCAGCCGGCCGCCCAGACTGCCTCCTCGTACGCCTGGAGGAAGCCGGTCGGGTCTGCCGCGTTGTCATAGCGTGGCGGTATCTCTGACTTGAACTTAGATGGCCCCTCCACCCATCGCAAGGAGGGGTGAAAGCACAGAGGCCCTCGGCTCCCTCATAGGCGTGCGACGGTCGAGTCGACGAAGGAGCACCCGCCATTGAAGCCGGCAGCATGATGTGACGGATGGAGCAGCGAATCCCCGACGCACCCCTACCTGGTGGGCCAAATTTCAGATTTCGTGTTCCGCAAACCCTTGATAGGTTCGAACTCTGGGATGCGTGCAGAGATCTCAACATACCCAACCTACCCTAGCGCGTCGAGCTCAAAGGGGCAGAGAGACACAACAGTTTATCCTGGTTCAGGCCACCTTTCGGTGTAATACCCTACTCCAACATTTTGGTGAATTGCCTCGAAGGGATGAGAATGAACTAGTACAGTGGATGAACTGGACTCAGGAGGTGAGGTGTTCTCGAGCTCAAGAGAGCTGGTGAGGTGGTTGGATGAGAATGGATCCAATCTATTCGCCCCCCTCTATGGTGGTGGCTAAGTCCTATTTATAGTGGCCTGGGTCCTCTTCCCAAATGTTGGTGGGAAGGGATCCCATAACGACCAGATTTGAAGGGGGAGAGGAAGTACATCCTATCCTGACTAAAGTGGTCTTCGCCTGCAAAAATCCTCTGGTCGTGACGCTACGATGTGCTCGGTGATGACCTCCGTCCTGCCCTCCTGGCGGTCTTGGTCTTGTTGCACCAGAATGAAAACCTTTGGCTGATTCCTCAGGACTCCGCGCCAGCTGCTTGCCTCCTTTGCAACAAAGAGGAAACTAGTACTCTGTGCCCGCTGGCGCCTGCCTGACCTTGGTCATCATGGCTCACGTTAGCTGAGCCTCGTGAGATGCACCTTGCATAGAACTCTCCGCCACTCGGGAGCCAGCCTGGGGAGGGTGATCCCCTCGGGGGTCTTGGCGTTGTCTGCCTCACGAGGCTTGGCCCCTCGCGAGGGTCTTGAGTTGTCGATGCTGAAGCTGGGCCGTACCAGGCCGTCGATGGAGCGCCGCAGTGGGCCGCAGGTAGGCAAGTTTGGGGACCCCCGTATCCAGAACGCCGACACATGGCATTCTCGTCCATAAGTTTCTTAACGATGATGCCCGTCCTCTTCAACAAGGCAGCGGTCTCCTCCGCCTGCTTCACCCTTCCAGCGATCTTCACCCTCAGCAGGTCGCGCTCGGTGCGGAGCTTCTCCTTGTCTTCCCCTAGTCCCCGGATGATGGTGGTAGCATTTTCAAACGAGGCATTCATCTTGTCTGGCAACTTCATCCAGCATCAGAGCCGATGCGTTAGGCCATTGAGTATAGCGCGCATGCGCCTGCGAGAGTCCTCGCCTTCCCACGAGACATTTTCACAGGCCGACGCGGTGCGGGAGGACCACCCTACTGGATTCGCGGCACGGCGGGACATCGGTGCTTCTTCCGCGGCACGGCTGGGCCAGACTGCTGCATCGACGATGTGGCGGGACTTCTGTGCTGCTTCGGCAGCGCGGCACGACCTCTATGCTTCTATGGCGGTGCAGCGGGGCATGTCGGCTACATTTGTGGTGAGGCGGGACATCTCTCGTGCTTCCTCTTCCATGCTCGCCTCTCCCTGGTGGTAATCTCTCGACCCAGAACTCGTGCGGGCCATGGCAGATCCAAGAGAATGATGATGAATGACTTGTTTGTTTTTGTGGATGAGGAGTTGAGGAGGAATGCGCAGTCATCTTGGAGTTGGTAGTATTTATAACCAAGTACTAATATGCTCCTAAGTGGGAATTGCTACGTCTTGAGCTTGCGTTGGTTTTCCTCGAAGAGGAGAGGGTGATGCAGCAATAGTAGCGTAAGTATTTCCCTTGGTTTTTGAGAACCAAGGTATCAATCCAGTAGGAGGCTCCTCAAAAGTCCCACGCACCTACACAAACAAACAAAGAACTCGCAACCAATGCAATAAAGGGGTTGTCAATCCCTTCACGGCCACTTGCGAAAGTGAGATCTAATAAAGATAGTAAGATAGGATAAATATATTTTGGTATTTTATAATATAGATGCAAAAAGTAAAGATGCAAATAAAAGTAGATTGAAAGCAAATATGATAAGATATAGACCCGGGGGCCATAGGTTTCACTAGTGGCTTCTCTCAAGATAGCATAAGTATGACAGTGGGTGAACAAATTACTGTCGAGCAAATGATAGAAAAGCGAATAATTATGAGATTATCTAGGCATGGTCATGTATATAGGCATCACGTCCGCAACAAGTAGACCGACTCCTGCCTGCATCTACTACTATTACTCCACACATCGACTGACTCCTGCCTGCATCTAGAGTATTAAGTTCATAAGAACAGAGTAACACATTAAGCAAGATGACATGATGTAGAGGGATAAACTCAAGCAATATGATATAAACCCCATCTTGTTATCCTTGATGACAACAATACAATACGTGCCTTGCAACCCTTTCTGTCACTGGGTAAGGACACCGCAAGATTGAACCCAAAGCTAAGCACTTCTCCCATGGCAAGAAAGATCAATCTAGTAGGCCAAACCAAACTGATAATTCGAAGAGACTTGCAAAGATAACTCAATCATACATAAAAGAATTCAGAGAAGATTCAAATATTATTCATAGATAAACTTGATCATAAACCCACAATTCATCGGATCTCGACAAACACACCGCCAAAGAAGTTTACATCGAATAGATCTCCACAAGAGAGGGGGAGAACATTGTATTGAGATCCAAAAAGAGAGAAGAAGCCATCTAGCTAATAACTATGGACCCATAGGTCTGTGGTAAACTACTCACAACTCATCGGAGGGGCAAGGATGTTGATGTAGAAGCCCTCCGTGGTCGATTCCCCCTCTGGAAGAGTGCTGGCGAAGGCTCCAAGATGAGATCTCGCGGATACAGAAGGTTACGATGGTGGAAATTGTGTTTCGTCTGCCCCCTGGATGTTTTCGGGGTACGTACGTATATATAGGAGGAAGAAGTACGTCAGTGGCCGCCCGCCCTATAGGGGGGGGGGTGCGCCCTCCTATCTCGTGGGAGCCTCGACTGCTTCTTGACTTGCACTCCAAGTCCTTTGGATCACGTTCGTTCCAAAAATCACGCTCCCGAAGGTTTCATTCCGTTTGTACTCCGTTTGATATCCCTTTTCTCCGAAATACTGAAATAGGCAAAAAAAACAGCAATATGGGATGGGCCTCCGGTTAGTAGGTTAGTCCCAAAAATGATATAAATGTGTAAAATAAAGCCCATAAACATCCAAAAGGGGTAATATAATAGCATGGAACAATCAAAAATTATAGATAAGTTGGAGACGTATCAAGCATCCCCAAGCTTAATTCCTGCTCGTCCTCGAGTAGGTAAATGATAAAAAGAGAGTTTTTGATGTGGAATGCTACCTAGCATAATTCTCAATGTAATTTTCTTTATTGTGGCATGAATGTTCAGATCCAAATGATTCAAAATAAAAGTTCATATTGATAAAAGAAATAGTAACACTTCAAGCATACTAATCAAAGTAATCATGTGTTCTCAAAATAACATGGCAAAAGAAAGTTCATCTCTACAAAATCATATAGTTAGGCTATGCTTCATTTTCGTCACACAAAGATGTTCCCAACTTCTATACCCCCGATGACAAGCCAAGCAATTGTTTCATACTTAAATAATCTCAAAAAAATTCAACCTTCACGCAATACATGAGCGTGAGCCATGGATATAGCACTAAGGGTGGAATAGAATATGATGATGGGGATTGTGTGGAGAAGACAAAAAAAGGAGAAAGTCTCACATTGACAAGGATAATCAACGGGCTATGGAGATGCCCATCAATTGATGTCAACATGAGGAGTAGGGATTGCCATGCAACGGATGCACTAGAGCTATAAATGAATGCTCAACAAAAGAAAACTAGTGGGTGTTCATCCAACTTGCTTGCTCACGAAGACCTAGGGCATTTGAGGAAGCCCATCGTAGGAATATACAAGCCAAGTTCTATAATGAAAAATTCCCACTAGTATGAAAAAAGATAAATTATGAGACTCACTATATGAAAAACATGGTGCTACTTTGAAGCACAATATATGAGACTCACTACATGAAGAACAAGGTGCTACTTTGAAGCACAAGTGTGGAAAAAGAGATAGTAACATTGCCCTTTTTATTTATTTTCTCTTTTTTCCTTTTTCTTTTTTTCCTTCTTTTTTTTCTTTTTCTTTTCCCTTTTTTTGGGCCTTTCTCTTTTTTTTCTTTTGGCCTTTCTTCCTTTTTTTTCTTTTCCTTTATTTTTCTTTGGGCAATGCTCTAATAATGATGATCATCACACTTCTATTGATTACAACATATGAATTACAATTCGAAACTAGAACAAAATATGACTCTATATGAATGCCTCCGGCGGTGTACCGGTATGGTGCAATGAATCAAGAGTGACATGTATGAAAAATAATGCATGGTGGTTTTGCCACAAATACGATGTCAACTACATGATCATGCAATGGCAATATGACAAAAGTAAAGTATGTCATGATGAATGGAACGGTGGAAAGCTGCATGGCAATATATCTCGGAATGGCTATGGAAATGCCATAATAGGTAGGTATGGTGGCTGTTTTGAGGAAGATATAAGGAGGTTTATGTGTGATAGAGCATATTGTATCACGGGGTTTGGATGCACCGGCAAAGTTTGCACCAACTCTCAAGGTGAGAAAGGGCAATGCACGGTACCGAAGAGGCTAGCAAAGGCGGAAAGGTAAAAGTGCGTATAATCCATGGACTCAACATTAGTCAAAAGAACTCATATACTTATTGCAAAAATTTAGAAGTCATCAAAAATCAAGTACTACGCGCATGCTCCTAGGGGGATAGATTGGTAGGAAAAGACCATCGCTCGTCCCCGACTGCCACTCATAAGGATGCACAAGCCAGGTACACTTCATGTTTCAAATTTGTTACACAACTTTAACCATACGTGCATGCTACGAGACTTGCTAACTTCAACACAAGCATTCTTTAAATTCATAATCACCCAACTAGCATGACTTTAATATCACTACCTCCATATCTCAAAACAATTATCAAGTATCAAATTGATTGTAGCATCCAATTCACTTCCTATGATAGTTTTTATTATACCCAACTTGGATGCCTACCATTCTAGGACCAATTTTATAGCCATAGAAAATACCATGTTGTTCTAAAAGACTCTCAAAATAATATAAGTGAATCATGAGAGAATAGAAATTTCTTCAAAATTAAGACACCACTGTGCTCTAAAAGATATAAGTGAAGCACTAGAGCAAAAACTATCAAGCTCAAAAGATATAAGTGAAGCACATAAAGTATTCTAGAAAATTCTAATCAAATAGGCTTCTCCCCAAAAGGTGTGTAAAGCAAGGATGATTGTGGTAAACTAAAAAGCAAAGACTAATATAATACACGACGCTCCAAGAAAAACGCATATCATGTGACGAATAAAAATATAGCTCCAAGTAAAGTTACCAATGAACGAAGACGAAAGAGGGGATGCCTTCTCGGGGCATCCCCAAGCTTAGGCTTTTGGCTATCCTTGAATATCTTGGGGTTCCATGGGAATCCCCAAGCTTAGGCTCTTGCCACCCTTCATTCCATAGTCCATAAAAGCTTTACCCAAAACTTGGAAACTTCACAACACAAAACTCAACATGAAATCTTATAAGCTCCGTTAGTGAAAGAAAACAAAACCACCACATAAGGTACTGTAATGAACTCATTCTTTATTTATTTTGGTGTTAAACCTAATTTATTCCAACTTCTCTATGGTTTATAAATTATTTTACTAGCCATAGATGCATCAAAATAAGCAAACAACACACGAAAAACAGAATCTGTCAAAAACAGAACAGTCTGTAGCAATCTGTAACTAACGCAAACTTGTGGAACTCTAAAAATCCTACCAAAATAGGAAGTCCTGTACAATTTGTTTATTGAACAGAGGCAAAAAGAATCAACGCAAAATCACGTTCCTGTGATTTAACAAAATTATATGCGTGCGTGCAAAGTTTCTGTTTTTCAGCAGAATCAAATGAACTATCATCATAGGTTATCCTATAGGTTCTACTTGGCACAAACACTAATTAAAAGATAAAAACACATCTAAACAGAAGGTAGATGCAATATTTATTACTAAACAGGAGCAAAAACAAAAAACATAAAGAAAATTGGGTTGCCTCCCAACTAGCGCTATCGTTTAACGCCCCTAGCTAGGCATAAAAGCAAAGATAGATCTAAGTAGTGCCATCTTTGGCACTAAATTCATAAGTAGCCCACATGATAGATTCATAAGGTAATTTGACTTTCTTTCTTGGAAAGTGCTCCATGCCTTTCTTTAATGAAAATTGGAATCTAATATTCCCTTCCTTCATATCAATAATCGCGCCAATCATTCTAAGGAAAGGTCTACCAAGAATAATAGGGCAAGAAAGATTGCAATCTATATCAAGAATGATAAAATCCACGGGCACCAAATTTCTATTTGCAACAGTGAGAACATCATTGATCCTTCCCATAGGCTTTTTAATGGTGGAATCCGCAAGGTGCAAATTTAAAGAGCAATCATCAAGATCATGGAAACCTAGAATATCACATAAAGTTTTCGGAATCGTGGAAACACTAGCACCCAAATCGCACAAAGCAAAACACTCATGATCTTTAATTCTAATCTTGATAGTAGGTTCCCACTCATCATTAAGTTTTCTAGGTATAGAAACTTCCAAATTAAGTTTTTCATCATAAGATGGCATCAAGGCATCAACGATATGTTTGGTAAAAGCTTTGTTTTGACTATAAGCATGAGGAGAATTAACAACGGATTGCAACAAGGAAATAAAACCTTTTAAAGAACAATTATCATAATCAAATTCCTTCAAATCCTAGATAGTAGGTTCAATGTTATTTGAAGTTGTGGCTTCTCCAATCCCACTTTTACCAAATTTAGCATCAAGATCTAAAAACTCCGAATTCTTGGGACGCCTTCTAGGCAAAGTTGATTCATCATCAGTCCCATAATTATCAAGATTCATATTGCAAAACATAGATCTAATAGGAGACGCATCAATAACTTTAAGATCCTCATCATTATTTTCATGGAAACTAGAAGAACATGCTTTTATAAAGCTATCTTTTTTAGCACGCAATCTAGCGGTTCTTTCCTTACACTCGTCAATGGAAATTATAATTACTTTGAGAGACTCATTGATATCATGCTTAGGGGGAGAAGATCTAATTTTAAGAGAATCAACATCAAGCGAAAGTCTATCAACGTTCCTAGCCAAATCATCAACTTTGAGCAATTTTTCTTCAAGCAAAGCATTAAAATTCTTTTGAGAAATCATAAATTCTTTCACATTATTATCAAAATAAGAGGGCATCTTATTGAAATTACCATAAGAATTATTGTAGGAATTTCCATAATTATTAGAGGAATTACTAGGGAACGGTCTAGCATTGAAGTTTCCTCTATAAGCATTGTTTCCAAAACTATTCCTACCAACAAAATTCACATCCATAGATTCATTATTATTCTCAATCAAAGAAGAAAAAGGCATATCATCGGGATCAAGAGGAGTATTTTTAGTAGCAAACAATTTCATAAGTTCATCCATCTTTCCACTCAAAACATTGATTTCTTCTATAGCATGCACTTTTTTACTAGAAGATCTTTCGGTGTGCCATTGAGAATAATTAGCCACAATATTATCAAGGAGTTTTGTAGCATCTCCTAACATGATTTCCATAAACGTGCCTCCCGCGGCCGAATCTAAGAGATTTCTAGAAGCAAAGTTCAAACCGGCATAAATTTTTTGTATGATCATCCATAATTTCAAGCCATGAGTAGGGCAATTGCGAAGCATCAATTTCATTCTTTCCCAAGATTGGGCAACATGCTCATGATCAAGTTGTTTAAAATTCATAATATCATTCCTAAGAGTGATAATCTTAGCGGGAGGAAAATACTTAGAGATAAAAGCATCTTTGCACTTGTTCCAAGAATCAATACTATTTTTAGGCAAAGACGAAAACCAAATTTTAGCACGATCTCTAAGAGAAAACGGAAATAATTTCAATTTGACAATATTGTTATCCGTATCTTTCTTCTTTTGCATATCACACAAATCAACAAAGTTGTTTAGACGAGTAGCAGCATCTTCACTAGGAAGGCCGGCGAATTGATCTTTCATAACAAGATTCAGCAAAGCAGTATTGATGAGGACATCAATACAATTGTTACACCCACATACCCTGCTGCTATACATACTGGACCAATTACTAGAGCTCGCGCACGCTAACTAAATTACCAGGTACTTTTGTTTCTTGGTAATGATTCTAATGTTCATGAGAATATGATGCTGCCTAAATTGGATACATTTGTTTTGCTTACAAATGAAGGGCCTAGCTTGGAGAAGGATGAACATTGGAGCAAGAACAAGCATGGAGATGATGACATGCACAAGGGGAACAAGAACGGAGTTACAAGTGATGATTTCAGGACTTTGAAGTCACCATAATGGGTGCATGAAGCCTTGGATGAAATATACAAGATGCCACTTTATAGATTTCGTCCCGAGGCTATTCTAGGTGCTGCGTCACCTTATTATTGGGCCAGGCCCATGTAATTTCGAAATACATAAGTATAGGCTATTTTTAGAGTCCGTATGTGTGGGGAAACAAGAGATAGGGTTGATTACGGACCCCTCCACCAAGGGCCACGAAATCCCCCCCTCTTCCTCCATATATACAGCCCTTAGGGCATCATTTAGATTTTGTGTTTTGTTTAGATTAAAAGTTCGCCATAGCTGCAACTTCGCGTACTTCGTTTGTGTTCAACGACCAGACAAAAGCTTCACAGAACCCCACCTTGAACAATAAAGCTTTCATCTTATATTCGCAATATCCAGATTGCAATCTCAGTTTCTTGCTTGTTCTTCGTTTGCTCGCAGGAAACAGACCCTCATGCTCAGGTTGATCGTGCGCCGGCGTGGTCAATAACCTCTTGGAGTTGGTTTAGCGATTGTTAAGGCGCGACGTCCTCGCACGTTCGTAGTCGGATCGTCAAAGTCGACTTCCACCAAAGCGATATCCATCATCTCATCGAAAGATGGGACACCTTTGCCTCTATCAAGTGGTATCAGATTTCCAGGTTGCTCGGTGAGATTTTACAGTTTTTCGTAGTTTAGATCGAGTCTGTTCTTCATACCTATAGTCCACGAAAAAGCCACAAAAAATTAGGGTTAGTTCATCCTATCCGAACCAATATGAGCCTTTGCATAATCTTTTCTGTATTTGCGTTGTTGAATTTGCGGTTGCATTGTCGTGTCAGTTGCTGGTCTTAGAGTCTAGTCTTTTAGAGTTCCGAGTTCTGGTCGTAAGTTGTCACGCCTCCGCCGCACCATCATCATCGCCCCTGCCATCTACCACCACCGCTTATCCGCCTCTGCTTCGAATCCGTATCCATATACCACCACCGCTGCCATATATCACCACCGCTGCCATCTACCACCTTATATCGACCACCAATCCGAGTTATTTTCATATTTGGTTTGTTTTTGAGATTCATCTAGTTTCCGATTTGTGTTTCCTTGCCGGAGTAGGTTTTGGAAAAAAAAGAGAAGCGCAAAAAAAAAGAGCGCAAAAAAAAGGAGCGGAAAAAAATCAGAGTGTGCTCCTCCCTTGTTTACGTGCCGCGCCGTGATTTTGTTGGTGTTCTAGGCTCACGTCTCTAGCACAGTCTAGCCTAGGACAAGCACAGTGCCGTCATTGAGCGTTTATTCAACTTTGCATCTCTGAATTTATTATTGCTGACCCTTTTTTCTACCATATTATAAGCCTTCCCAGCTCCACATACATCTACGTCGTGCGTTTGACTCTCCCTGGTAATCACTCTATCCAAGCTTTGAGAGCTTTGACTACAACGGTTGCCGATCACCGCCTGCTGCTGGGTAAGAACTGGTAAGAATTTGAGATTTGCTTGACGGATTTGTGACACCCACCACCACCTCTTGTTAGTAGTCTGTAGGATCATATTCTTGTGTGTTTCTATTGCTGCTAACCATGCCAGGATCACAAGCCGACGAGACTGACTGGGAGAACATGACGAATAAGGATTTGCATGATAAATTTCAGCAAATGATGAGTGGACAGGTGCAAGATGTGCTAAACAGATTTGAAGAGGCCATGGAGAAGATAGATGGCATAGATAAGACATTCGGAACAAAGCTCGATAACAAGTTTAATGAATTGCTCGCGCGTCTTCCACCACCACCACCCGCTGCACCTAACGCACCTCTCCAACAACAACAACAATGACTACCTCCATGTCGCGAAACAGACCTCCACCGAGCGAGCCGTGTCCCTCTTGCATTTGGCCAAACTGTTGGTGCTGCTGTTGATACTTCTGTGGCTCCTGCTGCTGATGTGGAGGATGATGATTATGTGGGAGATTACGAGGATGAGGTTGATCAAAATCAAAACTACATGCAACCACCTGCACCACAACCACCAGGTCGTCCACATGCAAATAATCACAATGGTAGGGCTCTCCCTCAGGTACGAGATCATGACCATCTTCCTAAACTGAAATTGAATATTCCACCATTTGAGGGTAGATATGTTCCTGATATATATCTTACTTGGGAGTTAGAAACTGAACAACGATTTACATGTTTACAATATCCCGAGGAGAGACGGGTTGCCGCTGCTGTTTGTGCTTTCACTAGTTTTGCATGTGTATGGTGGTCTGAACATTGTAGATTATATCCTATTCCAACTACTTGGGCTGCTTTGAAAACTGCTATGCGTACTCGTTGGGTTCCACCATATTATCAACGTGAATTGCTTCAAAAATTGCAGTGCTTAAGACAAGGGAAAAATTCTGTAGAAGAATATTATCAGGAATTACAAACTGGCATGATTAGATGTGGTATTGTTGAGGAGAATGAAGCTATGCTTGAAATTTTCTGGGTGGATTAATTAGAGAGATTCAGACCATTCTAGACTATAAGGAGTATACTAATATCACTCATTTATTCCATCTTGCTTGTAAAGCTGAACATGAAGTGCAGGATTGACAAGCATTGGCGCGAACTAACTTTTCTGCAGGCCGACCTTCATCATGGACACCGCGTGCATCTTCTACTTCAACTGCACCAGCACCTCCATCAGGTGACACCTCCAGCCATGATACAAGAAAACAGGCACAACCACCATTATCTGCCAAGAGCGCACCTTCTGGGCCTGCACAAAGTTCTTCTTCTTCCATGGCATCAACAGGGCACACAAGTGATATTATTTGTCGTTGTTGTAAGGGAAGAGGTCATTATGCGAGAGAATGCAAATCTCAGCGTGTGATGATTGCTCCCGAGGATGGTGGGTATGAGTCCGCTAGTGACTATGATGAGGAGACTTTGGCTCTTATTACACGTGAAGAACATGGTGGCGATGATTCTGATCATGAGACGCAATACATGGCTCTTGAAGACGCTGACAGGTATGAATGTTTAGTTGCTCAACGTGTTTTGAGTGTGCAGGTCACACAAGCTGAGCAAAATCAAAGGCACAATTTGTTCCATACCAAGGGAGTTGTGAAGGAACGTTCTGTGCACGTCATCATGGACGACGGGAGCTACAACAACTTGGCTAGCATGGAGATGGTGGAGAAGCTTTCTCTCACCACAATACCACATCCACATCCTTACTACATATAATGGTTCAACAACAGCGGCAAGGTTAAGGTAACACGTACTGTTCGTGTGCGTTTTAGTATCTCTACATATGTTGATTATGTTGATTGTGATGTGGTACCTATGCAAGCATGTTCCTTATTACTTGGTAGACCATGGCAATTTGATAAACATTCTATACACCATGGTAGAAACAATCAGTATACTCCTGTTCATAAGGATAAAAATATTACTTTGCTTCCTATGACTCCTGATTCTATTTTGAAAGATGATATTAATAGAGCTAATAAAGCAAAACAGGAGAAGAATAAGAGTGAAAATCAGATTGTGGCAAAAGAATTTGAGCAACAAATGAAGCCTAATAATAAACCATCTAGTGTTGCTTCTGAAATTAAATTGAAAAGTGCATGTTTATTTGCAACCAAATCTGATATTGATGAGCTAGATTTCAGCAAATCTGTTTGCTATGCTTTTGTGTGCAAAGAGGCATTATTTTCATTCGAGGACATGCCTTCCTCTTTGCCTCCTGCTGTCACTAACATTTTGCAGGAGTTCGCTGACGTCTTTCCACAAGACATGCCACCGGGATTACCGCCTATTCGAGGGATTGAGCATCAGATTGACTTAATTCCCGGTGCTTCACTGCCAAACCGTGCGCCATACCGTACCAATCCAGAGGACACGAAGGAGATTATGTGTCAAGTACAAGAGCTTCTCGACAAAGGTTATATACGCGAATCCCTTAGTCCTTGTGTTGTTCCTATTATTCTGGTGCCGAAAAAGGATGGTACATCACGTATGTGTGTTGATTGTAGAGGTATTAATAATATTACTATTTGTTATCGTCATCCTATTCCTAGGCTAGATGATATGCTTGATGAATTGAGTGGCTCTACAATTTTCTCCAAAGTTGATTTGCGTAGTGGATACCATCAAATTCCTATGAAATTGGGAGATGAATGGAAAACAACATTTAAAACTAAGTTTGGATTATATGAGTGGTTAGTCATGCCTTTTGGGTTAACTAATGCACCTAGTACTTTCATGAGATTAATGGACGAAGTTTTACGTGCTTCCATTAGAAGATTTGTGGTAGTTTACTTTGATGACATATTGATTTATAGCAGATCTTTGGAAGAACATTTGGAACATTTACGTGCTGTTTTTATTGCTCTACGTGATGCACGTTTGTTTGGTAACCTTGGGAAGTGCACCTTTTGCACCGACCGAGTATCTTTTCATGGCTATGTTGTTACTCCATAGGGAATTGAAGTTGATAAAGCCAAGATTGACGCTATTGAGAGTTGGCCACAGCCCAAAACGGTCACACAAACGAGGAGTTTTCTTGGCCTCGCTGGATTCTATAGGCGTTTTGTGAGAGATTTCAACACCATTGCTGCGCCTCTCAATGAGCTTACAAAGAAAGATGTGCCTTTTCTTTGGGGTACCGCACAGGAAGAAGCCTTCACGGTATTGAAAGATAAGTTGACACATGCTCCTTTACTCCAACTTCCTGATTTTAGTAAGACTTTTGAGCTTGAATGTGATGCTAGTGGAATTGGATTAGGAGGTGTGTTATTACAAGATGGCAAACCTGTTGCATATTTTTCTGAAAAATTGAGTGGGCCTAGTCTGAATTATTCTACTTATGATAAAGAATTATATGCTCTTGTTCGGACTTTAGAAACATGGCAACATTAAAAAGAATTTGTTATACATTCTGATCATGAATCTTTGAAACATATTAAAAGTCAAGCTAAACTGAATCGTAGACATGCTAAATGGGTTGAATTCATTGAGACTTTCCCTTATGTCATTAAACACACGAAGGGAAAAGAAAATGTTATTGCTGATGCATTGTCTCGTCGCTATACTATGCTTTCACAACTTGACTTCAAAATATTTGGTTTGGAGACCATCAAAGATCAATATGTGCATGATGCTGATTTTAAAGATGTAATGCAGAATTGTAAAGAAGGAAGAATGTGGAACAAGTTCGTCGTTAATGATGGATTTGTGTTTCGTGCTAACAAGCTATGCATTCCAGCTAGCTCTGTTCGTCTGTTGTTGTTGCAGGAAGTGCATGGAGGAGGATTAATGGGACACTTTGGCGTGAAGAAGACGGAGGACGTACTTGCTACATATTTCTTTTTGCCAAAGATGAGACGGGATGTTGAGTGTTTTATTGCTCGCTGCACTACATGTCAAAAAGCTAAGTCACGACTCAATCCTCATGGTTTATATATGCCTTTGCCTGTACCTAGTGTTCCTTGGGAGGATATATCTATGGACTTTGTTTTAGGTTTACCTCGAACAAAGAAGGGGAGGGATAGTATATTTGTTGTCGTGGATAGATTCTCGAAAATGGCACACTTTATACCATCTCATAAAAGCGATGATGCTGTTAATGTTGCTGATTTGTTCTTTCGTGAAATTATTCGCTTGCATGGTGTGCCAAATACTATTGTTTCAGATCATGATACTAAATTTCTTAGCCACTTTTGGAGATGTTTATGGGCTAAGTTGGGGACTAAACTGCTTTTTAGTACTACTTGTCACCCCCAAACTGATGGACAAACTGAAGTAGTCAATAGAACATTGTCTACTATGCTTAGGGCTGTTTTGAAGAATAATAAGAAAATGTGGGAGGAATGCTTGCCTCATATTGAATTTGCTTATAATCGTTCATTGCATTCTACTACTAAGATGTGCCCTTTTGAAGTTGTGTATGGTTTCCTACCTCGTGCACCTATTGATTTGTTGCCTCTTCCATCTTCGGAGAAGGTTCATTTTGATGCTAAACAACATGCTAAATTGATTTTAAAAATGCATGAGTTAACTAAGGAAAACATTGAGTGTATGAATGCTAAATATAAACTTGCTAGAGATAAGGGTAGAAAACATGTTGTGTTTGCACCTGGAGATCTTGTTTGGTTACATTTGCGTAAGGATAGATTTCCTGATTTGCGCAAATCAAAGCTAATGCCATGTGCTGATGGTCCCTTTAAGGTGTTGGAGAAAATAAATGATAATGCATATAAACTTGAGCTGCCTGCAGATTTTGGAGTTAGTCCCACTTTTAACATTGCAGATTTGAAGCCTTATTTGGGTGAGGAGGATGAACTTCCGTTGAGGACGACTTCATTTCAAGAAGGAGAGGATGATGAGGACATCAAAACAATTGTTATACCCACATCCCCTGCTGCTATACATACTGGACCAATTACTAGAGCTCGCGCACGGCAACTAAATTACCAGGTACTTTCGTTTCTTGGTAATGATTCTAATGTTCATGAGAATATGATGCTGCCTAAATTGGATACATTTGTTTTGCTTACAAATGAAGGGCCTAGCTTGGAGAAGGATGAACATTGGAGCAAGAACAAGCATGGAGATGATGCCATGCGCAAGGGGAACAAGAACGGAGTTACAAGTGATGATTTCAGGACTTTGAAGCCACCATAATGGGTGCATGAAGCCTTGGACGAAATATACAAGATGTCACTTTATAAATTTCGTACCGAGGCTATTCTAGGTGCTGCGTCACCTTATTATTGGGCCAGGCCCATGTAATTTCGAAATACATAAGTATAGGCTATTTTTAGAGTCCGTATGTGTGGGGAAACAAGAGATAGGGTTGATTTCGGACCCCTCCACCAAGGGCCACGAAATTCCCCCCTCTTCCTCCATATATACAGCCCTTAGGGCATCGTTTAGACTTTTATCCAGATTGCAATCTCAGTTTCTTGCTTGTTCTTCGTTTGCTCGCAGGAAACAGACCCTCGTGGTCAGGTTGATTGTGCTCCGACGTGGTCAATAACCTCTTGGAGTTGGTTTAGCGATTGCTCAGGCGCGACGTCCTCACACGTTCGTAGTCGGATCATCAAAGTCGACTTCCACCAAAGCGATATCCATCATCTCATCGAAAGACGGGACACCTTTGCCTCTATCAAGTATTGATTTCACAAGACTCAACATCATTAAGAGGAGCAGTTGGAGTACTAAGGAAATCATTATTATTGGTATTCGAGAAATCACACAATTTGGTATTATCTTGCGCCATGGCAACAAGTAATCCAACACACAAGCGAACAGAAAAAGGCAAGCAAAAAGAGAGGAGGAGATTGGGAAAGAGAGGGCGAATAAAACGGCAAGGGTGAAGTGGGGGAGAGGAAAATGAGAGGCAAATGGCAAATAACGTAAATGCGAGGGAGATGGGTTTGTGATGGGTACTTGGTATGTCTTGACTTGAGTGAAGACCTCCCCGGCAACGGCGCCAGAAATCCTTCTTGCTACGTCTTGAGCTTGCGTTGGTTTTCCTCGAAGAGGAGAGGGTGATACAGCAATAGTAGCGTAAGTATTTCCCTCAGTTTTTGAGAACCAAGGTATCAATCCAGTAGGAGGCTCCTCAAAAGTCCCACGCACCTACACAAACAAACAAAGAACTCGCAACCAACGCAATAAAGGGGTTGTCAATCCCTTCACAGCCACTTGCGAAAGTGAGATCTAATAAAGATAGTAAGATAAGATAAATATATTTTTGGTATTTTATAATATAGATGCAAAAAGTAAATATGCAAATAAAAGTAGATTGAAAGCAAATATGATAAGAGATAGACCCGGGGGCCATAGGCTTCACTAGTGGCTTCTCTCAAGATAGCATAAGCATTACGGTGGGTGAACAAATTACTGTCGAGCAATTTATAGAAAAGCGAATAATTATGAGATTATCTAGGCATGATCATGTATATAGGCATCACGTCCGCAACAAGTAGACCGACTCCTGCCTGCATCTACTACTATTACTCCACACATCGACCGACTCTTGCCTGCATCTAGAGTATTAAGTTCATAAGAACAGAGTAACGCATTAAGCAAGATGACATGATGTAGAGGGATAAACTCAAGCAATATGATATAAACCCCATCTTGTTATCCTCCATGGCAACAATACAATACGTGCCTTGCAACCCTTTCTGTCACTGGGTAAGCACACCGCAAGATTGAACCCAAAGCTAAGCACTTCTCCCATGGCAAGAAAGATCAATCTAGTAGGCCAAACCAAACTGATAATTCGAAGAGACTTGAAAAGATAACTCAATCATACATAAAAGAATTTAGAGAACATTCAAATATTATTCATAGATAAACTTGATCAGAAACCCACAATTCATCGGATCTCGACAAACACACCGCAAAAACAGTTTACATCGAATAAATCTCCACAAGAGAGGGGGAGAACATTGTATTGAGATCCAAAAAGAGAGAAGAAGCCATATAGCTAATAACTATGGACCCATAGGTCTGTGGTAAACTACTCACAACTCATCGGAGGGGCAAGGATGTTGATGTAGAAGCCCTCCGTGGTCGATTCCCCCTCCAGCAGAGTGCCGGCGAAGGCTCCAAGATGAGATCTCGTTGATACAGAAGGTTACGGTGGTGGAAATTGTGTTTCGTCTGCCCCCTGGATGTTTTCGGGGTACGTAGGTATATATAGGAGGAAGAAGTACGTCGGTGGCCGCTCGAGGGGCCCATGAGACAGGGGGCGCGCCCTATAGGGGGGGGCACCCTCCTATCTCATGGGAGCCTTGGCTGCTTCTGGACTTGCACTCCAAGTCCTCTGGATCACGTTCGTTCCAAAAATCACGCTCCCGAAGGTTTCATTCCGTTTGGACTCCGTTTGATATTCATTTTCTTTGAAATACTGAAATAGGCAAAAAAACAGCAATATGGGCTGGGCCTCCGGTTAGTAGGTTAGTCCCAAAAATGATATAAATGTGTAAAATAAAGCCCATAAACATCCAAAAGGGGTAATATAATAGCATGGAACAATCAAAAATTATAGATACGTTGGAGACGTATCAGGAATCCGTTTAGGTTTTGATCGGTGTGAACACGTTTGCAGTTAAATATAGTGTGGTAGTAATTTGGAATGTGATGGGACACAAGCTCAAAATTTATTGGCGGTTCTAGGGGTTGTTTTGTTTTAGGCCTAGCAATGCCACACTTTGCCATCCAATGTTGCCAAAGTTGCCTAAGGTTAGTTCTTTAAAATGAGAGCCAGAAGTTGGCAAGCCTAAGGGAATCTTGCCACATTCTGTGTGTGTATGTCATGTGGGGCCCTAGTGTGGCTTGAACCAAACACTCACTTAAGTTGGTCGAACTTGCCTAACCTTAGGTGTGGCAACCTTTGGCAATCTTAGTCACAAACCGACATTATTATCAAGTGGCATAACGTGGGCACGCGTTCTCGGTCGCGTACGTGGCATTTTCACCATAGGGTGCACCGCAATAGGCGATGTCAGCACACGTCTTGTTCCATCAACCATGCGCACTCCTTATTACCATCGCACACGCTTATTTTAATTAGAATCTGTGCCCGTCCTCCTTCGCAAATAGCAAGCGCCGCGGCTCCGACACCAGCACTTGCAGCTGGAGCACCTTGTCGTACTAGATCATGTGCACGAGCATGGGATGCACGATGCTGATATGGTGGTGGAGCGCCGGCGGCGGGCCTTCGTAGCCACAGACGGGCACTAGACATTTGTAGGGTCCGAGCGGACACACACTCTGGTGATCAGCGAGCTTGTGGTAAGTGACGTAGATCCCACAGCCTTTGTGCGGGCACTCCACCCTCATTGAGGAGAGGACGGCGTCCATCGCTGTGTTCTGCACATCGAAGCCACTGCCTCTCTCGCACTTTTGGCACTTCCGTGGGTTCCCGGGGCGCTCATCGCAGCAGTCTGCATAGACCATGTGCCCTCCCTTTCATTGCACAAATCAATCGAACATCACATTAATCAGGAAACCTACACCTTGCTCGATCACCCGAACGGACGAGGTGTTTTCGAACCTCCTACACTAGAGGCTTCAAGGGGCGGTGGAGCAAGGTGAGGTCCATAGAGACCTCCATCATTGGGTCCTGTTCCGTCTACATGATCTTGCCCTCCTTGTACACCACCATCTCTCGCTTTAGGGCTGGGGCATTAGAAATTTTTACCATCACATAGTCATACTATTTCAAGGCACATTAAATCAACACATGCAAGTATCAAAAGGAAAGTGACGACATGCATGCATGCGTTGTAATTAATTCATAGATAAATGTAAATTATTGAAATATATCGAGTGCACTGCTTTGATGTGTCCCGTCAACTCGTACAACAAGGAGAAGCTTGATTACAGCGCCCTCTCCCTCGCCCATGAGCATGGTGGCTCGCAGGATGATACGTCTCCGTCGTATATATAATTTCTGATTGTTTCATGCCAATATGCTACAACATTCATATACTTTTCAAAACTTTTTATATTATTTTGGGACTAACATATTGATCTAGTGCCCAGTGCCAGTTACTGTTTGTTGCATGTTTTTTGTTTCGCATAAAATCCACATGAAACGGAGTCCAAACGCGATAAAAACTTACCAAGATTTTTTTTGGAATATATGTGATTTTTGGGAAAAAGAATCAACGCGAGACGATGCCCGAGGGCCCTACAAGCCATAGGGGCGCACCCCAGGTGGTGATTGTGAACCCCTCAAAATGCTAAGGAAATGGATTGGCGAAAGCTTAAGACTCTACATTTTTGGTTAAGCGAATACTATTAAAAGGGGATGAGGTTTTGATTATGATTTATTTGCTCAGGTGCTTAGTGATGTTGCTCCAAAACCCTCAACCACTTTCTCTATCCAAATCTGTCCAAAAGTCTACATTCCAGCTCGGTCCCACCGAAACTTCCCTTTTCGGACCCAACGAGTTCATATGGACACTGCCACAGCCAAACTGTAACAAATCGGATACATCGATATGGATTTGGTCTCACCGAGATGGCCTTGCCAACTCTCTGGAACATGTTGCAATTATTTCGGTCCTACCGAGTTTTGCGATCGGTGCCACCGAGATGGCTTGCCAACTTTCTGTTGCCTTATTACTCAACTTCGGTCCTATCGAGTTGATGCAATAGGTGCCACCAAAACGTGCACAGGTCCCGCCACCTCCTGCTTACAACCAATGGCCTGGACGAGTGGATGAACGCGTCGCTGCCATCCTGATCCATGCGACACCTCACTTCCCCCTGGCTCTTTCCTTCGCCCTCTCACCGCCATGGCCGTAGTTGCTGTTCGCTCGCCCCCTTCGCACGCATAGCCACTGCTTCCCCTTAGACGCCTCGCCATGTCTACGAGCCTCGTCGCCATCCGCTATGCCAAGACAGCCAAGCCCCAAGCGCTCGCATGCCCCAGAGCAGCCTCCTGACCTCGCCTTTGCCATTCGGCCGTCAAGATCACCAACTCCTACCATCACCAGCCCCTCCCTGAGATCGCCGAGGTCACCATTGCAACCACTATGAGCTCCTTTCTCTCCCACCTAGCCATGCTATTCAAGTCGCGCTCTGACCCCGCCTGCCACCACGACCGAGAGCTCGGCTCCGCCGGCCATGTCGCAGCTATGTCCACGTCCACCCAAGACCAAAACCGAGCACGTCACCGTGCTTAGTGCATCACCAGGAGCCTGTAGCACCCTGCTGTGTCCCCTGCTGTGCAGCATCACGTCGACCCTGAGCACACCCAAATGCCAGATATGGCCACAAGCTCGTTTCTGGTGAGCTCCAGCCACCCCAGCCGCTGCCACATGCTGCAATGGATGCGTGCGAGCCGCAGGTCCCCGTAAATGCCCTCCACCGCTATTTTGGATGCCGGACGAGCGATCCCGAGCCCCTCCGCCAGGTATGACTTTGTTGACCAGGGGTTTGACCTCCCCTGGGTCAATGACATGTGGGCCCTGCCCTGCTAATTAGTTTAGTTTAGGTTTAATTTAAACTAGATTAGCCCTGTTAGGCTGACACGCGGAACCAACTGGTAAGTTTGACCTGGACCGCCCCTATTGACTTGCTGATGTTATAGTGGCATAATGCTGACGCAATAAAGTACTTTCTTGATTTAGTTTAATTTAAATAGCCAGGAAATTCCAGAAAATTCTCTAAACTTCTAAAATCATAGAAATTCAACCGTAGCTCATATGAAAATAAATTATATATGAAAAATTATTATAAAAAATATGAAGAATCTATTTGTCATGCATGTTTGAACAAGTTAACCTCCCTGAATAGGACAAATGATGAGTAGGGCAATTTATAAAATAACATTTGGAGTTCGAATTTGATCTTGTTTGAATTCGACTTCAATTAACTTGGCTAAATATTGCATTAGGTGAATTCAGTACCTGAACATGACATGTTAGTCATGTGAATGTGCATTGTATTGATTGTGTTCCTTCTTTGCTAGTCGATGTTGTTCCCTGTCAATAGACGATGTTTCCGACATTGCGATTGTTGTCACTAATGAGGCAGTGCTCTCTTCAGAAGTGCCAGGCAATCAAACCCCCTTTGAGCATCCCGATACAATACCACTCTCTCGCACTAGGACAACAATGATTCAACTGTTACATGTTGCGGTAGTTGAACCCATTCTTCTGCATGACTTGTCTTTGCCACAATAATTAGTAAAAACCACTAGCACGAGTAGGAGGTGCTTGAGCCATGATGTTCCTACTCATTCATGCTTGCTTGTTATGCCTGCTATGCTTAGAGTTGTGTCAGGTCTGATTCATCTGGGATGGATTCGAATGGTGGAGAACATGTTCTACTATTGAGAGCTAAGTGTGTGAACACGATTTGGCAAAGGTAGCGATGAGAGGCCATGTAGGGGTACATGGTGGGTTGTCTCATTGAAACCATCCTCAAGAACTGAGTTATGTGTTTGTGATCCAAGACAGTTACTACCACACACTGGGATCCTTAACTGACTCTCTCAACTTATTAATCGCCTTGATCTTTGTCCAGGAGTTGCAACTAGTTTCTGGTGTTTGTAGGATATGTGTTGGAGGCCATACGTAGCACTGGCCCTAGGGGTGGGCTATGATGCGGTATAGACATTGTCGCATGGTGTACCAAGGCACCCATTTGGTGGGCTTGGGAACCCTGCACACATCGTTTGGGGCCATAGTTGAAACCTTGGACGGCTTTTCTTGCGGATGGAACACAAATAGGCGATAAACCTGAACTACAGTCTTGTGTGGTTAGTCAGGTTGTGACCGACACCCTCGCCGGGCTTCCGCTTGAAGGTTGTCGAGTACATGTCGTGTAAACGGTGATAAGTGGTGGGAGCGTGTGTGAAGAGTACACCCCTGCAGGGTTATATATGATCTATTCTAATAGCCGCGTCCACGGTTATGGACTACTTGGAAAGCTTACATGGTTCATAGATAACTGGAAGTGGATACTCTAAAATGTGCAAGATAAGCATGAGTGCTATGGATGGGCTTCTCGTAGGGAGACGGGAGCAAATTAATAGTGGTGTATTGTTATGGTGAATATGTGTACTTGTGTGCGCTTTCTCACCTCAAAGAAAATACTGGTAGTCATACTACATGATAGCCACTGAGTCGAAGCTGGCTTGCTACAGTTAAACTCCACTACCCCTTTATTGACACCTGATGCATAAGTAGTTAGTTCTGATATAAGTCTTGTTGGGTACATTTGTACTCATGTTTGCTTAATTTATGTTTTTGCAGAGAGACTTCAGTCTCACTAGTAGTTCTTCGTGGGCTTCAACAATTAGCTTGGGAATCCCAAACAGAGGTCTGGTTCCTATGGAGGGTCTTGTAGATAGACATGCTTCCTAGCCCTCTTTCTTTCTAGTTGTCTGTACTTAGACAGGATTAGTGATGTAGGGCAAAACCCAGGTGGATGATCTTTCACGTTTGGAGGGATCCCACGGGAGAAACACGAAGAACACGTGAAAGCACAAAGGGGAAATCATGGGGAGGACGAGAGAGAATCACGAAACCGACAGAGAATCAATCCCACGAGTGCTAGATCACCGAACACAAAGAGGTACATATGATCCATAGTCAACAAAGGTAAGGATACAAAGGACAGTTCATCTCCTAACGGAGGTCTTGATGGTCTTCCCTCGAGAGGGGTCTTGAATCCGCTTGGGGGATCTTGTCCGAAGAGGTCCTGAACTCCGAGGAGAAGTATCCAAGTGGATGAGCAAAGGCTCTCTCACAAATATGAGTTAATCCTATGCTGCCCGTACAAGGAGGTGGGGGTGTCCTATTTATAGTCTTAGTGCAAATGGAAGTCAAAACAAAGGGGTACAAGGGCTCCAGCCCGCAGGTTCGGTCACTCAGGAGTCGGACGTCCGAAAGGCGTCGGATGTCCGGAGGCTCGGGACGGTCCGGTCGTCCGGGCGCGCTCGGACGTCCGTTGTTTCAGCTCGGGTGTAGGCGCGTCGGTCGTCCGCAGGGGTTCGGTTGTCCGGGGCTTCAGGAGGGTCCGGTCGTGCGGGCGAGCTCGGACGTCCGTAGTTTCGGTTCGGGTGCTTGGCGTCCGATCGTCCGGTCCACTCCGGACGTCCATAGATTTGGTTCGGGTGCTTGGCGTCCGGTCGTCCGGTCCACTCCGGACGTCCGTAGATTTGGTTTGGGTGATGAAGTGCCGGACGTCCGGAGGGGTCCGGTCGTCCGTGTCCTGGGACTTGTCAGACGTCCGGACATTGTCGGTCATCCGGCGCCTGTAGCTTCGCGGCAACTCTTCTTCTTGTTCATTCTGATTGGGGGCCTCGCCGTCTTGGCTCTTGGGGCTCGCTGCTCCGTGGCTCGTTTCCAGGCACCTGATAACACACAGAGTTTCTGAATGAGGTAGTAGCCATGTCTCGTGAGTAGGAATAGGAAGTTCGGAGAGGAGCGAGTTCACCTTATCTTCAATGGCCTTAGCTCGGGCTCGTGTCATGGGTCCATGTGGTGTTGAGGGAGATGTAGGCACGTCCATGGGGATGAGTGAGGGATGCTCCGCATCATCTCCCCCCCTTGGGAGAGATCCGACCTCGGATCGAAAGATGCATCTCCATGGTAAGGTGTTAGGTCCTTGATGTTGAAGATGTCGCTCACATTGTACTTGTCTCGTGGCAGGTCGATCTTGTAGGCATTGTCGTTGTAGCGTGCAAGAACCTTGAAAGGTCCGTCGGCCCGAGGGAGAAGCTTGGACTTGTGTTTGTTGGGGAAGCGGTCCTTGCAAAGATGTAGCCACACGAGATCACCAATGTTGAATGCCTTTGGTTGCTTGTTGGTGTTGAGCTTGGTCGCTAGTCGTTGTACTTGGCGCTCGATGGTGTGCCTTGTATCTTCATGCATCTTCTTGATGTAGCTTGCACGAGCGCTTGCGTCTAGGTTGGTTCGTTCTTGTAGAGGAAGAGGTAGAATGTCCAATGGGGACAAAGGGTTGAAGCCGTAGATGACCTCGAAGGGGGACTTGCCAGTCGTGGAATGTCTTGCACGGTTGTAGGCGTACTCGGCGATGGGTAGACACGCCTCCCACTCCTTGATGTTCTTCTTGATCAACACGCGAAGTAGAGTGGAGAGTGTACGGTTCGTCACCTCCGTTTGGCCGTCGGTTTCTGGATGGTATGCTGAAGAGAACAATAGCTTGATTCCGAGCTTGGCGCATAGGGTCTTCCAAAAGTAACTCAGGAACTTGACGTCACGATCCGAGACAATCGTCTTTGGCAATCCATGAAGTCGCAAGATTTCCCTACAAAAGAGATTAGCAATATGTGAAGCATCGTCTATCTTGTTGCAAGGAATGAAATGTGCCATCTTAGAAAATCTGTCCACAACAACAAAGACGGAATCCTTGCCATTTTGAGTTCTAGGCAAACCAAGTACAAAATCCATGCTAATGTCTTCCCAAGGTTGATAAGGAATAGGAAGTGGCATGTAAAGACCATGGGATTGAGCTTTTGACTTAGCTTTGCGACATGTAGAGCATCGGGTGGTGAAGCGTGAGACGTCGCGGAACATCTTGGGCCAAAAGTAGTTCTTGGAGAGCGTGGCGAAGGTCTTGTCGCGTCCAAAGTGTCCCATGAGTCCACCTCCATGAGCCTCTTGCAAAAGTAGCAAACGAAGAGAAGAATCGGGAATGCAAAGTTTGTTAGCTCTCATAAGATAATCATCCTTTATGTAATATCGTTCCCAAGACGTGTGTGTCAAACACTTAGCGTAAGGAGTAGCAAAATAAAGATCATGCTCATACAAGTCTTTTATATGCTCAAAACCAATAACATTCAACTAAAGCTTAGTCACAAGTGTGCATATGCGTGAAAGTGCATCCGCTACTACATTTTCTTTACCCTTAATGTACTTGATCACATAAGGAAAAGATTCAATGAATTCACTCCATTTGGCATGACACTTGTTCAATTTAGTTTGACCTTTTAGGTACTTAAGTGTTTCATGATCGGTATGGATGACAAACTCATGAGGTCTAAGATAATGTTCCCAAACATGTAGCACACGCACTAAAGCATACAATTCTTTGTCATAGATGGGATAATTAAGTTGAGCACCGGAGAGTTTTTCACTAAAATAAGCAATGGCTCGTTTTTCTTGCATCAAAACTCCGCCAATTCCGGTACCACTTGCATCACAATGAACCTCAAAAGTTTTGTCAAAATTGGGCAAAGCAAGAATCGGGGCATGAGTAAGCAAAGACTTGAGTTCATCAAAAGCGGTGGATTGCAAAGATCCCCAAACAAAAGGAGCATTCTTCTTACTCAAGGCATGCAAAGGAGCGGCAATTGTGCTAAAGTTTTTCACAAATCGGCGATAAAATCCTGCAAGGCCAAGGAAACTACGCACTTGTTGCAAATTGGTTGGTTGGGGCCAAGTTTTAATTGCCTCAATTTTAGTTTCGTCAACATGAATACCTTTTGAAGAGACAACAAATCCCAAGAAAACCACTTTGTTAACACCAAACATGCATTTTTTCAAATTTGCATAAAGGCTTTCCTTGCGAAGGGTTTGCAAAACAGATTTAACATGATTAATATGGTCTTTCATGGTTTTGCTAAACACAAGGATATCATCAAAGTAAACCACAACGAAGACTCCTATGTAAGGTCTAAGCACATGATGCATAAGACGCACGAAAGTTCCGGGTGCTTCCGACAAACCCATAGGCATCACTAACCACTCATATAAGCCAAATTTGGTTTTGAAAGCGGTTTTCCATTCATCACCTTCTTGAATGCAAATTTGATAATAGCCACTTTTAAGATCTATTTTTGAGAAAAAGTTGGCTCCACTAAGTTCATCAAGCATATCATCTAAGCGAGGAATGGGGTGCCTATAGCGAACGGTGATGGCGTTTATGGGTCTACAATCGGAACACAAGAGAACACTGCCATCGGGTTTAGGTACAAGGATAACAGGAACGGCACATGGGCTTAAGCTTTCACGTACCTGACCGTTGTCGATGAGTTGTTGTACTTGTCGTTGAATCTCCTTGGTTTCTTCGGGATTGACACGGTATGGGGCTTTGTTTGGAAGTGGCGCTCCGGGGATGAGGTCGATTCGATGCTCAATGCCTCGTAGGGGAGGTAGACCCGGAGGTAGCTCCTCGGGGAATACATCTTTGAATTCCTGCAAAAGAGACTGAAACACTAAAGGTAACTCGTGAGAGGTGTTAGTTGTTGGCTCTCCATCTTTGCACACGAGGACGAAGTGTATCACACTCGATGGGTTCTCACACACTTCTCTTATCTCACTTTTGGTGGCAAATAGGATGAGGTTTTTCTCTCTAGGTGAAGAGGCGCTCATATTTGGCTTGTGGCTCTCACTCACTTTTGGGTGGGTAACTTTCTCACTCTTCTCGCCATGGTGGGTGGTTTGCTTGTCGGCTATCAATTGACTAGGAGACATAGGTCGTAGCACATACTCCTTCCCTTTCATCTTGAAGCTATAGTGATTGGTGCGCCCATTGTGGATGACACCACGGTCGAATTGCCATGGTCGACCAAGAAGGAGGTGGCAAACGGTCATTGGGACCACATCACATTCCAAAGTGTCTTCATAAGCACTTATTTTGAAAGAGACTTGGACCGTATGCTTGACTCATATAGTGCCGGAGTCACTTAGCCATTGAACCTTGTAGGGGTGCGGGTGCTTCTTCTTGACCAATTGAAGTTTTGAACATAGTTCTTCTCTTGCCAAGTTGTGGCAACTACCTCCATCGATGATGACCTTGACGGACCTTCCATTGATGCCGGCCTTAGTGTGGAAGATGTGGCATTATTGGTCTTCTTCTTGTTGATGTTGAAGCGTCAAGACTTTGGAGACAACGAGAGCGGGGCTCGAATCCTCATCACAAAAGACTTGATCATCTTCATCTTTGTTCACGCACCGGTGCATGGCCACTTGCTCAATAGCTTCCATTTCATCTTCACTCATTGAGTCGTAGGTGCCATCGTCATTGAGGATCATGGTGCGCTTGTTGGTGCAGTGGAAGGCTTTGTGGCCTCGGCCGCCACAAGTGAAACATTTGAAGGAGCTTGTCTTGACGGTCTCATCGGTTGGAGTAGATGATGAAGCACGCGTCTTGAAGTTGCTTGTCGTAGGAGGAAGACGACTTGAACTTGCCGAAGTTTTCTTGTAACTTGACTTGTCGTCGTTGCTTGGAGAAGATTTGGTTGACGTAGATGTTGGGGTAGTCGTTGAAGCTTGGATGTTGGAGAAGCCGTAGGTCTTGGATGAGTACTTGGCGTACTTGAAGTCAACTTGCACTTGACGTTCCGCCTTGGTTGCTTGATGCACGAGCTCAATGAGGTTGGAATATGGTTGGAAGTCGGCGATCTTCTTGATGGGATGATTGAGTCCATTCAAGAAACGTGCCATTGTTTGCTCATCATCTTCCTTGACATTGGCTCGAATCATGGCTATCTCCATTTCCTTGTAGTATTCTTCAACACTCTTTGTTCCTTGCTTGAGGAGTTGTAGCTTCTTGAAGAGATCGCGGTTGTAGTAGGTTGGTATGAAGCGTGCCCGCATGACATCCTTCATTTGAGTCCAAGTGGTGATTGGTGCTTCACCTCTTGCTTCACGGCGTTCAAGTACTTGTTCCCACCATATGAGCACATAGTCTTGGAACTCAAGTGATGCCATAGCGATCTTCTTCTCTTCCTCAAAGTTGTGCAAACGAAAGATTTTGTCGACCTTCAATGCCCATGAGAGGTATTCTTCCGGATCGTTGCTTCCATTGAACTTGGGCATTGTGAACTTGAGCTTGCCATAGCGTTGCTCTTCATTGTGTTGTTGGCGATGGTGATGATGATGTCCTTGGCATGGAGGGTAGTCATCCTCATGTTGCTCTTGGGGCAGAGGAAGTCCATGATCAACTTGCTCTTGTTGAACTTGAGGTTGAAGAGGAGCTTGACGAGCTTGAGGAGGGGCTTGTGGAGCTTGACGTTGCACACGCGGTAGGTAGTTCCTCTCTTGGATTTCTTCTCGAAGAGCTTCCTCTTGATTGCGCCGTTCGCGATTGCGGTTGGCGATGGCTCGACTTGATTCTTGAAGGGCACGTTGCGCCTCAAGAGCTTGCGCTTCACGTTGTTGTTGTTGAAGACGTTGAGCCTCGGCGTCTTGTTCTTCTTGGTGTTGACACGCTCGTTCCTCTTCTTGGCGCCGTAGTCGTTATCGTTCTTGAGCTTGAGCAAAAGCCACTTGGTTTGATTGAGGACGATGGACTTGCTCATCGACTTGCTCTTGTGAATGCTTGTCTTGTATTGGGTTCCAAGATGCATGATGGTCTTGACGCGCGGCTCGTCGAAGAATGGTCGATGACGGTGTACTTGAGCCGGAGAAGGTGTCATCGGAGTGTCGACTCAAGCGGCTCCGTCTTGAGGAGGAAGAAGTGGAATGATTCCGGTTCCTCATCAAGGCGCGGATCTCGTCCATTCTTGCATCATTTTCTTGCTTGCGAGAGTCGAACTTGTCGTCGAAGTAGTCTCTTGTATGTTGCTCGGAGAGTCGCAAGTCGGTGGCGAGGTTGTCGATGCGGTCGCTCATAGCTTGTTGCTCTTGGTGTAACGCCCTTTGAGCACCAAAGAGGTGGCTCTTTGTGACGAATGATGACATGTCATCGCTGTTCTCGATGAGAGGTGTATTTGTAGAAGAACTTGTCCTATCCATCATACCAAGTAAAATGTAAGTGGAAGAAGGAAAAGAACGTGTACCAAATGTACCTTGACCGATGTTGAAGATGAATCAAATTCACTCCAATGCGGACAATGAAATAGCACTGTTGGTACCAATTCTTGTCGGTTCTCACACCTACACAAGTAAAAGCTTTTGGTGGAGCTTGGTTAGGATGGTTGCACAAAATTTGATGCAATAGTAAGTGAGCTTCAATAATGTTGGAAAAGATTCACAAATTTGCAAGTGCAACAAGTAGACCAAGCAAGTATGGGTACACGGAAACACACACGCAAATAGATAAGTGGGATTGTGCAATCCAAAAGTGAGGCAAAATGTGGAAACCACGAAAATGCTCTTGTTGCACAATACTAGAGAGACGCTAGCACGATTGCACAATAAGCGGATACGCAAACTTGTGCACAACCTACTAGGCAAAAATGTAACGATCTCTATCCCAAGTATGCTATATGTATGATATTTCGGTGCAATGATCCAAGATGATCCAATATGACAATCTTAATGTTGTATGATGCTATGGTTCTTTCTTATAAGCTCTTTGCTTATCTTTCCTCTTTGCTTAAAAGCTTGGTTGGCTCTTTCACTTTTGAGCTCTTTTCTCATGCAAAACTCACGAACCAAGGTAGCAATTGCGTATGCGATGACAACTTTGTGACACACAAGTTGATCTCAAGATATGCACCACTATGGTATGATATGTATGCTATATGGAGTATGATCACTAATATGCACAAGTCACGTTGCCAGCAATACTCAACGGCTAGTCTCGATGGTAAGCTACGCAAAAGTAGGGACATGTGGGTATCAATGCAATTGCAAGGTGTGACAAAGATGTCATGGAAGTTACCGTCCTTGCGATGATGAGACCCTTGCGAAGATGAGCCGTAGTGGTGATGACGTCAACCGTACCTAGATAGCCGAAACACAAAAGGATACGGAATCCACAACTCAAAATCTCAAGGACCAAAATGTGTCAAAATCGTCATCGAAGGTATCGTGGAAGATGTTTATGTATGTGGGTTTGGAAGATGTGGTGGAATGTGGGAATGTGGAGGTGGGGAACTGTCGAACTTCATCTTCGTCAGGGTTTCACGAACGTCTGTGATTTTACGGTCGTCCGGACTTCGTCGGACGTCCGGCCTTTTCCGGTCGTCCGGAGCCTGGGCGAAAATCGGGCTCAGGGAGAGGAACTGCGAAAAACTCCAGGGAAGAAGAAGATGGTGAGGTCGAAATCGAGCGGTTTGATGGATGGAAAAGGGTGGGGATGGTGGGAAAATCTAGATCCACACGCAGCAATACAAATCCATGGACCAAATCCAACAAAATCTCAACTCACAAACAAATCACAAAAAAATTTCGGGCTATTTTTGGTGGGGAATTTTCAGAATTAGGACGAAAACAACAAAATCAAGCTAGAAAACACGGTGTAGGGGCTCCAAAAACGTGATCAACCGGGCTCATGATACCAAGATGATGTAGGGCAAAACCCTAGGTGGATGATCTTTCACGTTTGGAGGGATCCCACGGGAGAAACACGAAGAACACGTGGAAGCACAAAGGGGAAATCACGGGGAGGACGAGAGAGAATCACGAAACCGACAGAGAATCAATCACACGAGTGCTAGATCACCAAACACAAAGAGGTACATATGATCCATAGTCAACAAAGGTAAGGATACAAAGGACAGTTCATCTCCTAACGGAGGTCTTGATGGTCTTCCCTTGAGAGGGGTCTTGAATCCGCTTGGGGGATCTTCTCTGAAGAGGTCCTGAACTCCGAGGAGAAGTATCCAAGTGGATGAGCAAAGGCTCTCTCACAAATATGAGCTAATCCTATGCTGCCCATACAAGGAGGTGGGGGTGTCCTATTTATAGTCTTAATGCAAATGGAAGTCAAAACGAAGGGGTACAAGGGCTCCAGCCCGCAGGTTCGGTCACTCAGGAGTCGGACGTACGGAAGGCGTCGGACGTACGGAGGCTCGGGGCGGTCCGGTCGTCCGGGCGCACTCGGACGTCCGTTGTTTCAGCTCGGGTGTAGGCGCGTCGGTCGTCCGGGGCTTCAGGAGGGTCCGGTCGTCCGAGCGAGCTCGGACGTCCGTAGTTTCGGTTTGGGTGCTTGGCGTTCGGTCGTCCGGTCCACTCCGGACGTCCGTAGATTTGGTTCGGGTGCTTGGCGTCTGGTCTTCCGGTCCACTCCGGACATCCGTAGATTTGGTTCGGGTGACGAAGTGTCGGACGTCCGGAGGGGTCCGGTCGTCCGTGTCCTGGGACTCGTCGGACGTCCGGACATTGTCGGTCGTCCAGCGCTTGTAGCTTCGCGGCAACTCTTCTTCTTGTTCATCCTGATTGGGGGCCTCGCCGTCTTGGCTCTTGGGGATCGCTGCTCCGTGGCTCGTTTCCAGGCACCTGATAACACACAGAGTTTCTGAATGAGGTAGTAGCCATGTCTCGTGAGTAGGAATAGGAAGTTCGGAGAGGAGCGAGTTCACCTTATCTTCAATGGCCTTAGCTCGGGCTCGTGTCATGGGTCCAAGTGGTGTTGAGGGAGATGTAGGCACGTCCATGGGGATGAGTGAGGGATGTTCCACATCAATTAGCTTCCGCATGTGCTTGTTACTTGTATGACTTTGTATGTTGGGTCATGAGACCCATGTTTGTAATATCATGCTATGTATGGCTCCTCGGATCCTTTTAATTAAATACTTTGAGTAACAGAGTTATGTTGTGATGCCATGTTGTATCTGCACATATCGAGCATATTGTGTGAATGCTATTGAAATGCTTTGGTATGTGTGGGATCCGACACCTAGTTGTTTATTCTTGGTAGCCTTTCTTATGAGGAAATGTCTCCTAGTGTTTCCACTAGAACACATGGATTGATCGGCATGTGTCCTTCATTGCTCCAGTGTCTCCCTGACGTTGGCTTGAACTACGTCGATATTTCTCAAAGAGGAAGGGATGATGCAGCACAACAATGGTAGGTATTTCCATCAGTGATGAGGCCAAGGTAATCAAACCAGTAGGAGAACCACGCAACACGACATAAACAGCTCCTGCACACAAAGAAAAAATACTTGCAACCCTAAGAGAGGGGTTGTCAATCCTTCACGGGTAAGAAGATAGGTAAAATTGTAGTAGATTGGATAAATAGATCTCGTGGGAACACGAATAAAATAAATAAATAAAAATTAAAGCGGGGTATTTTTGTGTTTTTGGATTAATAGATGTGAAAATAAAAGCAAATAAAAATATATCTCGAAGGCAAATATAATAAAGAAAAGACCTAGGGGCCATAGATTTCACTAGTGGCTTCTCTCGAGAAAAAGTAGTATACGGTGGGTAAACAAAGTACTCTTGGGCAATTGATAGAACTTCAAATAATTATGATGATATCCAGGCAATGATCATTATATAGGCATCACGTCCAAGATTAGTAGACCGACTCCTGCCTGCATCTACTACTATTACTCACTCATCGACCGCTATCCAGCATGCATCTAGTGTATTAAGTTCATGGAAAAATGGAGTAATGCAATAATAACGATGACATGATGTAGACAAGATCTATTCTTGTAGGAACTAGACCCCATCTTATTATCCTTAATGGCAACGATACATACGTGTCGGTTCCCCTTCTGTCACTGGGATCAAGCACCGTAAGATCAAACCCATCTCAAAGCACCTCTTCCCTTGGCAAGAAAAATCGATCTAGTTGGCCTAACTAAACCAAATATTCAAAGAAGAAATACGAGGCTATAAGTAATAATGCATATAAGAGATCAAAAGACTCAAATAACTTTCATGGATAAAAACATATATCTGATCATAAACCCAAAGTTCATCGGATCCCAACAAACACACCGCAAAAAGCGTTACATCAAATAGATCTCCAAGAGATAAATGTATTGAGAATCATAAGAGAGAGAGGAAGCCATCTAGCTAATAACTATGGACGCATAGGTGTACAATGAACTACTCATGCATCATCAGAGAGGCACCAATGAGGATGATGAACCCCTCCGTGATGGTGTCTAGAATGGATCTCTGGTTTCTGGAACTTGCGGCGGCTGGAATTGATTTTCGTCCACTCCCCTAGGGTTTCTGGAATATTGGGGTATTTATAGATCAAAGAGGCAGTGCGGGAGGCGACCGAGGTGGGCACAACCCACCTGGATGCGCCTGGGCCCCCAGGCGCACCCTGGTGGGTTGTGCTCCTCTCAGAGCCTCCCTCAGGTACTTTCTTGCCCCATCGTGTGTCTTCTGGTCCAATAAAATCACCAAAAAGTTTCTCTGCGTTTGGACTCCATTTGGTATTGATTTCCTGTGAAGTAAAAAAGCAAAAAAAAAGCAACTGGCACTGTGCACTTTGTCAATAGGTTAGTCGCAAAAAATGATCTAAAGTTGCTATAAAATGATTGTAAAACATCCAAGAATGATAATATAATAGCATGGAACAATAAAAAATTATACATACGTTGAAGACGTATCAGCATCCCCAAGCTTAATTCCTGCTCGTCCTCGAGTAGGTAAATGATAAAAACAGAATTTCTGATGTGGAATGCTGCCTAACATGTTCATCACATATTATTTTCTTTGTAGCATGGACATTTGGGTTTTTATATGATTCAAAGCAATAGTCTAGTTTTGACATGAAGATTTCAATACTCGAGCATATCAACAAGCAACCATGTCTTCCAAAATATGAACTCTAAAGCAAGTTATCCCTACCCCATTATGCTCAATCATTGATCCATTCATGAAAGACACTCGCATATTAGCTACACCCAATGCTCAATTATAATCATAGTGCCCCTTACTTGGTGCTTTATAAGAGAAGATGGAGACTCAAAAATAATAATAATAATTGCATAAAGTAAAAGAAAGGCCCTTCGAAGAGGGAAATAGGGATTTGTAGAGGTGCTAGAGCTCCAAGCGAAGAAGGTAGAGATAATTTTTTTGGGTGGCATCCTTTCCTGTCAACGAAAACAATCGAGTAGTTCCCAATACTTTCCTTGCTAGATATATCATAGGCGGTTCCCAAACTAAAAATAAAGTTTATTTCTTTTTCTACCATACTTTCACATTCCACGGCTAACCGAATCCACGGGTGCCGTCCATACCAACACTTTCTAAGGAATTTATTATTTGACAACATAAAGTAAATTCATTTTTTATTTTGGGACCGGGCATCCCTAATACCTTTGTCATACTCTCGTGCAATGACACGTGAATAAACACTCATCTTGAGAATAACACATCTAGCATGGAAAAACATCAGCCACCCCCTACCGTTTCATGAGCAGTACGAGCGCACAAAAGAGAAATATATTTTGAAAATTAGAGATGGAACATGCAAATTTGCATAGAATGACACAGAAATACCGCAAATAGGAAGGTACAGTGGACTTGTGTGGCAAAACTGGTTTAAGAATTTTGGATGCACAAGTAGTGTACTTAGCGCAAATGAAGGCTAGCAAAATATTGGGAAGCATCCAACCAAGAAAGGAAAAATCTCATAAGCAAGCATTAAGCATAACTAACACCGTGCACCACAAGTAAGATGTAATTTCATTGCATAACTATTTACTTTCGTGCTTGCATAGGGAATCAGAAACCTTAACTCCAATATTCTTACTAAAGCATAATTACTCATCAACATGACTCAGATATTATATCAACATATCGTAGAACTATTACAAGGAATCAAGTTTATTTTGTCAAGTGATCTTCATGAAAGATTTTATTACATCCCACTTGAATATATATCACTCTGGGACTAATTTCATATGTTGCTTTTGATAGCTCAAACAAATCTAAGTGAAGAACATGAGCATAAAATTTTGTTTTCTCAAAATAATGTAAGTGAAGCAAGAGAGAATTTCTTAAAAAAATTACGAACTCTCAAATAAATCTAAGTGAAGCATGAGATCATTTCTTCAAAAATAATAAAGCACACCATGCTCAAAAAAGATATAAGTGAAGACTAGAGCAATTCCAAAGCTCAAAAAGATTTAAGTGAAGCATAGACAGCAATTCTAACAAGTCATAGCATAATTTTCGCTCTCTCAAATAAGTGTGTCCAGCAAGGATTCATGACTTGAACTAAAAACCAAAACAAGCGAAGACTCATATCATACAATGAGCTCCAAGCAAAACTCATGATATGTGACGAATAAAAGTATAGCTCCAAGTAAAATACCGATGGTCGTTAGAAGAAAGAGGGGATGCCACTCGGGGCATCCCCAAGCATAGTTGCTTGCTTATCTTTTAGATAATAGCTTGGAATGCCATGGGGCATCCCCAAGCTTAGGCTCTTCTTACTCCTTATTCCTTCATCCATCGTGATCTCACCCAAAACTTGAAAACTTCAATCACACAAAACTGAACAGAACCTTCGTGAGATCTATTAGTATAACAAAGCAAATCACTACTCTAAGTACTGTTGCAAACCAATTCATATTTTTTTTCATTATATCTATTGTATTCTAACTTATCTATAGCTTATACCCTCCAATACAAACCATAGATTCATCGAAACAGGCACTCAACGCAAAGAAAATAGATTCTATCAAAAATAGAATAGTGTGTAGTAATTAGGGAACTTCGTATACTTCTATAACTCCAAAAATTCTAAAAATGAGGACAACGTCGGAAATTTGTATGTCAATCTTTTATAAAAAATTCAAAGAAAAATCACGTTTCTGTGATTTATGAAAATTATTTTTTTGAGCGTAATTTTTTTGTTTTTCAACAAGATCAAACCAACTATCACCCAATATGATCCCAAAGGCTTTGCTTGGCACAAACACTAATTAAAAAACAAAAAATACAATCATAACAGTAGCATAATGGTACAAACACTCAAGAACATAAAGAAAAAGACAAAAATAAATTTTATTCGTTCGGTTGCCTCACAACAAGCGCTATCGTTTTACGCCCGTAGCTAGGCATAATAATTTCAATGATGGTCACATGAAAGATAATAATTGAATCACAAAGAGAGCATCATGAACATATTACAAACACACTTAAGTCTAACATACTTCCTATGCATAGGAGTTTTATAAGCAAACAAATTATCAAGACAAGAAACATCTAACATATGCAATGAAGAGGAATAAAACATTGACAATCTCAACATAACGAGAGGTAATTTAATAACATGAAAACTTCTACAACCATATTTTCCTCTCTCGTAATAATTACATGTGGGATCATATTCAAATTCAACAATATAGCTATCACATAACATATTCTCTACATGATCCTCATGCATGCAAAGTTGATACTCTTCCAAAATAGTGGGATCATTAAATAAAGTCATGACCTCTCCAAGCCCATTTTAATCAAAATTTTCATATGATTGATCATGCTCCAAAGTAGTGGGATCATTATTACCTACAGTTGACACTCTTCCAAACCCACTTTCAATATAATTGCAGACATATTCGTCATGAGGCTTAAATAAATTTTCAAGATCATAAGAAGAATCACCCCAATCATGATCATTGCAATAAGTATTAGACATATCAAAATTAGCATCCCCAAGCTTGGGGTTTTGCATATCATTAACACAATTGACATTAATAGAATTTATAATAACATCATTGCAATCATGCTTTTCAGTCAAGGAGCTATCATGAATCACTTTATAAATTTGTTCGTTTAACACTTCATTCACAATTTTCAGATTCATAAATCTCAAGAAAAACTTCATAAATACAATCTAGCGCACTCAACTCACTAGGAATTGGTTCATCATAATTTGGTCTTTTGAAAAGATTAGCAAGTGGATGGGGATCCATATCAATAGATTTTTAGCAAGCGAAGATGTGAGCAAATAGAAGGCACATGGCAACACAAGAACACATATTTTTGGTACTTCCTTGAGACAAAGTGACAAAGAAAACAAGAACACAAGCAAACAAGAGATCTGACGAGAAAACGACGAACGAAAAAGAGGATGAATAAAACGGCAAAATTTTGTGAAGTGGGGGAGAGGAAAACGAGAGGCAAATGGCAAATAATGTAAATTGCAAGGAGATGAGATTTGTGATTAGGAACCTGGTAGATGTTGATGATGTCTCCCCGGCAACAGCGCCAAAAATTCCTTTTGATGTTGGCTTGAACTATCTCGGTGTTTCCCCAAGGAGGAAGGGATGATGCAGAACAACAACAGTAGTTATTTCCCTTAGTGATGAGACCAAAGTTATCGAACCAGTAGGAGAACCACACAACACCACGTAAACAGCTCCTGCACACAAAGAACAAATACTTCCAACCCGAACGATTGTATGGGAGAATTTGCTTACAAGTTAGAATTGCCCGAAGGATTGTCTGGAGTTCACGATGTGTTCCATGTTTCCCAGTTGAAGAAGTGCCACGCAGAGATGGTCGATATACCTCTAAGAGATACAGTGCCACTGGAAGCAATTCAGTTGGATAGCGATTTGACCTATGAAGAGAAACCAGTCAAGATTCTTGAGTTTGCCAGCCGAGTCACACGCAACAAGGTTATCAAGTTCTGCGAAGTTCAGTGGAGTCACCATACCGAAGATGAAGCCACCTAGGAGCGAGAGGAAGACCTACGGAAGGACCACCCTCACCTATTTTCTAGCCAACCCGAATCTTGAGGGCGAGATTCATCTTTAAAGGGGTAGGTTTGTTACATCCCAAATTTTCAATTTGGAATGTTATAGATAGATCATTCATGCATATCATGTTTTATTGCATTTCAATTCGCGATCCTCGAAATTCTAAGCAACTCAAGGACCCACGGAGAGAGTTGGGGATTTCATGATTTTCATATTTGAGTTTTATCAAATATCGAAACGCGGATCATTTGTTTTAATTATTTTTCTCTCCGAAAATATTTCATATTTAACATATATGAGAGGGGATAATATGACTTCCCCAAAAATAATGAAATATTGGAGGAAAAATATTGAAAACAAATAAATATTTTTATTTGGGATTTTATTGCTATTTTATTTGCATAGGAAAAATGTGCATTTTTCAAAATTGCATATTAGGCCCAAATAAATGTTCATCTTGTCCGGCTTATTTTTAGAGGACGAGGAAAATTTATTTCAGGATTTTTGGAGTCTGTTAATATTTCTTTTCTTTCTTTTTCTGCACGTCAAATTATTTAAAAAAAGGGAAACCGACTCCGGGCCGTACCCGACCGGGACTCCGCCCGGGGGGGCTTTATAAGCCGGGCCCCGCAGCCCACCGCCGCCCGCAGCCCACCCGCGCCCCCAAACCCTAGCCGCCGTCGCCCCAGCCACCGCCACTGCCGCCGCCGCCTCCACCGGAGTTGACTGCCGCTGCCGTTTTTTCCGCTTTATTTTTGTAAACCCTAGATCTAGATCCGGTTTTTTCATAATTTCCGATTTATTTTCGTTAGGTCAGTTTTTCCGACGGATTATTTATTTTGCGGACGTTCGTCCGTACGTTCGTTTTAACGAACGGTGTTCACTGTTTAGCCGCAGATAGCGAACGCTCGTTCGTTAGCCTGTTCATTAGTTTTTCTTTTTCTCGGGTTTTTCGCGATTATTTTCGATCGCGATTTCTGATCCGATTTTCGTTTTAGTATAACTTTTTGCTTGTTTATCGGAATCAGGCGATTCAAGCGCCTAGAGTTTCGTCTCGAAACCCTCTTTTATTTGAACCTACTGAAACAAGTTTTTGCTACTGTAAAATTTGACTTAGGTCCATATTACTAAACGAAGCTTGTTTTTCGACATTTGAGTTTCGTTGCTTCGTTTGATTTGATTCTTTTTGCAAATCGGAGTTCTTAAGTTGAACTTTCTGGTTAGATCTCTTATTTGAGTTTTACCCGTGCTTCTAGTTGAGTGCTTATTGTATGCTTGTTTGTTTGCGATAGAGTACCCGGAGTGCGCAGCGTGCTACTACGAGTCTCTAGGTTTCACGGATCATCAGCAAGGCAAGTAACACTTTGATCGTACCTCTTTACTACCCAGTTTTATTGCATTAGATCAATCCTCAAACAATTGCATGGTTAGGATCTGTTTAACATGTGGGTTTTGGGAAGTAGATGAGGTAGTACCTATTGTTCTGTTTATTATCAAACCTTTGGGAGTTTCTTCTACGTTTGCTTATATTGCTATGCTATGCTTGTAGACGTGGATTGGGTGAGTGTATCCATGATAGATGTGAGTATTGTTAATTAATGGTTAACTTAAGGTGGCAACTTTAATACACATCTGGGTGGATTGAGGCACCTGGGGAACCCAGTGTTCCCTGTTTTTTTGGAAATCCCGGGGTTCCGTGTGATTCTCCTATGGACCGCCACCCAGGCTCAACGGGATCATAAGATTATTCATACTAGAAACTTCCGTGTGCAGCCAGAAACTACTATGGGCTCTAGCATAGTTGGTTAAGTCGTGTAAACTCTTACAGTGGTAGACTATCAGATGTAGGGGAAAGAAGGTGTAACTGTCTACCCATTGTAAGGTGCTAACGCTTCTGAAAGACTGTGTCTCCGTCATCCGTTTCTCAAACACCATGTAGTGCGAGAAATCCAATGGAGGAGATCGAGTCTTGTGGGGTAAAGTGCGCAAACCTCTGCAGAGTGTATAAACTAATCATGGTTAGTCGTGTCCCCGGTTATGGACGTTTTGAGTATCTAGTTCTTGGATTATCATGTGGATCTCAACATGTTACTTAATTTAAATTTTGATTGGGTTTAATGATGATGCTTAATTGGGATTGAGTTGGGTGAACCTTCTCAATGTTTAACAACCACCATGATAGTTAAATAAAATGTATTCCTTTGTTGTAGGGAAAAATTGGCTTTATGCAAAACTGTAACCAGAGAGCTTTCCACCAAGCCATATATGCATGTAGTGATAGCTATATTCTGTTCATTACTCTCTATGTGTTACATTGCCAGCATATTACATGTGCTCACTCGTTTCGGGCTGCAACGTTCATGTTGCAGACTTTTCAGATGACGAGTAAGGTGCCTTAGGTCGTGATCTTTCACTCAGTGATGCCGTTGGAGTTGATGGACTCGCTTTATCTTCCAAGCCTTCCGCTGCTATCGTTATTAAGTGGCCTTAAGCCATATTTATTGTAATAAGTCCTTTTTGAGACATTCGATGTAATAAGTGTGTGATTGCTACTTTGTTATAAATCCTTCAAGTACTGTGCGTGTCAGCATTACCGATCCAGGGATGACACTGATGCACAGAGATCAGACTGTTTGAGGTTTGTCGCTACACACAAGCACATACGTCTGGTCGCCACGCCAAGTAGCTCCTACGTCTGGTCGCCACACCAAGTAGCTCCTCTACCGGGCGATCGCCACCCGACCCCAGCCTGAGACCCCACGGAGCCGCGACCATCACCATCGACCATAGGGATCACCCAGGATCTATGACCGCCACCGGTGCGCTCCCCATGCTCTGCACGCCCACCATCAGCAACGTCTCCGTCACCAAGACTCTCATCGACGACGGCGCCGGGTTCAATGTTTTTTCCATCGAGATGTTTGAGATGCTCCAGGTGCCCTTTGATCAGCTCATGCCCACCAAGCCATTCTTCACGGTGACTAGCGACTCTGCCACTCCCTTGGGGCAAGTGCACCTTCCCATCACCTTCGGCAAGCGTGACAACTACCGCACCAATCTCATCGACTTTTACCTGGCCCGCATCAACATCCCTTACAAAGCCATCTTGGGGTACCCTGCTCTCGCCAAGTTCATGGCAGCAACTCACCCAGGTTACAACGTCATCAAGATGCTGGGTAGCAGCGGTGTCATCAGCATGACCGGAAATAAGAGAGATGTGGTTCGGGCGCTCAAGCTCGTCTACATGGCCGTGAGGGCCTCGTGTCCGGGCAACGAGGATGCCACAGGGGCTCCTAAGGCCGCACCTGCGAAGAAGAAGTAGCTATTCTCCCAAGACTATGATACGTCTCCATCGTGTCTATAGTTTTTGATTGTTCCATGCCAATATTCTTCAACTTTCATATACTTTTGGCAACTTTTTATATTTTTTTTGGGACTAACATATTGATCCAGTGCCCAGTGCCAGTTCTTGTTTGTTGCATGTTTTATGTTTCGTAGAAACCCAATATCAAACGGAGTCCAAACGGGGTAAAAACGGACAGAGAATTATTTTGGAATGTTTGTGATTTTTGGGAGGAAGAATCAACGTGAGACGGTGCCCGAGGGGGCCAGGAGACAGGGGGCGCGCCCAGGGAGGCAGGCGCTCCCTGGACTCTCCTGGGCACCCCGTAAGGCGGTTGACGCTCTTCTTTTGCTGCAGGAAAGCAAATTTTATGAGAAAAATCTGGGCGAAAGATTCACCCCAACCGGAGTTACGGATCTCTGGATATAAAAGAAACGGTGAAGGGGAAAGATCTAAGAACGCAGAAACAGAGAGAGACATAGAGATAGATCCAATCTCGGAGGGGCTCTCGCCCCTCCCACGCCATGGGAGCCAAGGACCAGAGGGGAAACCCTTATCCCATCTAGGGAGCAGGTCAAGGAAAAATAAGAAGAAGGGGGGCTCTCTCCCCTTGCTTCCGGTGGCGCCGGAACGCTGCCGGGGGCCATCATCATCACCGCGATCTTCATGAACAACTTCACCGCCTTCATCACCAACTCTTCCCCCCTCTATGCAGTGGTGTAACCCCTCTCTTACCCGCTCTAATCTCTACTTAAACATGGTACTCAATGCTATATATTATTTCCCAATGATGTATGGCTATCTTATGATGTTTGAGTAGATCCGTTTTGTCCTATGGGTTAATTGATGATCGTGATTGGTTTGAGTTGTATGTTTTATTATTGGTGCTGTCCTATGGTGCTCTCCGTGTCGCACAAGCATGAGGGATCCCCGCTGTAGGGTTTGCAATATGTTCATGATTTGCTTATGGTGGGTGGCGTGAGTGAACAGAAGCACAGACCCGAGTAAGTAGGTTGTTTGCGTATGGGGTAAAGGGGACTTGATGCATTAATGCTATGGTTGGGTTTTACCTTAATGAATCTTTAGTAGTTGCGGATGCTTTCTAGAGTTCCAATCATAAGTGCATATGATCCAAGAAGAGAAAGTATGTTAGCTTATGCCTCTCCCTCAAATAGAATTGCAATAGTGATTACCGGTCTAAGTTATCGATTGCCTAGGGACAATTAACTTTCTCGTAACAAAAAGCTCTCTACTAATATTTACTTTATTGCTTCTTTATCTAAACAGCCCCTATTTTTTATTTACGTGTCCTTTATTATCTTGCAAACCTATCCAACGTTACCTACAAAGTACTTCTAGTTTCATACTTGTTCTAGGTAAAGCGAACGTCAAGCGTGCGCAGAGTTGTATCGGTGGTCGATAGAACTTGAGGGAATATTTGTTCTACCTTTAGCTCCTCATTGGGTTCGACACTCTTACTTATCGAAAGAGGCTACAATTGATCCCGTATACTTGCGGGTTATCAGACCGCGCTGAGACGAAGAGGGTGCCCGTCGACGACAACAACCCGGGCGCCACTTTCACCATCAGCGCCGACTTGCCCGCGGACCAGGAGCAGGCGCTCATCTGGTTCCTCCGAGAAAACAAAGATGTATTTGCATGGAAGGCGTCCCATCTGGTCAGCATCCCGAGAGGGGTAAGCGAACACTAGCTGGCAGTGTGCCCCAGCACCCGCCCCGTGAAGCAAAAGGCAAGGCGGCAGGCGCAAGAAAGCAGGCGTTCATCGTCCAAGAAGTGTGCACGTTACAAGAAGCAGGGGTCATACGTGAGGTGCGGCATCCGGAGTGGCTCGCCAACCCCATCGTTGTCCCCAAGAAAGGCGGTCAAGAGCGTATGTGCGTCGACTTCACCAGCCTAAACAAAGCTTGCCCTCAGGACCCCTTTCCGTTCGATTAGATTGTGGACCCTACCGTGGAGTGTGACCTGTTGTGTTTCTTGGATGCATTCTCGGGCTACCACCAAATCAAGATGGCAGCCGAATATGTCGAGAAGACGGTGTTCATCTCACCAAGCAGTGTGTACTGCTACATGTGCATGCCCTTTGGGCAAAGGAGCAACGGCGCCACCTTCCAGCGGCTCATGCACATCACGCTAGGGTCGCAGCTACGGACACTACAAAAAAACACTTCCATGATGATACATGTTTGTCATAGTAGGTCATGTTTTCTGTCATGAATGTACATCCATAACGATTTTATGACAGAATCAAGATAGTCATACATGTGCTATCGTAGAAGTGTTCCATGAAATTCCCAAAATTATCATCACAGAAGTGTCCACTTCCAAGACAATAAATCGCGCGTCATAGAAGTGCTTTCGTCAAGGGTGACTGACACGTGGCATCAACCGTAACGACCCGCCGTTAAGCTATCGGGTCCGGTTTTGGATCCAATGACGCGTTAACAGCCCGGACCAATGGGGATTTTCCACGTGTAAAATTCTCATTGGCCGGAGGAAACACGTGTTGGCTCACCGTTGGGACAGATGTCATCGACTCATTGGACAGGAGGCGCCTATGATATGTCGACACGTGGCACGGCCCAACAGAGGCCCATTCTGGTGAAAAGGCTGGGCCTGTCAAAATAAGCGAGCCAGGCCATTAGCGGCCTACTTGAGTCAGGCTCATTTCCAAGTACGGCCCATACAAGTTACACAGAATTGACCCATCAAAGGCCCATTCTAGATTTAAAAAATTTCTAGCCCATCGTCAGTTTAAGCCCGTAAACGGCCTGCTACATTTTCGGGCCCAATTGTAGCCTGAGCTTCTTTCGGCCTGTTAGTAGCCCATCACCAGTTCCAGTCGTTAATGGCGTGGAACGTCTTTCACCCTTTTATCGGCCCATTCTGCAGTTGGGCCAATTCTAGCCCGCTGTGACTTTAGGCCTGTCCTCGGCCCATTTGGTAAATGGGCCAACTCTTAGTCCATTTTGTCTCTCGGCCTGTTAACGGCCCGCACAACAGTTGGGCCTTAGACTTTAGGTCCATTAGGGGCCCACATTCCGCGGGGCATCATTTCAGCCCAAGGCGACTTTCGGCCTGTTAAAAGCCTAGTTCGCAAATTGTGCCTCCTCTGGCCCATAACACTTTTGGCCTCTTACTGGCGCGTAAAGTAAAAGGGGTGAGACAAAATTGACATTTATTTCGGCTTGCTAAAGGCCCGCGGGCAATTTCCATTTATACGGCCCTATCGAGCTTTAGGCTTGTTGATGGCCTACTAAGAACCATTGTTATGGTGGGCCACAACATTTTGGATCCACTTAATATTATTTTGACCAGCCCAACTAAGGCCCGCTTTGACTACACATGTTTGTTCGTTTGTATGGCGTCCAGGAAATGTTTGGGCGTGTTTGCCCCTGTTTCAACGATATAGCATAATCTAGAATTATCCTACTCTATACTATCACCTCTAAAAAACATACACTATACAATAAAAGGACTAAGGAATAGAAACGTAGAATAATCCTACACTGTACAATAAAGAAATTACAGCCGAATATACCCACTTGGCATTATAGTTCGACACCAGCGATAATAAAGCATACACAAATAGAAAATTACATACACTGGACAAATAAAGCTGATACATCACGGACACACATCAAGAGAACTTACCATTTGAACTAAATCTCTTCAGAAAATAGGATTAGCCGGATTCAGATAGGAAAAATTTCAGTCTGCAAGATCTCCAATTCCTTTATGGTTACCTCAGTGTCTTGTTTCATTTTTTGACTCCTGCATCTAATACTTGCATGTCCAGTCTCAACTTGTTGATTGTACGTTGAGAATCATGTACACGTTGTCTTGCCACCTCTAGTTCATGCTCGAGAACATCAACACGTTCCAATTCCAATGCGTAATCATTCGGTAATGGCCATGCCGCACTGCTCGCAGATCTTTGTGTTGATGTCACTTCATCCTAAAATGTTTCTGTAAGTACACATGACTAGGGCAAAAATATAATTACAACAGTGAAGCGAGCAAGACAGACTATTTTGTACGTGTTACAACGGGACTAACAATAATGTTACATGTCATGAAGCATAAGCAGGTGATATTTTAAAAATTATAAAAAAGGTAGTCTGTGCGTTCTGCATACAGAAATCTCTCTTAGCTCACCAGAGGAGCATGATGTTGGGGCCCAATCCAAAACATAGACAAGTTACAAATTTAGACAGCATGTTGCGTATAAGTAAGCAAGCAGTTGGCCATTCTATAGCTCAATTAAAGTATTAGGGAGAATAATGAACAACAGGGGGATTCATACAAACCTACTACATCAAGCAAAACTATGCAATCATTAGCCTAGTATAAACTAGATTGTGAGCCTCATGCAATAATAGTTGGTTAGTAGACTTCAAAGCTTCAGGCACACTTCGGCAAAGTAATTAAATCGCAAGGCCTTTAATTATGTCAACTAATAGTTATACAAGTATCCAACATCAGGCATCATTGTTTGGGCATCCCATTAACTGAGGACAAATAAAGCAATTGAAAAGAGCAAAATAACTATGCCTGAAACAAACAAGGAATTAAATATTGAGTTGGATACAGTGACTTACCTTAACTGGTTAAACAGGCTCAGCGCAACTCCTACTTCTGTTGCAAGGCTCCTTCCTAACATCTTGTACTTGGAAATCCTCAATCTTGTCTTCATTGGAGCCCCTCTGCAAGGTGACACAAACTAGTTACTCGTATCCTTGGAAGATAAATATGCATACTTTCCAGTCTGTGAACAACACAAAAGGATGTGATTATAACAAAACAACACCACATAATGAAACATGACACATCTCTTGCACTTGCACACAATGAAATGGGCATTTACTATGTCTGCACTATGTAAAAACTAGGCATACCTTCGAACTGGATCTCCAGGTACTCTTGGAGAGCATACTTTAGTGTACAGCCAAACCTTTATGTCACCTATTTGTTAGACAAGGCCCCACTACAGCAGCCCTCAGTGTTTGAATCATTGACAAGCTCTGTTAGAGTGTTAGGTCAAGAACAACAACAACAAACAGTCCTAGTACGGCTGGCTGATGGAAACAAGCAATTGAACAGATGTGTGAGCAAATATTACATATCAAGAAAAGAAGCAAAGAAGGAGGCTTAAAGACCATCACTTGACTGACTAGATTTAAGGGGCATTTAAACATCATGTGCAACGTATGAACTAACATAAACATTGCATATTCCAGATTCTACAATGGAATGCACATGTATTAGGTTATGCCATGTATGATGATGCCTAAATGTACACTATAATAGGTAGGAGTGATTCATCATTTCACGCACAACTGAATTGCAGGTTAAGGGCCAGTTCGATTCCTCCTTTTCAGGGCTTATTGTCAAAATAAGCCATAAAAGATGTAAAGAAGTCATTCTTGAGTTATGGGCTTGGGCTTCACTTATTTCGCTTTGGAGGGGGTGCTTCGGTAGAAGCTCACTAAAAATTGAATGGAAGGGGAATAGTGAAATGACTCTGTTGTCTGCCTATATTACACTCAAAATGCAACTGCTCACGCCCGTGTCACACCTAACCCTCAAGTAAAAATAGACATGCAAGCGTTCATTGCCCTGCCCGCTTGCATCTCCTCTCCCCTTTCCCTCTACCTCGATACCCTGCCTGCAGCACTAGGGCTCCTCCAGCGAGCCGTCGCCACTAGTCCAATCTGGCCTGGTCCTCCATGTTGCTTTGTCCAGCTAGGCTACATGGCCGGCGGGGCGGGGAAAATCTCCCCGGCTACTCCTCCCTCTGGAGCTGCCCCTCATTCTCATGGTCTCCAGCAGCTACTCCACTGTGGTCTGTCCAACGCACTACTCCAGCGGGCGCCGCACAACTATGGCTGATGCCACACTGCGGCAGAAGGCACCTTAATCCCCCTCCCCTCCTCCCAGGCCGTGGCCTTGAGGTGTTGTTTAAGGATGAGCTCATCCAACAAGGTGAGGATCTCCTCTGATTCTTTGCCAAATTTTCATTCTGATCCACTATACGATGAATTGCTATGAGCTGCTTCTGCTGCTACTATATGATGCATTGCTATGAGCTGCTCCTGCTACTGCTATCTGATGAATTGCTATGAGCTACTGCTTCTATATGATGAATTGCTATGAGCCGCTGTTGCTGCCATATGATGAGTTGCTATAAGCTGTTGCTGTATGATGAACTTCTATGAGCTGCTCCTACTGCTGCTATATGATGAATTGCTATGAGTTGTTCCTGCTGTTGCTATATGATGAATTGCTATGAGCTGCTGCTGGTATATGATGAATTGCACACTACTGCTGCTGTATGATGAGTTGCTATGAGCTGCTACTGCTGCTATATGATGCTTTCAGGTGGTGCTGCTATATGATAATAACCAGCCACTTGGACCATTGAATTTCAATAAATAATTGTTCTTCATTTAAATGTGGGTCATCTGTTCTTTGTTTAAATTAGACAATGGGATCTCTATGGAAGTCATTGGCCAAAGTAGATTGTGCCAAGTAGATGATATCTTTGTATTTGCATTTTGAACAAATAGTGATGGTCTATTTTCGTATCATATTAATTACTGCACTGGGTTCAATTTGTGATGTTTGCAAGTCAAATTAATTTTCATATGGGCAGCAAAATGAAAAAATATAATGCAACCTAGACTTTTCACTGATCATACCAAAGATAAGCTGAAAAGGAAGGCAATGAAAAGAACTGGTTGGCTTATTACATGGAGCTTATATTCACATGTGCTTATTTTCTCAGGATAACTCGTAATAACTGTCCCTAAGAAACTTGGCCAACAGAACTGCCATACAAATAACATATCACGCTGATTGCAATGGAGGAGTGACCTACCATAGCACACTGTATAGTCTCACTACTGCCTCTCCTTGTTTTGCGATGTTCCATGAAATTGCCACATACATCTTGTACTTTTTCATTGTGTAACCCTATCTGCAAGTTGACACGACTAACTTCAGACATCTCCACATGATAATAATTACCTATCCCTTGTGCATATTTAAACCACCAATTAATGATTGTGTGCGTAACATAAACTAGCCATGACTCTGTGTGCTGGACTAGCAGGCACTCTAAGGGAGCCTAATGTAGTGCACTGGAATTCCTACATGCCACCTACAATTTTGTGTAATGTACTGTCTCTGTTCCTAAATATATGTCTTTGTAGAAATTCCAGTATGGACCACATATAGATGTATATAGATGCATTTTCGAGTGTAGATTCACTCATTTTGCTCCATATGTAGCCTATAGTGGAATCATTAGAAAGACTTATATTTAGGAATGGAGGTACGAGGTAGTATCATGTATGACATCTACATATCTAATTTAGCAGCCAGTAGTAGAAATCATTGTCTGCACAAAGGATAACTGGTCGAAAATCCTAGTAAAGCATGCTGGCAGGCACACAACAATACAAAGAGAGACGCACTTAGAAGATCATAGCAATGCCTCAGTACATGATCTTTGTTGGCCAAGCTGTTAGATCTAGAAGAAACATCATCCTTGTAGTTTTTGCCAGCTACATAACAGGTAACAACGACCTGTTAGTATATTTGAAGTACATCGGGCAGGTGATGTTGGACGGGTTTAAAGGTGACAAGTACCTAGGCCGTGGCAGGTGCTTAGCATCTTGCCAGACGGTGGGAGTCAGGTTAGAAACATCAAGGGTGATGACGCTGCGCTGGCTGTCGGGGTTCGGTAAGGAGATCTAGAACCATCGAGTAGGGTGTGTGTGGAGCGGCTCTGGTAGGGTGGACTATGGTGTGGGCAAAGCGGATCTGTGGCTGTGGACGAGGGCATCGGTGAAGCTGCTCCGGTGGTTGGGTTAAGGATGGTGTTGACGATCGGATCTGCGGACATGGACGAGGCGTCAGAAGCTACTCCGGTAGGTTGGATGAGGGTGCGATGAAGAGGATCTGAGGCCATGGACTTGTGAGTTGGAAAAGCAGCCCTGGTAGGGTTGAGAATGGTATAGGCGAAGCTACTCCGGTAGGGTTGACGATGGTGTCAGCGAAGCGGCTCTGGTAGGGTTGAGGAAGGTGTTGGCGAAGAGGATCAGAGGCCGTCGACGGGGGCGTCGGTGGGGCGGCTTCGGGGGGTGTGGATGAAGCGTCTCCGGTGGGGAGTACGAATGAGCTGCTGCAAATGCGCTGCGGTTGACGAGAGTACCGGCGAAGCAGATCCGGTGCCGTGGACAAGGCCAACACTAAATGGGTTGTGGTATAGTGGTGGATGAGCAGTCTACTTGTTTCTAGGGGAGGTAGGAGGGGTAGATGTGGCCGCAGAAGCAGATCCGGTGAGGTGGATGCCGTTGGCAGTGAATGGGCTCTGGTACGCCGGTGGATGAGCAGTCTAGGGTTTCAAGAGGGGAGGGGTAGAAAGGCCGATGAAGTACGGACGGCGTGATGTAAGATGCTCTGGTGTTGTGGAGTTAGTCATTTTTGCGAGAGGGGGAGAGGAAATGGGGGTGCTGTGTGGTGGGGGGAACTGGAGGTTACCAAACCAGCCCTGGCCTATTATGTAGATGAGGGCGGTATTGTAACTATTGGTATCCGTGCACCAAGGACAAAAGGGGAATTTTGCATGCTAAAGACCAGGTGGCAGAAATTTTAGAAGGAGGCGGGAGATTTTGCCGCCCGCGGGATCGTTCGTATGCAGTTTCTACTAATTTTGGACCATGCTAGCGGGAAGGTCATGCGAGGCTGTGTACACGGGGCACGCGTCAGCAGTTAATAACTAGTGTGAAGTCCACCCTAGAAAAAAAGACAATAACTTGGGATGATGCGCCGATAACTTGGATGTTCACATGGGCGCGGCCAATCATACGGGTGTAGAGGCGCGTTCACAAAAAAGGGATCGAACGCTTAGCCTATGTATTTCTCGTGTAAATAGATACTTTAGTGCCATTGGTGATTTACTTTTAATATAATGCATTGACGTGTTAGTGTAGAGGCACAACAAAAGAAATGGATATTGTAGTCCGCTACTTAAAAGTGTTACCTTATATGATTACATAGCCTACATTTCATAAGTTGCGTCAACGTTGAATTAATATATGAATATTACATATATTACTTCATAATAGAACCTTAAATCATCCAAGACTAATGAATTTGAATGCAAGAGTAACAATGGTGCATGTACATGATAGCTACATTAGTTGTTTGAAGAAACATCACAGTAACTTTGGCATGCACAACTAAAAAGGTTTATTTAGATAGAAAAAAATGTGATATGTGAGTGTCCAATATTTATAGCGTTGAATCGATATTGTACCTTTGGCCACGATATGAAGTAGACATTGATTTATGTTCAAGCGATGCACGTCCACGATCGCAAGATAGTAATATGTGAATGAATTGTGCAATCTCTCTCACACGCATACATATCTCATGGGCATCGAAATCACACACGCGCACTTCGTGTATTTCTCTTCCTCCGTCAAGGTTAGAATTCGTCTTTCTACCCCGTCCTACAAGTCTCTCACACAGAATCACACACACACTCTCTATCGAACACGCCCACCCCTTTAATTCCGCCCACCCACAGCCACTAATGTCTCAAAGTATAATTATGTCTCTCACACATATGCCTAAGGTTAACTCGAGTTCCGGAACCATATGAATACATACAATCGGATCCCAGCAGAGCACCTTTTGGTTTGATATTTTGCTCTCTCTCTCTCTCTATCTCTCTCACACACACACACACACACAAACACACAAACGTGCGCGCGCGCGCACGCGCGTGCGCGTGTGTACACATTGTTTCTCGCTTCATTTTTCTGGCACTTGCATGCACACCGTTTGTTTATCTTCGTGATGGTTTAAGTATGCCTCGCACATATGCTATCTACCAATCCCTTAATATAGCTAGATATGTGACACACAAACTCCTTCTCCCTACTAGCAAGATGCCCATGCGTTGCACGGAACATCAAGATGCATTTGTATGAGTAGTTTATGTTGTGGGAGAAAACGATGAACGAGGGAATTCCTTATTTGCAAATGTGGAGAGGGGTGTGGGTATCTTTTTGTGAAATTGCAATAGTTTCCTTCCTATCCGTCGGATATAAATCGGATGGCCTATATTGCAGGATAGAAGGAACACCATCATCACCAACTCTATTTTTTTTATAAGAGTAGAGATATG
>NC_041387.1:244852247-244928670 GCF_002162155.2 Triticum dicoccoides | reverse complement strand
CACACACACACACTACCCGACACCGAAGGAGTAGGTTGGCACCTCGATCTTGATAGTAATCTATCTACTCCTCTTTCAAACACACACACATACACACACACACTCGCTAGTTGTGCCTCTGTGCCTACCACGCACACTCTCGATACGTCTTTCTCCCCCCCCCCACCTCAACAATGATAGCAAAAGGGTCACAACTCGATCTGATCTTAATTGTCAATTGGTTTCTCTCTCAAACATTGTGTCTCTATGCCTCGCTCAGACACACTCAATACGTCTTTTTCTCCGTAGCCCCCTCTATATGTAGACTTCTCGCGCACGCACAGCTATAGTGACGATGATGCTGAACCTAGTGTGCCTTGTTTTTACTGGCATCATGTGATAGTTTTCACCCTATTTTCTGTTTATTAACAAGGCAACCTTTTCTTTGTTACTACTAGTGAATCTAAAATCATTCAGGGCAGACATAAAATATATCACTTCAACCCAAATATCGCAGTAACTATTTTAATAGAAACTAGTTAGATGCCTGTGTGTTGCATGGAACATCAAGATGCATTTGTATGAGTAGTTTATCTTGTGAGAGAAAAGGATGACCGAGGGAAGGCCTTATTTGCGAACGTGGAGAGGGGTGTGGGTGTGGTTTTGCAAAATTGCATAGTTTCCTTCCTATCCATTAGATATAAATCCAACGGCCTATATTGCAGGATGGCACGCACACCATCATCACCAACTCTGTTTTCTACTCCCTCCGTTCCTAAATATTTATCTTTTTAGAAATTTCAACAAGTGACTACATACGGAGCAAAATGAGTGAGTCTACACTCTAAAATATGTCTACATACACATCCGTATGTGGTAGTCCATTTGAAATCTAAAAAAGACAAATATTTAGGCATAGATGGAGTATAAGAGTAGACATGGAGATATATCTCCAGCATGGTCTACAACAAAAATGTGTTGGACTAGTTAGCGCCGGATGCTCTGAACGCGATGACCTGAGTTCGAATTTTTTCTTTAACTTTAGATTTTTATATTATATATTACTTATTGTAGGACCTTGAGAAGAGGTGTCTAGAGGGGGGGGGTGATTAGACACTAAGTACCAAAGTTGCAGTTTTTGAGTTCTTAAAGTTTAAGTGGAGTTTAGGCACGAGTTTAACATTCACAACACATATCAAGCAAGCATGCAAAGAGTATATGAGCAGCGGAAAGTAAAGCATGCAACTTGCAAGAATGTAAAGGGAAGGGTTTTGGAGGATTCAAACGCAATCAGAGACACGGATGTTTTTGGCGTGGTTCCGATAGGTGGTGCTATCGTACATCCACATTGATGGAGACCTCAACCCACGAAGGGTAACGGTTGCGCGAGTCCACGGAGGGCTCTACGCACGACGGGTCCACCAAGAAGCAACCTTGTCTATCCCACCATGGCCGTCGCCCACGAAGGACTTGCCTCACTAGCGGTAGATCTTCACGAAGTAGGCGACCTCCTTGCCCTTACAAACTCTTTGGTTCAACTCCACAATCTTGTCGGGGGCTCCCAAGTGACACCTAGCCAATCTAGGAGACACCACTCTCCAAGAAGTAACAAATGGTGCATTGATGATGAACTCCTTGCTCTTGTGCTTCAAATGATAGTCTCCCCAACACTCAACTCTCTCTCATAGGTTTTGGATCTGGTGGAAAGAAGATTTGAGTGGAAAGCAACTTGGGGAAGGCTAGAGATCAAGATTCATATGGTAGGAATGGAATATCTTGGCCTCAACACATGATTAGGTAGTTCTCTCTCAGAAATAGGATGCTGGAAGTGTAGGTTCGTTCTGATGGCTCTCTCCACGAATGAAGAGGAGGTGGAGGGGTATATATAGCCTCCACACAAAATCTAACCGTTACACACAATTTACCAAACTCGGTGGGACCAAATCACAAACTCAGTCAGACCGATTTAGTAAACCTAGTGACCGTTAGGATTTTTGGTGGGACCAAAAGGCAACTTGGTAAGACCGATATGGTTAGGGTTAGGGCATAACGTAATCTCGGTGAGACCGATTACACAAACTCGGTTGGACCGATTTTGGTAATTAGCTAACCAGAGAGTTGGTCAGGCAAACTCGGTTGGACCGAATCATCAAACTCGGTGGGACCGATTTTGATAATAAGTTAACCAGAGAGTTTGCATTGTAATCTCGGTTGTACCGATTGCTCAAACTCGGTGAGACCGATTTTGATAATGGACATACACAGAGAGATTAGAATCCCATCTCGGTGAGACCGAGATCCCTATCAGTGAGACCGATTTGCCTAGGGTTTGTGGAAGTGGATAAGACATCCAAACTCGGTGGCGCCGGATAGAAAGAATCAGTGGGGCCAAGTTTGACTCTAGGTTTAGGACATATGCGGATGTGAGAAAGAAGTTGAGGGTTTTTGGAGCATATCACCAAGCAAATGAAGCAAGAGGCACATTAAGCAACACCTCATCCCTCCTTGATAGTATTGGCTTTTCCTATAGACTCAATGTGATCTTGGATCAGTAAAATGTAAAATGAAGAGTCTTGAGCTTGAAGCTTGAGCCAATCCTTTGTCCTTAGCATCTTGAAGGAGTTCCCACATCCTTTAGTCCATGCCACTCCATTGCTGAAACATACTAGATAAAAGTGTTAGTCCAACAAGACATATGTTGACATTAATTACCAAAACCACCTAGGGAGCACTTGTGCTTTCAATCTCCCCCTTTTTGGTAATTGATGACAACATACATCAAAGCTCTAGATAAAGATATAGAGAATAGCAAGTAAAGCTTTGGAAGGACATGTAACAAGCATAGGCTCCCCCTACATGTATGCAATCATGTGAATATGGAATATAGAAGCATGTGAGAGCATAACCATGATAGAGCATGCAATGTGTTACATGTATCTTGGCCATATGCATCAGACCAAAGAATATTAAAGAGAATACCTTCATGCCCATGAGTCCTTCTTGCAAACAGTATGTACATCAGCAAGAATTTCTCATACACATGATTGTGATGCATATACTTACCTTGTAGTCTTGAGTTGGCTTAGGATGGAATGAACCTACGTAAACAAGGTTAGATAACACAGATACATCTACTAGCCAGAGCAAACAGAAGAAACCACAAGAATACCAAGACTGGGATGACATGTAGAGAGTGAGTACTAAGTACCACATTTGATTAGACATGTCCCCAAGAGTAAAGATATGCAATGAATTTAAATGATTTCTTTCCCTTAGATGTCTTGCTCCCCCTGAATCTAGCATGGGATATTGGGAGAAGATAGGGAATAGAAAATCAGAGCTAAAAGATATAAATGAACAGAGCTAATGCAAAGTAATGCAAATAAACACATATGAACATGTCTTTCCCCTCAAGAAGACATGTGGCATCTCTCCTCTTGAACACCAAGCATCTGTGATCCTTGAGAGGTACTACTTGAGTATTATCTCCCCCTGGAGATCTTTCTCTCCCCCTGAGGAGGTGATACTATCCTTCTCTGATGTGATCTCTCTAAGTGATAATCTTTGATGTGATCTCTCTCTCCCCCTTTGACATCAATTTCCAAGAAGGGTTTGATCCTTGAGTCATAGCACAAAGCATTTATAAAAATGTGATGCTTGTAGAGGACAAGATTCATTGAGTGGAGCTGGATCAGAAGAAACACAGAATAAGTGGCAAACTGTTTTTCCTGTTGTGAAATCGGTGGCACCGAGTGGTATGCTTAGGTTGTATAGAAAGGATTCGGTTGGACCGAAAACAACAAATCGGTGAAACCGAGTTCATCGCAGAGAAAACACTTGTCACCTTAGCTCACTAGACTAGTAAGATTTCACAAAGATTTGCAAGGAATTTACTGAATGATATGCAATGAATTGGATGCAGAAAATGCAGAGCAAACAGAAGGAAATCTAGATGAAGTTTTTTTTTTGAAAGGGGAAACGAATATGCATGAGACGAATGCAAAAACACAGAAAAGAACATAAGAGAACTTCATCTAGAGATGGTCGGCGACAAAGTCACCTATGTTAGAGTATATTGACTTAGGAGTCAAGTGAGATCACTTGGTCATAGGTCATACTCATCATTTAAGCTCAAAATGGGGTTGCCATTTTTCGTTTAAGCATCTTGATGTATTCACATCTTGTCGAGTTGCTTTAACTCATGACTTGGAGTAAAGCTTCTCTAAGATGGAATAACATACCTTGGTTGATGGTGTTGTCCATGTAGTTGAACTTGTGTGGGTTGCTCAAGGGTGATGTAGCTTATCAAGAATTTGGAGCACAACTTGGAATTTGAGTCCATCTACCTACATGGGTTAGTTCTTGCAAGGAAGAGCACTTGTGTATCCAAAAATGACAATCATGAAGCTCAACATAGAATTTGTCAAAGGATATGTTTGAATGGTTCCATGTTTCCTTGTCTTCAACCACCATAGTGTAGAGACTTGGTGATGTAGAGATTGCTCAAGATATGAGTAGGTTACAATCTCATGGAATTTGATTCAACCAAGTACCTACATGGGTTAGATAACATGCAAGATACAAATATATCCAAGACATAAGATTTTCATCATAAGAGAAATATCAAGGATTAGTCATAAGCTCATGTCTTGCATGTATCCAATGGAGTTTCTACTCCAAGTTTGAAGCATCAATGATGTTCAATTCTCCTCTTAACCTGCAAAACACTTTCTCATCAAGAGGTTTAGTGAATATATCCGCTAATTGCTTTTCGGTGCGAACATGCTTAAGATCAATGTGACCCTTAGCAACATGATCTCAAATGAAATGATGACGAACTTCAATATGCTTAGTTCGAGAATGTTGCACAGGATTATGACCAACTTTGATAGCACTTTCATTGTCACAAAGCAATGGAACATGTTTCACATATATCCCATAATCTTTAAGAGTTTGGGTCATCCAATGTAATTGAGCACAACATGAACCAGCGGCAATCTATTCTGCTTCGGCAGTGGATAAGGATATTGAGTTTTGTTTCTTGGAGGACCAAGACACAAGAGATCTACCAAGAAATTGACAAGTACCCGAAGTGGACTTTCTATCAACCTTGTCTCCGGCATAGTCCGAGTCGGAGTAGCCAACAAGATCGAAAGAGGGTCTCTTAGGATACCAAATGCCAAAATTTGGTGTATGGATTAAGTATCTCACTATCCTTTTCATGGCCTTAAGATGACATTCTTTAGGAGCAGCTTGATATCGTGCACACATGCACACACTTAGCATAATATCAGTACATGAAGCACATAGATATAACAATGAACCAATCATAGAGCGATAAACCTTTTGATCAACCGGTTCACCATCTTTGGTTAAGTCAAGATGTCCACTAGTAGGCATGGGTGTAGTCATACCTTTGCATTCTTGCATATTGAACTTCTTGAATAAGTCCTTGGTGTACTTCGTTTGAGAAACAAAAGTACCTTCCTTAGTTTGCTTGATTTGCAACCCAACAAAGAATTTGAGTTCACTCATCATAGACATCTCAAACTTCTCCGACATTAGCTTCCCAAACTTTTCACTAAAATGAGGGTTAGTTGAACCAAATATAATATCATCAACATAGATTTGGCACACAAATAGTTCTCCATTAACCCTTTTAGTAAAAAGTGTGGAATCAATTTTACCAATTTCAAAGCCTTTTTCAATAAGGAACTTGGTCAAGCATTTATACCATGCTCTAGGAGCTTGTTTAAGACCATAAAGAGCTTTGTGAAGTTTGTAAACATGATTGGGTTTCTTAGGATTGACAAAGCCGGGAGGTTGTTTAACATAAAATTCCTCCTCTATTTCACCATTTAGAAAAGAACTTTTAATGTCCACTTGGTACAAGGTGATATCATGGTGATTAGCATAGGCAAGTAAGATGCGAATGGACTCAAGTATAGCAACGGGAGCATAAGTCTCACCATAGTCCATACCTTCGACTTGTGTGTAACCTTGGGCGACGAGACGTGCTTTGTTTCGAACTACTTGTCCATCTTCATCTTGCTTGTTGCGAAACACCCATTTGGTACCGATGATGTTGTGGTTGTTGTCAGGCTTCTCAACCAATGTCCAAACTTGGTTCCTCTCAAAGTTGTGTAGCTCTTCATGCATAGCATTTATCCAATCCGGATCTTCCAATGCTTCTTCGACCTTCATAGGTTCAATGCTAGAGATGAAAGAATAGTTTTCACAAAAGTTAGCTAAACGAGTTTTAGAGCGAGTGATTCTCCTAGTTTGAATATCATTGTAGATTTGCTCGATGGGATGGTCTTTAGCAATTCTTGCTCGAACTCGTGAAAGCTTTTGCTTGGATCTTGGTTGAACTTCTTCTTCATCTTGTTCTTCTTCTTGGCCTTCTTCATTGTTGGCGTTGTCGTTCTCTTGTCGTGGTGGAGAAGGAGGTTGTTGACGTTCGTCTTGATGAACTTCCTCGTTTTCTTCATATTGGTGTGCCCCACTTGTGGATGCTTCCGTATCAACTCTTGGTTCACCTTGTCGTGAAGTAGAAGCTTCCACTTGGACGGACGAGGTACTCTCCTTCACCTTCGTTGGACGGACCTTGCCAATAGACAAGTCTTGGATTGCTTCCGAAGGATCTTTGTCTCCTACATCAATTGGCAATTGCTTTGCTTGCGAGCCGTTAGATTCATCAAACTTCACATCTACCGTCTCTTCAACCTTTCGGGTGAAATTGTTGTAGACACGGTAAGTGTGAGAGTTTGAGCCATAACCTAGTAGGAAACCTTCATGAGACTTAGGAGCAAATTTAGAACGATGATGCTTATCAAGAATGTAGCACTTTGAGCCGAATACTCGAAAGTATCAAACTTGGGGTTTGTTACCGGTGAGGAGCTCGTATGCCGTCTTGCCGAGTAGCTTGTGAATATACAAGCGATTTGTTGCATGACAAGCTGTCTCAACCGCTTCTGCCCAAAAGTGCTTCGGCGTCTTGTACTCATCAAGCATCGTTCTCGCCATTTCGATGAGCGTCCGTTCTTGCTCTCAACAACTCCATTTTGTTGAGGTGTGTATGTAGCCGAGAACTCGTGTGAAATCCCTTCTTCGTCAAGAAAGGTGTCCACATTTGCATTGTTGAACAATGTTCCGTTGTCGCTGCGAACCTTCTTGATCTTCACTTCAAATTGGTTTTGGGCCTTCCTAACGAAGTTTTTGAAGATCTTTTGGACCTGCGATTTATCATCAAGAAAGAACACCCACGTAAATCTTGAAAAATCATCAACTATAACTAGACCAAAAGAATTTCCACCGAGACTCTTGTAGGAGTTGGGAGCAAAGAGATCCATATGAAGTAGCTCGAGTGGCCTCCTTGTGGTCATAATGTTCTTCACGGGATGCCTTCCTCCAACCTGTTTACCTGCTTGACAAGCACTGCAAAGTCTATCCTTATCAAATATGACATCATTAACTCCAAGGATATGGTTTCCCTTAATAAGCTTGTCAAGGTTTAGCATACCAACATGACCTAATCGTCTATGCCATAACCAGCCTTTTGAGGATTTAGCAATGAAGCAAGTTTTAGGTTGAGCCTTTTTAGTGAAATCAACAATGTATAGATCACCTCTACGCACACCGGTAAAGACCATTTTATGATTGTCTCGACGAAATACTTGGCAATCAACTTCAGTAAATAAGACATTGAAAACAAAGTCAGCAAGTCTAGATACTGAAAGTAAGTTGTATCCAAGAGATTCAACGAGCATAACATTTTGTATGGAGCTATCATGTGATATGGCCACCTTACCGGGCCAACCACCTTACCCTTTGAGTTGTCACCGAAAGTGACATACTTTCGAGGACTATCATTTTCAGCAAGCTAAAGAAACATGTCTTTATCTCCGGTCATGTGATCGGTACATCCACTATCAAGAACCCATTCCTTTCCTCCTGACATATATCCCCGAAGATTTGCCATAAGACCAAAATGTCTCATTGCATCATCAAGATCGAAGTCACTATCATCATCCTCATCATAGTATCCATGTTCAACATCATCATGTGGTGGATCAAATCCTAAAGAGGGTGATTCGTTAGAGTGAGTTTGACAATGATCTTGCTTATGAATTTTTATAGCTTCGGAAATAATATCACTAATAATTCCAACATCTCCTTTGGCACGCATAAGGTTTGTAAGCTCAAATAGACGATCACCAAACATAGGATCACTAGTATTCATCTTACTAGACTTATGGAGAATTTCATCAAGATTTTTCAAGGAATAATCTAGAAATCGTTCCTCAAGAAATTTCCATATAGTGTAGGCACACCCAAGAGTAGGCAAACATCCAATCAAGTTTCTAGGCAATCCTCTAATAATAAGTTCGGCAGTTCTAAGATTCCTAACCATGTCAATTGACTCATCAAGGGTAGGATGCATAGGATCAACATGAGGTGCACAAGGGCTAGCAATGTACTTGTTCAAATGATATTGATTGAAAATTACAAGCATCTCATTTTTCCACTCATGAAAATACTCTCCATCAAGAATAGGCACTCTATGTCTAAGACTCCCCAAATTAGACTCATCCATCTTCCTCCAATGGTGATTAAACCAAGGCAATGGAGACCAATGCTCTGATACCACTTGTAGGACCTTGAGAAGAGGTGTCTAGAGGGGGGGTGATTAGACACTAAGTACCAAAGTTGCAGTTTTTGAGTTCTTAAAGTTTAAGTGGAGTTTAGGGACGAGTTTAACATTTACAACACATATCAAGCAAGCATGCAAAGAGTATATGAGCAGCGGAAAGTAAAGCATGCAACTTGCAAGAATGTAAAGGGAAGGGTTTTGGAGGATTCAAACGCAATTGGAGACACAGATGTTTTTGGCGTGGTTCCGATAGGTGGTGCTATCGTACATCCACGTTGATGGAGACTTCAACCCACGAAGGGTAACGGTTGCGCGAGTCCACGGAGGGCTCCACCCACGAAGGGTCCACGAAGAAGCAACCTTGTCTATCCCACCATGGCTGTCGCCCATGAAGGACTTGCCTCACTAGCGGTAGATCTTCACGAAGTAGGAGATCTCCTTGCCCTTACAAACTCCTTGGTTCAACTCCACAATCTTGTCGGAGCCTCCCAAGTGACACCTAGCCAATCTAGGAGACACCACTCTCCAAGAAGTAACAAATGGTGCGTTGATGATGAACTCCTTGCTCTTGTGCTTCAAATGATAGTCTCCCCAATACTCAACTCTCTCTCATAGGTTTTGGATCTGGTGGAAAGAAGATTTGAGTGGAAAGCAACTTGGGGAAGGCTAGATATCAAGATTCATATGGTAGGAATGGAATATCTTGGCCTCAACACATGAGTAGGTAGTTCTTTCTCAGAAATAGGATGCTGGAAGTGTAGGTTCGTTCTGATGGCTCTCTCCACGAATGAAGAGGAGGTGGAGGGGTATATATAGCCTCCACACAAAATCTAACCGTTACACACAATTTACCAAACTCGGTGGGACCGAATCATCAAACTCGGTCGGACCGATTTAGTAAACCTAGTGACCGTTAGGATTTTCGGTGGGACCGAAATGCAACTCGGTAAGACCGATATGGTTAGGGTTAGGGCATAACGTAATCTCGGTGACCGATTACACAAACTCGGTTGGACCGATTTTGGTAATTAGCTAACCAGAGAGTTGGTCAGGCAAACTCGGTTGGACCGAATCATCAAAATCGGTGGGACCGATTTTGATAATAAGTTAACCAAAGAGTTTGCAATGTAATCTTGGTAGTACCGATTGTTCAAACTCGGTGAGACCGATTTTGATAATGGACATACACAGAGAGATTACAATCCCGTCTTGGTGAGGCCGAGATCCCTATCTGTGAGACCGATTTGCCTAGGGTTTGTGGAAGTGGCTAAGACATCCAAACTCGGTGGCGCCGGATAGAAATAATTAATGGGGCCAAGTTTGACTTTAGCTTTAGGACATATGTGGATGTGAGAAAGTAGTTGAGGGTTTTTGGAGCATATCACCAAGCACATGAAGCAAGAGGCTCATTAAGCAACACCTCATCCCTCCTTGATAGTATTGGCTTTTCCTATAGACTCAATGTGATCTTGGATCACTAAAATGTAAAATGAAGAGTGTTGAGCTTGAATCTTGAGCCAATCCTTTGTCCTTAGCATCTTGAAGGAGTTCCCACATCCTTTAGCCCATGCCACTCCATTGTTGAACTTATCTGAAACATACTAGATAAAAGTGTTAGGCCAACAAGAGATATGTTGACATTAATTACCAAAACCACCTAGGGAGCACTTGTGCTTTCACTTATTTAATATATACTTCTTTCCCTACTGTACTGACAGTGGAACCCACAGAGTACTTAGAATACAAGATTAAGGATGGACTTGTTTCTTTTTAACTTTCTGTATGAAGCTGTAGCCACCCTGCAAGTCACCTGTACAATGTACATGAAATTAAGTTTTTATAGAGGGAGAATCATACACGCAATTAACTCAAATGGATTGGATGTCACTCTATTATTTCCAGCATAAGAGCATCTCCAACGGCGGCCAGAAAATTTCCTCCTGCTTTTTTCTGCGGAGGATGACATCAAACGCTAGCGGCATACATTTTCACAACTCTAACCAACCAGATGAAATTTGTGCAAACACGGACTGATTTCATATAAGCATGAAGGATTTTGTATAAAAAGCCGGATCTTCATATAAACATGATGGATTTCATTACATTTACATGAACTAAGTAGTGCTAACCCAGCTCTCTTGGTATAATTAATACTCCCTCCATCCGGAAATACTTGTCCTAGAAATGGATGTATCTAGACTTATTTTAGTTATAGATACATACAATTTATCCATTCTTAGAACAAATATTTCTCGCCAGCTGAAGAGGGAGTACCTAATCTAAATGGCCGCCCGCGGATCCCTTTGTCTTCCTCATGTCCGTAGACACTTGCGGAGTCGATGAAGGTCCTCGGAAGAGACAAAGCAGCAAAGAAACCACCTGAATGCGCAATCATCGCCTTGGCGGTGGCCTTCATGGGACCCAAGGGGCGGCGGCCTCCCGTATTCTACTTCTCCTCGATGATGGCGGCGGACACAGAGAAGTTGTGCACCGACTCATCGCTCTCCACGCACCCGGCTTCTGTCTCTTCCTGCATGGCGCTGCGCAGGCACGGGAGGCGCGCCCACAGACACGGGAGGCCCGGCCTCCACAGACACTGGTGACGCGGTACGACGCGTCAGCGATGACGCCCGTACCCTCGTGCTCACCACTATGCCGGCGTGGAGCAACTCGCCACTCCTCATCAAGCTAAACTGGAGCGGCGAGTTGCTGAACCACGCGCCTGCTTGGGGCGACAACTAGCTCCGTCGGGCGAAGCGAGGTTGGTGAAGCACTGAGCGGCCTCGCCCTTATCCGAAGGGCTCGACGGGTCACCCAGTCAGGAAGTATGCCGGAGAACATCTCCTCGGAAGCCATGGGAAGAGTGGAGAAAATGGTGAAGGAGGAGATGGAGAAGCGGCGGAGGGGTGCGATTCTTGCCCGCCGTCTATCTGGTCTCGTTTAAAAAGAGGGCGGACGGTAGGAGCTTGGTCGGCGTCTGGCCTCATTGAAATTGAGGGCGGATGGGAGGAGCTCGGCCGGTGTTGCATTTAATTCCGGCCCGCTCATGAACGGACGTGTGGTCAAAGTAGGTTTCTCAGTTTGTATGCGGGTTTAACGGAGGGGTTTGATGGAGGCGAGGAGGCGTATTCAGCCCGGCGTGCAGCCGGCGGCGCAGTACTTTCGATTTGACAGCGGGTGGCGCAGTTCCCAATACGACTTTAATGCAGATGAGGGAGGGGTAGCGGTTCCGGAAATGTTGAACGGCCAATGCATCCTCCTTCAATTAGTATCGTGAATGCATGAGGGAAGTAATGGGAGGAGGACCGGGAAAAGAGGTTGCACGATGTGAATGCAACACAGTTGGCACTCATATAAAGGCGCCCCTCCATTCCAATGCATCTGTCACATTGTACACACCTAAGCATTTTTCTAAGCACCTACGCTAAGCGCAAAAGTGCGCACTCCAGACCCATGGCGGCGATGCGCGCCAGCGGCAAGTGGCTATGCCAGATGGTCCACGACACCGGCCTGCGGCATGGCGCCGAGGATCGTCTCCAAACGGTGTTGGCGACCGACTGGTGGATGGCCGCAGTCGACGCCAACTACGACTCTCAGTTGGACCAGATGATCGTTGCCACCACCAACAAGTTCACCATCCTCAAGAAGCTCGCGGACGACATCGCCGTACTCCTCCAGCCCGCGCGTCCGGGCTCCGCATTGCCTGCCACCCTAATCGGCCTCCATGGCTGGAACCTCTTTCAAGCACTGGTGGCCCTGCGACTGCCCACCGACGCCACGAAGAATGTCCACCTGGAGGTCGCGCTCTCCGAGAGGCGCCTCGCCCTGCTAGAATTCATCGACCTACGCATCCATGTGTACGAGCAAATCATGTACATATGTATCTACAAGGCCAGTAAGGACGCTACGACGTTGGCCTTCCTCAACCGACTGGAAGCCTTGGATGCCTTTGCTGAGAAGCACCTTGACCTCGCCATAAAAGCCACCGCTCCTTAGCCGCCGGTCGGTGCCCCGATGCACTAAGTTGAGGAGGAGGAGGTCGTACGTTGATGGATGCATCTTTCTTCTTGCCTCCTGTAACCACCACTATGATCACATAATCGTGGCCTTAATTCTTATTGTGCTATTGCATTCTCGTTCCAGTCAATAACGACATGTGCGATCTGATAAGGACATGACTACCTCAAATACGATCGAAAGTATTATAAACATGCATAATTTTCAGGTGAATTCTTGTGGTAAATATAATGTATGTTATTTTATTATCAATGACAAAAATACTACACATCTGTTTCTTACTTGCAGATATCCATAAAATTTACACAAACCGAGAGTTAAAATGCAAGGCGGAAAACAAAGATTTATACATGCACACATATAGACGTACATGTACTACTTTGGGAGCTACCATCATCAATTTAAGGAAGAGGGGCTCCATGATTTTCCATCGTACAAGGCCATGCATGTATCCATGTTTACATGCACCAAAGTGAGGGAGTATCATGCATGCAAGGGCTAGACAATTTGATTTTGACTACATGGGCCAAGAGGAGTAACGTGTTGGGTCTAAAGGATTTCTTTTGGTGCACTAATTACACCATAGCAGGCCAATGCGTCTCATCAATAGAAGCAACCGCCACGTCATGCATGCAGTGTCCAGCCTTCTTACGGCAAGTGTTCGGTGACACCATGAGGCAGCCGATCCTTTTAATAAATAGTCACTTTAAATTAGGGTTTAGACTCGGATTTTATTGTATTGTCTATCCATCGCTACAATTTGCATCTACAAGACGTGTAGGACTATCGCCTTGTCAGATTCACAGTGGAACCCCAACTTTTGATCAGTTCGTGTGCTTAATTTTTCATCCGCAATTTCAGATTGCAATTCACTTTTGTTCTTGCCGGTTCTTCGGTTGCTTGCAGGAACTCGAACCTCGTTGTTCAGATTGATCGTGCCTATGGCAAGGTCAATAACCATCGGAGATTGGTTTAGCGATTGTCGAGGCATATCGTCGGGTATGGTATAGCCGGATCGTCAAGGTCAAAATCCACCAAATCGACAGTTATCCCCACTCCCATCGAAAGATCAGGCCGCCGTCACATCAAGTGGTATCAGTTTTCAGGTTCATCGGTGAGAGATTTACAGTTTTCATAGTTTAGTTTATTTTTCTATCCTATAAACCCACGAAAAAGCCAAAAATAATATAAATTAGTTCATCCATTACACCTACTTTTTTTAGCCTTTAGCAATTTTTGCATCTAGTATTTGCATTGTTGAATTTTTTGTTACATTCATCCTAAAATTAGTGCTGGTTTAGATTGGTTCGGGTGTAAAATTATCTACTAGATCAATCTTTTTTTTGGCCACCCACATAATCTCTTCCGCAACGCTAGTTCACGATCATAAAAAAAAATAAGATTGCGATCGATTGTTTCCGATTCTTATTACCTCCGGACGCCTGTGTTTTTCTTTGCTATATTATTATCGGTTGTTGATTTGATCGCACAAAATCACTGCTCGCACAGCAGCAGCTTACGGCCAGACACACAACCATCCGTGTCTGACACCGTGCGCCCGCCCATCCATCCACGCGCTTGCATCGCTAGAGCCCGATAGCGCCGCTTCACCACACGCACCATGCCAAACATCCAAATCTCTTTGTCTGCCTCCACACACGCCACACAAACACTCTCCACTAGCAGCCTACTGTTTCTGTGCATTAGTACTACTAGTTTTAGCTAATCTCAACACCAGTATACGTATAGCTAGCTCTCGTAGCACCTTTGTCCAGTAGCCTTGCATTGTGTCCCTGACTTTTGCTAGCAACCGGCCTCAAAACAAAAGAGCAAAAAAAAGAAAGGAAAAAAAGAGTTAAGCAACAAAAAAAAAACAGGAAAAAACAAGTTAAAAGAAAAGGTTGCAAAAAAAAAATCAGGCCGGCTAGCGTCTGTTTTGGGCTGATATTTTCTTTTCTGGACATTATTTTGCTGCTACAGTTTTCATCGCCGCGTCATTTGTCATCTGCTTTCGAGCTTTATTATACACGTCGTTTATACCTCACTTATATCTAGCTACTTAGAGCTATCATATTTTCATCGATTTCCACTCACTTGATTCAATATCTAGGCTTAGATTATTTTATCTCTTACTATTCAACTTGCATTACTTTTTGCTTAATTGTGCCACTAGTATTGTGAGTTGAGGAAACCATTACCAAGCTCCACTACCTATATTGTATCCTGTTCGATCACTTGGTAATCGCTATATCAATCTTTTGATAACTATTGACATCGCCAACGGCCGACAACCACTGCAGCACGGTAAGAACTGGTAAGAGCTTGGTAATTGCTAGAGTGTTGAGAGAATTTTTCCCGCCACCTCTGAGCAGTACCACTGGAACATTATACTTGTGATTTTTTTGTATGGTACTAACCATGACAGATTCTAGAACGGCCAACAGCTGGGTTGCGTCTGTTGTTGGAGATGACTTACCACATGTTGATGCAAAACACTCTTTCCCACCACAGCAGGTACGACGACCGTCATAAGATGTACATCATGGTCGAAACACACATCATCAGGTTACCACTTTGCCAAATTTTGAGGGTAAATATGACCCCGATTCGTACATTGATTGGGAAATGGAGGTAGAAGAAATCTTTGGTAACCATGATTTTTCCGAGCCTAAGAAAATAAATGATGTCACTAAAAGCTTTTTCGGTTTTGCTTCAGTTTGGTGGAGAAATTATTGCAGAGAAAATATTTATAATAGACCTACTACTTGGAAAGCTTTAAAACTTGTTCTGCGAAACCGATTTATTCCTTCATACCATGCTAGTGGTTTGCTTAGAGAATTGCAACGTTTAGCACAAGGCAATAACACTGTTGAAGAATATTATGATAATTTGTGTACTGCTTTGCTTCGTTGTGGATTAGAAGAATGTGAAGAAGATTTTTTTGAATAGATTTTGGAGAGGTTTAAACCATGATATACAAGACATAATATTACATAAAGAACTATATTCCGTCGACCATTTGTTTCGTCTTGCCTGTAAAGTTGAACAGAAATTAAGAGGACGAGTATACACGACGAACAAGGGTGCAATTGAATCCCCATCAAAGAAGGTTACTTCCTCCGCTGCACCACCAACTATGATTGCGCCACAAGGAGTTTATGAGGCATCATCACCGACTGCTCTTACTTCATGTGAGCGAGGACTACAAGGAAATAATGAAGGTATTGGTTTTCTCACACCACCTGTTTCAGATGATTATCTTGCTGATTTGAGTTCATCATGTGATCAAACAACTAAAATATTCACTGTTTTGAGTGCACATATTGTTGAACATGATTTCACCATTGATTTGGGTGCTCCAACTCAATTAAAGGCTGGTCCATGTGACCTAATTGTTCAGTATGGTTTGGATCACATACAGTTGGTTAAACATGATGTAGTATTAGCTAGCATTTCTCATGCTAATTCTTTGTATTCTATTTTGATGGATCCCCCTATGCTTTTGTCACATGCGAGAAATAGAATAGCTGAAATCACATGGTCGTGTTCCGTGAAAAGTGTTTATGCGCCTAATATTACCTTTAGCCTGTTTGGCGACGATTGTGTAGACAATGAATTTTTGGTGCATAGGATTTGCATTACATGTGATGAAGTTGCTAATTTCAAGCAGAAAAACAACTTTCAAATGCTTAATCATTTTGATATGCCCTCCAATATCAATGCTAGATATATTCCAAACAACTCATTGCATGATTACTTATTTAAGTATGTTGTCGCAAGCAATTTGGAAAGAATTCAATATTATTCCCCTATGATGGGATTGTTGACTGATGAGCATTACAAATCCGATGATACAAATATATGCTTCACATATATGTGCAAACTAAGTTACAATTTGTTTCATCAATATATTTCTTGTGATGATTCCTTGACTTTTGATCACACCAAATATGCTCACCACTCTTACATGGAGATATTAATTGAGCAACAGTTGAGAGGAGTTAAAACGGATGATATATACATACACCATGCATACACATTGTCTTCTTGGTTAGTTCATTTTCAGAATAATCAACGCTGAGGCCGACTTTGTTTTCAAGAAAGGGAGAATGATAAGGAAATGACTACCTCAGATAAGATCGAAAGTATTATAAACATGCATAATTTTCAGGTGAATTCTTGTGGAAAATATAATGTATGTTATTTTATTATGAAGGACAAAAATACTACACATCTGTTTCTTACTTGCAGATATCCAGAAAATTTACACAAACCGAGAGTTAAAATGCAAGGCGGAAAACAAAAATTTATACATGCACACATATAGACGTACATGTACTACTTTGGGAGCTACCATCATCAATTTAAGGAAGAGGGGCTCCATGATTTTCCATCGTACAAGGCCATGCATGTATCCATGTTTACATGCACCAACGTGAGGGAGTATCATGCATGCAAGGGCCAGACAATTTGATTTTGACTACATGGGCCAAGAGGAGTAACGTGTTGGGTCCAAAGGATTTCTTTTGGTGCACTAATTACACCATAGTAGGCCAACGCGTCTCATCAATAGAAGCAACCGCCACGTCATGCATGCAGTGTCCAGCCTTCTTACGGCAAGTGTTCGGTGACACCATGAGGCAGCCGATCCTCTTAATAAATAGTTACTCTAAATTAGGGTTTAGACTCGGGTTTTATTGTATTGTCTAGCCATCGCTACAATTTGCATCTACGAGACGTGTAGGACTACCGCCTTGTCAGATCCACAGTGGAACCCCAACTTTTGATCAGTTCTTGTGCTTAATTTTTCATCCACAATTTCAGATTGCAATTCACTTTTGTTCTTGTCGGTTCTTCGGTTGCTTGCAGGAACTCGAACCTGGTTGTTCAGTTTGATTGTGCCTACAGCAAGGTCAATAACCATCGGAGATTGGTTTAGCGATTGTTGAGGCATATCGTCGGGTATGATATAGCCGGATCGTCAAGGTCAAAATCCACCAAATTGATAGTTATCCCCACTCCCATCGAAAGATCGGGCCGCCATCACATCACGATCCCTTTTCTTAATTATATGCATCACTTTAACTAGTACTCCATCCGTCAATTTATAAGTTGTGCTTACCTTTTCCATCAACTTCGTGCAATGTGCGGGCATCTTGCTAGAAACACTAGAACATGTCAGACGACATGTTACCAAACCGAGGATGCGCCAACCTAGATACTACGTACCCTGCTTATTTGGTGGAAATAGCCCCGCCCTAGCGTTTGCAATCGTTATTTCTATCTATCGATTGTGCCAAGGAGCATAACCAAATGTTACAATTATATATGTTTATCTACTCCTACTCCTATAAAAGACTCAGTTGGTGATGGTGGTGTGTCTGCCATCCATCATTTCTGACCATTAGATCTGCATCTAACGGTTGTGAGGTAAGTTGTGACATTTTTACAACAATAGCCCACTTCTCTGCTTCAATTTGCAGAAAACCCCTCATTATCTTGAAAGCAACCACATCCCTCTCTCACCTCATCAGAACAGCCTGAGAAATATATTTTGAGTGAAAAGTAATATATTAGGATTATATCAAAACAAGAGTGATTTCTTTCAAGTTTGTGAACAAGTACTACTATTCTACTCCCTCCATTCCTAAATATTTGTCTTTCTAGAGGTTTCAACAAATGACTACATACGGAGCAAAATGAGTAAATCTACACTCTAAAGTATGTATATATACATTCATATGTGATAGTCCATTTGGAATCTCTAAAAAAATAAATATTTAGGAACAGAGGGAGTACTACTTTGGATCCGTCACAACGCACGAGCACATTGCTAGTAAAAGGAAAAGGCCTGTCGCGTTCGCGTCGCACCCCACACGCCCGGGAATCAGGAGTTCTCCACGGCCCGTCCGACACGCCACATAGCTTAGGGAAGGCATGCTACCTAGCATTTTCACTTTCATGTGGGACCACCGTTGAGCAAACCGTCTATTGGCAAACCGCACCTCGCCCGCCGCCGGGTTGGAAAACAGAAACGAGGGGAAGATCTAGCAGTAGAATGGAAGCCAAGAAATTTGGTGTCAGATGGGGCTCGTTGATAGAGTAGGAGCATTGCGTACCACTACTCCTACTAGTACAAAGTTTGTACTATACAACTAGTACTACCACTGTACAACTAGGTACGTGCACGACACAACATCGTAGGAACAAAAAATGGGAAGATCTTATTTTGGGCGATTTATCTTCTTTTCTGTCAACGTAGTATGAATAATATGATATGGGGGGCACCCATGAAGCTTATGTGGCTTGGTTGCATGGCTACGAAAGGTTAGAGAAAAATAAATAGATAATGTGTTTAGAGTGCACTCCACTAAATAGATATACTTTGGATCCATTGCAAAGCACAGGCCGGCACATCTATATCTATACCCCTATATAGTGTGTGAATAACTTTGAAAGATGGTCGTTGGATGAAGCCAATCCGACGGTACAAAGATGGCAAATCCGAGCACTACTGGCCGTTGGATATCATCTACATCCCACCAGATTCTAGCACATATAGAATCTAGAAGACTCCATGGTTGAACTTAAGCATAATGCACAAACCACCAGAATCTCATGCGTGCAATGCACGTGTACCTTACTAGTTGGTAGCAGTAAGAAACAAATTTCGGGTTTGGCACGAGCTCGTACTGCGGGAGCACCACAAGGCCTGCCGCAGGAGTTACATTTCCCTCTCGGGGCCCATGGGACCGAGCTTCAGTGGCTTAGTGCACCGGCCTATGACTCAATGACATGCGGACCTTAAATGCGGCTGGCCCACATGTCATTCTCATGGTGGGGGCGTGGTTCGTGACTCACTCGTTCGAGATGAACCGGCCGCTAGTGGCATGGTCGTGGCGAGTGTGCCACAACTGGACGTCGGGGCGTTACGAGGCATAGATGGCCACACCGGCGGGTACTACCTGTAGTACAGACGTACTCCAGCTAAGGATTGATGCCCATGACAAAATGTGTCATAGCCGCTGGATGAAAATTCGATGGTGTGGGAGTACGGATCGGAGCACAGGAGCAGAGCAGGCGAACCGCGTCCAATCGGGTGTGGCCGTGATAGAAAGTTGATGGTCGCCGCAGTTCAGTTGGCCCGCATATCATGCACACAAAGGGAGAGGAGCGGTGGGGCCGAGAGGGATGAGGCGCACATCGGGGGATGTCGTGCCGTGGGTTGGAGCGGCGTCGTGGGAATCGCGTGTGGGTGCGGCAGTGGTAGAAACAAGAAACGTGATGGCCGCCGTGGTTCAACTTCCATGGACAAGCTATCATGTCTGCTGACACATGTATATCAAAACTAGAGTGTTTATATGCAAGCCCGTGAACAAGTATTATTCTACTCCCTCCATCCCAAAATAAGTGTCTCAACTTTGTACTAGCTCTAGTACAAATTTATACTAAGATCAAGACACTTATTTTGGGACAGAGGGAGTACTTCTTTGGATCCATTGCAACTCACGGGCCAGCACATTGGTAGTAGTAGGCTGTATCTCTATCTCTACGCTACTCTTATAAAAACAGAGTTAATGATGACGATGTGCCTGCCATCTTGCAGTATAGACCATCCGACTTATATGTGAAGGATAGGAAGGAAACTATGGCAATTTTCCAAAAAGATACCCACACCCCTCTCCACATTTGCAAATAAGGCATTCCCTCGTTCATCCTTTCCTCCCACAAGATAAACTACTCATACACTAGTAAGGTACACATGCACTGAACACATGAGATTTGAAAACCAAATTATGAATAAATACACACTATAGCATGTAAAGCTTTGAGTCATATATGCATGATGTAGATGTCCGTTTAGTTCTTATAGTTCATCTCATTCATAATCAATTAGTTTTCTAAAAAAAATTAAGATTCATGGGGTTGTGCAATGTAAAACATAAAGTAAAAAATAAATAATGGCAATTCATTTAGAAAAAGAAAGTTTATGCAATTATGATACGGAAGATTCTAGAACAAAGGAGAAGTGCTTGTGTTTTGAGGTTTGTGCATTATGCTTAAGTTCAACCATGGAGTCTTCTAAATTGTACATGTGGCAGAATCTGGAGGAATGTTGATGATATCCAACGGCCAGTAGTGCTCGGATTTGCCATCTCTACACTTTCGGATTAGCTTCATCCAGCGACCATCTTTCAAAGTTATTCGCACACTATATAAGGGTATAGAAATGCATCTTGATGTTCCGTGCAACGCATGGGCATCTTGCTAGTACTCTTATACTAGCAGGATATATACTCTTATACAAAGCAGAGTTGGTGATGATGGTGTGCCTGCCATCCTGCAATATAGGCCGTTCGATCTATATCCGACAAATAGGAAGGAAACTATGAGAATTTACCCGCACTCCTCTTCACATTTGCAGATGAGGCCTTCCCTCGTTTATCCTTTTCTCCCAGAAGAACTTGATGTTCCGTGCAACGCACGGGCATCTTTCTAGTCTTACAAAAAACAGAGTTGGTGATGATGGTGTGCCTGCCATCCTGCAATATAGGCCGTCCGATTTATATCTGACGGATAGGAAGAAAACTATGGCAATTTTGCAAAAAGATACCTACACCCCTCTGCACATTTGCAAATAAGGCCTTCCCTCATTCATCTTTTCTCTCACAAGATAAACAACTCATTCAAATGCATCTTGATGTTCCGTGCAACGAACGAGGATGTTTCCTTGGGGGTCTCTCCAGCGCGGCGTGGCCGTAGTTGCAAGTTGATGCCCCTTGAGATGCTGACGTTGAGGGGCACTCGGATTTCCTCCGATGAGCAGGTAAGATGAGTTTGATCACGTAGTAAATGCATACTAAAGACTACTTCCGTGTCCATTTCCTAATTATCCCCCTGCCCACTATTTCACAGGTTAGGCTCGGTGCGAGTGGAAATTGGCTTGCATATGTATGGGAGGGTACAAACATCAATTTGCACAACATTTACAACAGTGACACTGTTCCCGTAGAACCTTTGTCCAACATTGGGATTAGCCATGCAATGGGACAACAGTGACACTAATAAGTTTGTTTTTAGTTTAGGCATTTAGGCCCAAAAAATTGTTCACTAGGTCATTAATAAGGCCATATTAATATGTGAATTTTTCTTGTATTTTTTAAATATATATTTATATTAGTTTTGCGTGTTTTTCTTCTCCGAAAAAATTGTTTTAAAGAAAAAACTCTCCGCCGAACTGGGTCAGCCCAGCTCAGCCAGGCCGCGGCCCAGCCGCCCATGACCGACTCCGAGCAGAGTTCGGCTGCCGCCCGACGCCGCCACGCGCCGAGTCCGCCTCGACCACGCGGTCCCCCGCCGCCTTGCCCCTTCTTCCAAGCCGAGGCCCCCGGCTCCATTTAATACCGTGACCCTCGGCCCCCTCCTCTCCAAGTCGAGTCGCCGCCGCCGCCTCGCATCGCCACTGCCCCAGAGCCCGTAGCCGCCGCCGCCCGCACGCGTCGACGCTGCCGTTGCAGCACCTCACCGCCGCACTCCGCCGCTGGGCCGCACCTTGCCGCCGCACTCCGCCAACGCCGCCGCCCCGCCGGAGACCGCAATCGCCGCCATCCGCCTCGCCGCCGCGACATCCGCCGCCGCTGGTAGCCCCGACTCCCTCGCCCATCCGATCTGGATCCAATGATCCACATTGCGTATGTATTTTTTCCGAACCGTTTTTTTTATTTAGCGAGCGTTCGCTCGTTAGTCTTCGGTAGCGAACAGTTTCATCGCTTAAGCTTCTGTAGCGGACGTTCGTTCATTAGGTTTTTATTTTTCTTTTCTTTTTCTGCCAGGGACCTATTCATTAGTTTTTATTTTACAGTTTAGTCCCTGCATTTCAAACTAGCATAACTTTTTGCTAATTTGCCCGAAATCGCTGAAACCAACGCCAAAATCTTCAGAGCAATCTCATCTATCCAGTAAACCAACTTGAACATATTTTTGATAGTTTAAAATTTGAATTTGTTTAGATTTGAATTTGAACTTCTTTTGATCGTTCTTGAGTTTCGTAGCTCCATTTTAGTTGATTCTTTTTGCAAATCGTAGGTAATCACATGCACCTTCTGTTAAGATCTTATCCACATAATTATAATACTATTTAAAATTGTTTTTTTAGTTTATTTATTTGTTTGTTTTGAGTTTTTCAGATCTTTTGTTCAGTTTTCTTTACATCTTTTGCTTGAGTGCTTATATATGCTATTGTTTGCTTACGATAGATTTTTTTAGAGTGCAAAGCTTGTTACTATGAATCTCTAGAGTTTTCCGATCATCAGCAAGGCAAGTTACACTTTGATCATACTCTTTTGTACCCAGTTTTTACTATGCATTAGTGATATGGGGCTAGCCCGGTGTAGGCCGATCTTTCACGTTTGGAGTGGGATCCCTCGAAGAACACGATGAACACTGGGAAGAACGGGAAGAAATCACAAGGGGAAACACTCAAGAACAAGTCCAATCACACATCCACTAGACAATCAAACACACAAGATCACAAGGTACATGAACAACAAAGGGAAAGATACAAGGTAGAATTCATCTCAAATCCAAGAGGAGATGAGGTCTTGACGATATCCTAGATGGATCTTCCCACGAGTGGGTCTTGATGATATCCCGTGGGATCTTCTCCTAGATGGAGGTCTTGGCCTCCAATGGAGTGGTAGTCTCTCTCTCTCAAGAGTAGAGGTAGGAGCAAAGCTCACCTAAGAATGAGCTATCATATTTGCTAACCTTAGAAAGGTGGTGGAGGTGGTCTATTTATAGTCTAAGCCACGAAGGGGTAAGTGGGAGAGGGATACAAGGCCAAAGGCCTGCGACTGCGCACACAGGCGTCGGACGTCCGGTGGGGGTCGGACGTCCGGAAGCTCGGGATGGTCCGGACGTCCGGAATACTTCGGACTTCCGTAAATTTTGTTTTATCGCCGTAGCACCGGTCGTTCGATCAGTGTCGGTCGTCCGTGCGCTGGGACTTGTCGGACGTCCGGCGTTCGTCGGTCGTCCGGTTGCTGTACCTTTCGCATCTCCTTCTTCTTTCGTCTTCGCTTCCATGCCTCCCTCGCGGATGGTGTTGTTGTTCCTTGGCACTTACACTCCTCCTCGTCATCTGAAAAGCTCCAGCAATACCTATGTATGCACACGAGTGGAGTGTCAAGTAGTATACCATCCTCGAAGGGGTCAAGTGAGCACGTGTAAAGGAGAAGATTCACCTTTATGTATAAGAAGTAGAGGTCGCACGTGTCACTTGCCAAACGGACTCTTGACATGCCCGGACGTCCGTGAAACCCTGACGAAACTGAATTTTGTCAGTCTGACCTCTCCTTCCCCCCACCTTCCACCACAACTCCCAAAGCCACATACACCAACATCTGCCCCGCTACCTCCTATGTTGATTTTGACACGTTTTGGTCTTTGAGAGTTTGGGTTGTGGTTTCCCGTATCCTTTTGTTTTTCGGCTATCTAGGTACGGTTCGACTTCATCAACACCACGGCTCAACTTCTCGAGGGTCTCATCATCGCCAAGGACGGTAACTTTGACGACATCTTTGTCATAACTTGCAATTGCATTGATAACCCACATTGCCTCATTTTGCATAGCTTACCTATCGAGACTAGCGGTTGAGTATTGCAGGCAACGCGACTTGTGCACATTAGTGATCATACAACATAGCATACATATCATACCATAGTGGTGCATATCTTGAGATCAACTTGTGTGTCACAAAGTTGTCATAGCATACACAATTGCTATCTTGGTTCGTGAAGTTTTGCATGAGAAAATAGCTCAAAAGTGAAAGAGCCACCCAAGCTTTTAAGCAGAGAGGAAAGATAAGCAAAGAGCTTATAAGCAAGAACCATAGCATATACAACATTAAGATTGTCATATCCGATCATCTTGGCTCATAGCACCAAAATATCATACATATAGCATACTTGGGATAGAGATCGTTGCATTTTTGCCTAGTAGGTTGTGCACAAGTTTGCGTATCCGCCTATTGTGCAATCGTGCTAGCGCCTCTCTAGTATTGTGCAACAAGAGCATTTCGTGGTTTCCACATTTTGGCTCAATTTTGGATTGCACAATCCCATTTATCTATTTGCGTGTGTGTTTCCGTGTACCCATACTTGCTTGGTCTACTTGTTGCATTCGCAAATTTGTGAATCTTTTCCAACATTATTGAAGCTCACTTACTATTGCATCAAATTTTGTGCCACCATCCTAACCAAGCTCCACCATAAGCTTTTACGTGTGTAGGTGTGAGAACCGACAAGAATTTGTACCAACAGTGCTATTTCATCGTCCGCATTTGAGTGAACTTGATTCATCTTCAACTTCGGTCAAGGTACATTTGGTACACGTTCTTTTCCTTCTACCACTTACATTTTGCTTGGTATGATGGATAGGCCAAGTTCTTCTACCACTCCACCTCTCATCGAGAATGACGGCGACATGTCATCATTCGTCACCAAGAACAACCTATTTGGAGCTCAAAAGGCATTGCACCAAGAGCAACAAGCAATGAGGGACTACTTCGACAACAAATTCGACGCTCAAAAGCAAGAGAATGATGCAAGAATGGATGAGATCCGCGCCTTCATGAGGAACCGGCGTCCTTCCACTTCTTCATCCTCAAGACGGAGCCACTCAAGTCGACACTCTGACGACACCTTCTCCAACTCAAGTACACCGTCATCGAACACTCTTCGTCGAGCTGCGCGTCAACACCGGCATGCATCTCGGAACCCGCTACATGACAAGCATTCACAAGAACAAGTCGATGAGCAAATCCCTCGTCCTCAATCAAACCAAGTCGTTTTCGCTCAAGCTCAAGAAAGACAACGACTAAGCCGCCAAGAAGAAGAATGAGCACGTTTACACCAAGAGGAACAAGATGTCGAGGCTCAACGTCTTCAACAACAACAACGTGAAGCGCAAGCTCTTGAGGCGCAACGTGCCCTTCGAGATTCAAGCCGAGCCATTGCCAACCGCAATCACGAGTGGCGCAATCAAGAGGAAGCCCTTCGAGAAGAAATCCAAGAGAGGAACTACCAACCGCGTGTGCAACGTCAAGCTTCACAAGGTCCTCCAGAAGCTCGTCAAGCTCCACCTCAACCTCAAGTTCAACAAGAGCAAGTTGATCATGGACTTCCTCCGCGCCAAGAGCAACATGAAGATGACTATCCTCCACGTCAAGGACGTCACAACACAATGAAGAGCAACACTATGGCAAGCTCAAGTTCACAATGCCCAAGTTCAATGGAAGCAATGATCCAGAAGAGTACCTCTCATGGGCATTGAAGGTCGACAAAATTTTCCGCTTGCACAACTATGAGGAAGAGAAGAAGATCGCTATGCCATCACTTGAGTTCCAAGATTATGTGCTCATATGGTGGGAACAAGTACTTGAACGCCGTCAAGCAAGAGGTGAACCACCAATCACCACTTGGGCTCAAATGAAGGATGTCATGCGAGCACGTTTTGTGCCAACCTACTACAACCGCGATCTCTTCAAGAAGCTATAACTCCTCAAGCAAGGAACAAAGAGTGTTGAAGAATACTACAATGAAATGGAGATAGCCATGATTCGAGCCAATGTCACAAAAGATGATGAGCAAATAATGGCACGTTTCTTGAATGGACTCAATCATCCCATCAAGAAGATTGCCGACTTTCAACCCTACTCCAACCTCATTGAGCTCGTACATCAAGCAACCAAGGCGGAACGTCAAGTTCAAGATGACTTCAAGTACGCCAAGTACTCATCCAAGACCTACGGCTTCTCCAACATCCAAGCTTCAACGACTCCTTTAACATCTACATCAACCAAACCTTCTCCAAGCAACGACGACAAGTCAAATTACAAGAAAACTTCGGCAAGTTCAAGTCGCCTTCATCCTACTACAAGCAACTTCAAACCGCGTGCTTCATCATCTACTCCAACCGATGAGACCGTCAAAACAAGCTCCTTCAAGTGTTTCACTTGCGGCGGCCGAGGCCACAAGTCCTTCCAATGCATGAACAAGCGCACCATGATCCTCAACGATGACGGCACATATGACTCAATGAGTGAAGAGGAGATGGAAGCCCTTGAGCAAGTGGCCATGCACCGGCGCGTGAACGAGGATGAAGATGATCAAGTCTTTTGTGATGACGATTCGAGCCCCGCTCTCGTTGTCTCCAAAGTCTTGACACTTCAACATCAGCAAGAAGAAGACCAACGATGCCACATCTTCCACACTAAGGCCGGCATCAATGGAAGGTCCGTCAAGGTCATCATCGATGGAGGTAGTTGCCACAACTTGGCAAGTGAAGAACTATGTTCCAAGCATAAATTGGTCAAGAGGAAGCACCCGCACCCCTACAAAGTTAAATGGCTAAGTGACTCCGGCACTATATGAGTCGAGCATACGGTCCAAGTCTCCTTCAAAATTGGTGCTTATGAACACACTTTGGAGTGTGATGTGGTCCCAATGACCGTTTGCCACCTCCTTCTTGGTCGACCATGGCAATTCGACCGTGGTGTCATCCACAATGGGCGTACCAATCACTATAGCTTCAAAATGAAAGGAAAAGAATATGTGCTACGACCTATGTCTCCTAGTCAAGTGATAGCCGACAAGCAAGCCACCAATCATGGAGAGAAGAGTGAAAAAGTGACACACCCAAAAGTGAGTGAGAGCCACAAGCCAAGTTTGAGTGCCTCTTCGCCTAGAGAGAAAAACCTTATCCTATTTGCCACCAAAAGTGAGATAAGAGAAGTGTGTGAGAACCCATCGAGTGTGATGCACTTCGTCCTTGTGTGCAAAGATGGAGAGCCAACAACTAACACCTCTCACGAGTTACCTTTAGTGTTTCAATCTCTTTTGCAGGAATTCAAAGATGTTTTCCCCGATGAGCTACCTCCGGGTCTACCGCCACTACGAGGCATTAAGCATCGAATCAACCTCATCCCCGGAGCGCCACTTCCAAACAAAGCTCCATACCGTGTCAATCCCGAAGAAACCAAGGAGATTCTACAGCAAGTACAACAACTCATTAACAACGGTCATGTACGTGAAAGCTTAAGCCCTTGCGTCGTTTCCGTTATACTTGTGCCTAAACCCGATGGAAGTTTCCGCTTGTGTTCCGATTGCAGACACATAAATGCCATTACCATTCGATATAGGCATCCCATTCCTCGCTTAGACGATATGCTTGATGAACTTAGTGGAGCCAACTTTTTCTCAAAAATTGATCTTTAAAGTGGCTATTATCAAATCCGCATTCAAGAAGGTGATGAATGGAAAACCGCTTTCAAAACAAAATTTGGCTTATATGAGAGGTTAGTGATGCCTATGGGTTTGTCGGAAGCACCCGGAACTTTCGTGCATCTTATGCATCATGTGCTTAGACCTTACATTGGATTCTTCGTTGTGGTTTACTTTGATGATATCCTTGTGTTTAGCAAAACCATGAAAGAGCACATTAATCATGTTAAATCTCGGTTGCAAACCCTCCACAAGGAAAGCCTTTATGCGAACTTGAAAAAATGCACTTTTGGCGTTGACAAAGTGGTTTTCTTGGGTTTTGTTCTCTCTTCCAAGGGTGTCCATGTTGATGAAACTAAGATTAAAGCAATTAAAACTTGGCCCCAACCCACCAATTTGCAACAAGTGCGTAGTTTTCTTGGCCTTGCAGGATTTTATCGCCGCTTTGTGAAAAACTTTAGCACAATTGCCGCTCCTTTTCATGCCTTGAGTAAGAAGAATGCACCTTTTGTTTGGGGATCTTTGCAATCCACTGCTTTTGATGAGCTCAAGTCTTTGCTTACTCATGCTCCGATTCTTGCTTTACCCAACTTTGAGAAAACTTTTGAGGTTCATTATGATGCAAGTGGTACCGGAATTGGCGGAGTCTTGATGCAAGAAAAACGAGCCATTGCTTATTTTAGTGAAAAAATCAACGGTGCTCAACTTAACTATCCCATCTATGACAAAGAATTGTATGCTTTAGTGCGTGTGCTACATGTTTGGGAACATTACCTTAGACCTCTTGAATTTGTCATCCATACCGATCATGAAATGCACAAAAGGATACGGGAGCCACAACTCAAAATCTCAAGGACCAAAATGTGTCAAAATCGTCATAGGAGGTATCGTGGAAGATGTAGGTGATAGAGGCAAAGGTGTCCCGTCTTTTGATAAGATGATGGATTTCGCTTTGGTGGAAGTCGACTTTGACGATCCGACTATGAACGTGCGAGGACGTCGCGTCTTAGCAATCGCTAAACCAACTCCGAGAGGTTATTGACCACGCCGGAGCACGATCAACCTGACCACGAGGGTCTGTTTCCTGCGAGCAAACAAAGAACAAGCAAGATACTGAGATTGCAATCTGGATATTGCGAATATAAGATGAAAGCTTTATTGATCAAGGTGGGGTTCTGTGACGCCTTTGTCTGGTCGTTGAACACAAACGAAGTACGCGAAGTTGCAGCTATGGCGAACTTTAATCTAAACAAAACCCAAAGTCTAAACGGTGCCCTAAGGGCTGTATATATGGAGGAAGAGAAGGGGAATTTCGTGGCCCTTGGTGGAGGGGTCCGAAATCAACCCTATCTCTTGTTTCCCCACACATACGGACTCTAAAAATAGCCTATACTAATCTATTTCGAAATTACATGGGCCTGGCCAATGAAAAGGTGACACAGCACCTATAATAGCCTCTGGACGAAATTTATGAAGTGGCATCTTGTATATTTCGTCCAAGGCTTCATGCACTCGTTATGGTGGCTTCAAAGACCTGAAATCATCACTCGTAACTCCGTTCTTGTTCCCCTTGCGCATGCCATCATCTCCATGCTTTCTCTTGCTCCAATGTTCATCCTTCTCCAAGCTAGGCCCTTCATTTGTAAGCAAAATAAATGTATCCAATTTAGGCAGCATCATATTCTCATGAACATTAGAATCATTACCAAGAAACGAAAGTACCTGGTAATTTAGTTGGCGTGGGCGAGCTCTAGTAATTGGTCCATTATGTATAGCAGCAGGGGCTGTGGGTGTAACAATGGTATTGATGTCCTCATCATCCTCCCCTTCTTGAAATGAAGTCGTCCTCGACGGAAGTTCATCTTCCTCACCCAAATAAGGCTTCAAATCTGCAATGTTAAAAGTGGGACTAACCCCAAAATCTGCAGGCAGCTCAAGTTTGTATGCATTATCATTTATTTTCTCTAACACCTTAAAGGGACCATCAGCACGTGGCATTAGCTTTGATTTGCGCAAGTCAGGAAATCTATCTTTATGCAAATGTAACCAAACAAGATCTCCAGGTGCAAACACAACATGTTTTCTACCCTTATCTCCAGCAAGTTTATATTTAGCATTCATACACTCAATGTTTTCCTTAGTTAACTCATGCATTTTTAAAATCAATTCAACACATTGTTTAGCATCAAAATTAACCTTCTCCGAAGATGGAAGAGGCAACAAATCAATAGGTGCATGAGGTAGGAAACCATACACAACTTCAAAAGGGCACATCTTAGTAGTAGAATGCAATGAACGATTATAAGCAAATTCAATATGAGGCAAGCATTCCTCCCACATTTTCTTATTATTCTTCAAAACATCCCTAAGCATAGTAGACAACGTTCTATTGACTACTTCAGTTTGTCCATCAGTTTGGGGGTGACAAGTAGTACTAAAAAGCAGTTTAGTCCCCAACTTAGCCCATAAACATCTCCAAAAGTGGCTAAGAAATTTAGTATCACGATCTGAAACAATAGTATTTGGCACACCATGCAAGCGAATAATTTCACGAAAGAACAAATCAGCAACATTAACAACATCATCGCTTTTATGACATGGTATAAAGTGTGCCATTTTCGAGAATCTATCCACGACAACAAATATGCTATCCCTCCCCTTCTTTGTTCGAGGTAAACCTAAAACAAAGTCCATAGATATATCCTCCCAAGGAACACTAGGTACAGGCAAAGGCATATATAAACCATGAGGATTGAGTCGTGACTTAGCTTTTTGACATGTAGTGCAGCGAGCAATAAAACGCTCAACATCCCGTCTCATATTTGGCCAAAAGAAATGTGTAGCAAGTACGTCCCCCGTCTTCTTCACGCCAAAGTGTCCCATTAATCCTCCTCCATGCGCTTCCTGCAACAATAAAAGACGAACGGAGCTAGCTGGAATGCATAGCTTGTTAGCACGAAACACAAATCCATCGTTAACGACGAACTTGTTCCACATTCTTCCTTCTTTACAATTCTGCATTACATCTTTAAAATCAGCATCATGCACATATTGATCTTTGATGGTCTCCAAACCAAATATTTTGAAGTCAAGTTGTGAAAGCATAGTATAGCGACGAGACAATGCATCAGCAATAACATTTTCTTTTCCCTTTTTGTGTTTAATGACATAAGGGAAAGTCTCAATGAATTCAACCCATTTAGCATGTCTACGATTCACTTTAGCTTGACTTTTAATATGTTTCAAAGATTCATGATCAGAATGTATAACAAATTCTTTGGGCCATAAATAATGTTGCCATGTTTCTGAAGTCCGAACAAGAGCATATAATTCTTTATCATAAGTAGAATAATTCAGACTAGGCCCACTCAATTTTTCAGAAAAGTATGCAACAGGTTTGCCATCTTGTAATAACACACCTCCTAATCCAATTCCACTAGCATCACATTCAAGCTCAAAAGTCTTATTAAAATCAGGAAGTTGGAGTAAAGGAGCATGTGTCAACTTATCTTTCAATACCGTGAAGGCTTCTGCCTGTGCGGGACCCCAAAAAAAAGGCACATCTTTCTTGTAAGCTCATTGAGAGGTGCAGCAATGGTGCTGAAATCTCGCACAAAACACCTATAGAATCCAGCGAGGCCAAGAAAACTCCTCACTTGTGTGACCGTTTTGGGCTGCGACCAACTCTCAATAGCGTCAATCTTGGCTTTATCAACTTCAATTCCCTGTGGAGTAACAACATAGCCAAGAAAAGATACACGGTCTGTGCAAAAGGTGCACTTCCCAAGGTTACCAAACAAACGTGCATCACGTAGAGCAATAAAAACAACACGTAAATGTTCCAAATGTTCTTCCAAAGATCTGCTATAAATCAATATGTCATCAAAGTAAACTACCACAAATCGTCCAATGAAAGCACGTAAAACTTCGTTCATTAATCTCATGAAAGTACTAGGTGCATTAGTTAACCCAAAAGGCATGACTAACCACTCATATAATCCAAACTTAGTTTTAAATGTTGTTTTCCATTCATCTCCCAATTTCATACGAATTTGATGGTATCCACTACGCAAATCAACTTTGGAGAATATTGTAGAGCCACTCAATTCATCAAGCATATCATCTAGCCTAGGAATAGGATGACGATAACGAATAGTAATATTATTAATGCCTCTACAATCAACACACATACGTGATGTACCATCCTTTTTCGGCACTAGAATAATAGGAACAGCACAAGGACTAAGGGATTCGCGTATATAACCTTTGTCGAGAAGCTCTTGTAGTTGACGCATAATATCTTTCATCTCCTCTGGATTGGTACGGTATGGTGCACGGTTTGGCAGTGAAGCACCGGGAATTAAGTCAATCTGATGCTCAATCCCTCGAATGGGCGGTAATCCCGGTGGCACATCTTGTGGAAAGACGTCAGCGAACTCCTGCAAAATGCTAGTGACAGCAGGAGGCAAAGAGGAAGGCACGTCCTCGAATGAAAATAATGCCTCTTTGCACACAAAAGCATAGCAAACAGATTTGCTGAAATCTAGCTCATCAATATCAGATTTGGTGGCAAATAAACATGCACTTTTCAATTTAATTTCAGAAGAAAGACTAGATGGTTTATTATTAGGCTTCATTTGTTGCTCAAATTCTTTTGCCACAATCTGATTTTCACTCTTATTCTTCTCCTGTTTTGGTTTATTAGCTCTATTAATATCATCTTTCAAAATAGAATCAGGAGTCATAGGAAGCAAAGTAATATTTTATCCTTATGAACAAGAGTATACTGATTGTTTCTACCATGGTGTACATAATTTTTATCAAATTGCCATGGTCTACCAAGTAATAAGGAACATGCTTGCATAGGTACCACATCACAATCAACATAATCAACATATGTAGAGATACTAAAATGCACACGAACAGTACGTGTTACCTTAACCTTGCCGCTGTTGTTGAACCATTAGATGTAGTAAGGATGTGGATGTGGTCTTGTGGTGAGAGAAAGCTTCTCCACCATCTCCATGCTAGCCACGTTGTTGCAGCTACCTCCGTCTATGATGACGCGCACAGAACGCTCCTTCACAACTCCCTTGGTATGGAACAAATTGTGCCTCTGATTTTGCTTAGCTTGTGTGACCTGCACACTCAAAACACGTTGAGCAACTAAACATTCATACCTGTCAGCGTCTTCAGGAGCCATGTATTGCGTCTCATGATCAGAATCATCTCCACCATGTTCTTCACGTGTAATAAGAGCCAAAGTCTCCTCATCATAGTCACTAGCGGACTCATATCCACCATCCTCGGTAGCAATCATCACACACTGATATTTGCATTCTCTCGCATAATGACCTCCTCCCTTACAACGACGACAAATTATATCACTTGTGTGCCTTGTTGATGCCATGGAAGAAGAAGAACTCTGAGCAGGCCCGGCAGGTGCGCTCTTGGCAGATAATGGTGGTTGTGCCTGTTTTCTTGTATCACGACTGGAGGAGGCACCTGATTGAGGTGCTGGTGCCGTTGAAGTAGAATATGCACACGGTGTCCATGATGAAGGTCGGCCTGCAGAAAAGTTAGTTCGCGCCAATGCTTGTCGATCCTGCACTTCACGTTCAGCTTTACAAGCAAGATGGAATAAACGAGTGATATTAGTATACTCCTTATAGTCTAGAATGGTCCGAATCTCTCTATTTAATCCACCCAGAAAACGTGCAAGCATAGCTTCATTCTCCTCAACAATACCACATCTAATCATGCCAGTTTGTAATTCCTGATAATATTCTTCTATAGAATTTTTCCCTTGTCTTAAACGCTGCAATTTTTGATGTAATTCACGTTGATAATATGGTGGAACCCAATGCGTATGCATAGCAGTTTTCAAAGCAACCCAAGTAGTTGGAATAGGATATAATCTACAATGTTCAGACCACCATACACATGCAAAACTAGTGAAAGCACAAACAGCAGCAACAACCCATCTCTCCTCAGGATATTGTAAACATGTAGATCGTTGTTCAGTTTCTAACTCCCAAGTAAGATATATATCAGGAACATATCTACCCTCAAATGGTGGAATATTCAATTTCAGTTTAGGAATATGGACATCATCTCGTACCTGAGGTGGTGGTGCAGGCCTACCATTGCGAATATATACCTGAGGTTGACCTGCTGGTGGTGGTGCTGGTGGCTGCACATTGTTCTGATTTTGATCAACCTCATCCTCATAATCGCCCGCATACTCATCATCCTCCGCATCAGTAGCAGGAGCCACAAAAGTATCAATAGTAGCACCAACAGTTTGGCCAAACGCAAGAGGGACACGGCTCGCTCGGCGGAGGTCTGTTTCGCGACGTGGAGGTAGTCGTTGTTGTTGTTGTTGGAGAGGTGCGTTAGGTGCAGCAGGTGGTGGTGGTGGAAGACGCGCAAGCAGTTCATTAAATCTGTTATCGAGCTTTGTTTCGAACGTCTTCTCAAGGCCAGTGATCTTCTCCATGGCCTCTTCAAAATTTTTCAGCACATCTTGCACCTGTTCAGTCATCATTTGCTGAAACTTATCATGAAGCTCCTTGTTCGATAAGTTCTCCCAGTCAATCTCGTCGGCTTGTGATCCTGGCATGGTTAGCAGCAATAGAAACACACAGAATATGATCCTACAGACTACTAACAAGAGGTGGTGGTGGGTGTCACAAATCCGTCAAGCAAATCTCAAATTCTTACCAGTTCTTACCGAGCAGCAGGCGGTGATCGGGAACTGTTGTAGTCAAAACTCTCAAAGCTTGGATAGAGCGATTACCAGGGAGAGTCAAACGCACGACGTAGATGTATGTGTAGCTGGGAAGGCTTATAATATGGTAGCAAAAAGGGTCAGCAATAATCAATTCAGAGATCCAAAGTTGAATAAACGCTCAACGACGGTACTGTGCTGGTCCTAGGCTAGACCGAGCTAGAGACGCGAGCCTAGAACACTAACAAAATCACGGCGCTGCACGTAAACAAGGGAAAAGCACACTCTGGAATTTTTCTTTTTCGCTCTTTTTTTTGCGCTATTTTTTTGCGCTGCTCTTTTTTTTGCGAAAAATCACTATAATGGCGAGTGTCTCAAAACTCTTCCCAGGTCAAACTGACAGGATGGGCACGAAATTTTTTCGACCAATTTTTTTCGACTGCTCGGGCCCAAAAACTAGAAACGGGTCAAAAAAAACTTTCTATAACGGCGACTGTCTCAATACACTTAGAAACACCTAAAAATAGGATAGCCAGAATTTTTTTCGACAAATGCGTTTTCGGAAAATTTTGGGCCTAAACGGAGGGTTGTTTCCGAAACCTACTCCGGCAGGGAAACACGAATCGGAAACTAGATGGATCTCGAAAACAAACCTAATATGCAAGGAACTCGGATTGGTGGTGGATATATGGTGGTGGTATATGGCAGCGGTAGTGGTAGCGGTGGTAGTATATGGATATGGATCGGTGGTGGTATATGGATACGGATTAGTGGTGGTATATGGATACGGATTCGGAGCGGTGGTGGTAGGTGACAGGGGCGATGATGATGGTGCGGTGGCGGCGTGACAACTTATGACCCGAACTCGAAACTCTAAAAGACTAACGCTAAGACCAGCAACTAGACTCGACGATGCAACCGCAAATTCAACAAAGCAAAACCCGAAAAAGATTATGCAAAGGCTCAGATTGGTTCGGATATGATGAACTAACCCTAAATTTTTTTTTGGCTTTTTCGTGGACTGTAGGTATGAAGAACAGACTCGATCTAAACTACGAAAAACTGTAAAATCTCACCGAGCAACCTGGAAATCTGATACCACTTAATAGAGGCAAAGGTGTCCCATCTTTCGATGAGATGATGGATTTTGCTTTGGTGGAAGTCGACTTTGACGATCCGACTACAAACGTGCAAGGACGTCGCGCCTTAGCAATCGCTAAACCAACTCCGAGAGGTTATTGACCACGCCGGAGCACGATCAACCTGACCAGGAGGGTCTGTTTCCTACGAGCAAATGAAGAACAAGCAAGATACTGAGATTGCAATCTGGATATTGCGAATATAAGATGAAAGCTTTATTGATCAAGGTGGGGTTCTGTGACGCCTTTGTCTGGTCGTTGAACACAAACGAAGTACGCGAAGTTGCAGCTATGGCGAACTTTAATCTAAACAAAACCCAAAGTCTAAACGGTGCCCTAAGGGCTGTATATATGGAGGAAGAGAGGGGGAATTTCGTGGCCCTTGGTGGAGGGGTCCTAAATCAACCCTATCTCTTGTTTCCCCACACATACGGACTCTAAAAATAGCCTATACTAATGTATTTTGAAATTACATGGGCCTGGCCCAATAAAAAGGTGACGCAGCACCTATAATAGCCTCTGGACGAAATTTATGAAGTGGCGTCTTGTATATTTCGTCCAAGGCTTCATGCACTCGTTATGGTGGCTTCAAAGACCTGAAATCATCACTCGTAACTCCGTTCTTGTTCCCCTTGCGCATGCCATCATCTCCATGCTTTCTCTTGCTCCAATGTTCATCCTTCTCCAAGCTAGGCCCTTCATTTGTAAGCAAAACAAATGTATCCAATTTAGGCAGCATCATATTCTCATGAACATTAGAATCATTACCAAGAAATGAAAGTACCTGGTAATTTAGTTGGCGTGCGCGAGCTCTAGTAATTGGTCCAGTATGTATAGCAGCAGGGGTTGTGGGTGTGACAATGGTATTGATGTCCTCATCAGTAGGTGTATGTGGGTTTTGAAGATGTGGTGGAATGTGGGGGTGGTGGTGGTGGCCGAACTGTTAAACTTCAGTGTCGTCAGGCTTTCACGGACGTCCGGTCGTCATCGGACGTCCGACCTTTTCCGGTCGTCCGGAGCCTGGGCGAAAATCGGGCTCGGGAAGATGAACTGCGAGAATTTCGGGGAAGAAGAAGATGGTGATGTTGAAATCGAGCAGATTGGCTGATGGAAAAGGGTGGGGAGAGTGGGAGATGCTAGATCCACACGTAGCAACACAAATCCATGGACCAAATCCAACAAAATCTCAACTCACCAACAAATCACAAAAAAATTTGGGGCTATTTTTGGTGGGGAATTTTTGGATTTAGGACAAAAACAACAAAATCAAGCTAGAAAACACGGGGTAGGGGCTCCAAAACGTGATCAACGTGTCTCATGATACCAAGATGATGTAGGGTGGAACCCTATGTGGACAATCTTTCACGTTTGGAGTGGATCCTACGGGGAATCACGAAGAATACGCGGACGCACAAAGGGGAACACGGAGGAAACGAGAGAGAAATCACTCAACCAACAAGGAATCAATCACAAAAGTGCTAGATCACCGAACACAAAGAGATACATATGATCCACAATCAACAAAGGTAAGGATACAAAGGTAACCGATCTTCTCCATGAGGAGGTCTTGAAGATCCTATCGGAGACTCCTCAGAGAAGATCCTATCGAATTCAAGACCCTCTCATGGGAAGATCCCCTTCTAGATTCAAGACCTCCTCACGGAGAAGATCGATTACCTTTGTATCCTTACCTTTGTTGATTGTGGATCACGTGTATCTCTTTGTGTTCTTTGATCTAGCACTTGTGTGACCGATTCCTTGTTGGTTGAGTGTTTTCCCTCGTTCCTCCCCGTGATTTCCTCATGTTCTTCCGCGTGTTCTTCGTGTTTCCCCGTAGGATCCACTCCAAACGTGAAAGATCATCCACGTAGTGTTCCACCCTACATCATCTTGGTATCATGAGCCACGTTGATCACGTTTTTGGAGCCCCTACCCTTCGTTTTCTAGCTTGATTTTGTTGATTTCGTACTAAATCCGAAAATCCCCACCAAAAATAGCCCCCAATTTTTTTTGTGATTTGTTGGTTTGATGATGTTTTGTTGATTTTGATCCATGGATTTGCTTGGTTTTAAGTGGATCTACCATCTCCCCAAGTTTTCCCATCTTTCATCCACAAAATCTCGTCAATTTTGACCCCGAAATCTCCATCCGCTCAAAATCGCGCCCCCGAACTCGCATCTCGCGTTGACCCCGACCCACCGGATGACCGGAGTTTTATGGACGTCCGGAGCCCCAGGAACGACCAGACGTCCGACCTTTTCCGGACGACCGGAACCCCTAACCCGAAACAAATTTACGAATTTCCGTCTTTTCCGGACGTCCGACGCCCCGGACTTCCGTAACCTGTAGTTTCAGACTTCGGCTGATTTTTGTTTTGTCCATAACTAATTCATCCGAACTCCGATTTTGACGTTCTTTAGCTCGTTTTGAAGCTCTTGACATCCCCTATCCTACAAAAATACCACCAACATCATTTGACTCCATCAAAGTTTCGAAAATTTGGCATCTTTGCCTAGGGCTTCCACCACATCATCCGCATAGCCACCACCGACTTCCGCAACCTAACCAATTTTTTTCACCATAGCAATAGTGGTTGCTTGAGTAGTGATTCGAGTCTCCTAAGGTGTTTCGGCTACTTAGGGACGATTATTTCTTTATCAACCACCACCACCACCTCCGCATAACCTTGCCCACCATACATTTCGCCACCCCCAACTTAACCCAATAGTTGTCTGAGCTTGTTTGAGTTGTGACTTGTGTCTCCTAAGGTGTTTCGGCTACTTAGGGACGGCAACTTCAACTCCGACACGTGTGTAGCCCATCATTCCACTCCACATTGCCAAGTGCAAACCACCACCGCTCTCCGCTACCACCATTTGACATTTGTCATTTGAGATTTTGAGTTCGCGGTTTTTCCGTTTCCTAAGGTGTTTCGGCTACTTAGGGACGAGTCTCCATCATCTTGGTATCTACATCAAAGACATCGCCACTCATCATCGCAAAGGACGGTAACCTCGACGACATCATTGTATATTCCCCTTGCAAATTGCATTGATAACCTCTAGCCCATTTTTCACTACTTGCCTATCGAGACTAGCCATTTGAGTATTGCCGGCAATGTTACTTGTGCACATTAGTGATCATACTTCCCATAGCATACATACCATACCATTGTGGTGCATATATTGCTATCATATCGTGTGTCACAAGTTTGTTCCCGCATATACACAATTGCTATCTTGGTTTGTGCATTGTGCAAAAGTGGCCATAGAAAAAAAAAGCTTTTAAGCAAAAGAAAGAGAGCAAAGAAGCTTGTAAGCAAGTGCCATAGCATCATACCACATTGCACATAAGATTGTCATATCCGATCATCTTGGATCGTCTTGAGAGAAACACCGGGAACCATGCATACATAGCATACTTGGGATAGAAAGTTTATCCATTTTGCATCTTATAGGTTGTGCACAAGTGTCGTATCCGCCTATAGAGCAATCGTGCTAGCGTCTCTCTTGAGTTGTGCAACACGAGCGTTTTCCATGGATTCCATATTTTGTGCTCATTCCTTGGTTGCATGACCCCATTTATCTATCCGTGTGTGTGTTTCCGTGTGCCAGATATTGCTATTGGTCCATTTGTTTCGCTTGCGAATTTGTGAATCTCTTTCAACATTATTGACTCTTGCTAACATTTTGCATTAAATTTTTGTGCCACTATCCTCACCGAGCTCCACCATAAGCTTTACTTGTGTAGGTGTGAGAACCGACAAGGATTGGTACCAATAGTGCTATTTCATTGTCCGCATTTGAAGGAACTTGATTCATTGTCAACATCGGTCAAGGTACATTGGTATAAGTTCTTCTCTTTCTCCCACTCATATTTGCTCGAGTCTTGTGATGGATAGGCAAGGCATTTCCTCTCCGGTCCTCGACAACAACGACGGCGTGAACAACTACATCACCAAAGCATCTATCCTCGATCTACAACGACAAGTGCAAGGCGCACAATCAAGATTGCGAGAGCACATCGAGAAGAAGCTTTCCGCACATAAAGAGGAGCAAGATGCAAGGATGGAGGAGATTAGAGCCTTGATCAAGTCTACTTCCCCTTCGTCATCTTCAAGGCGGCGGCGACCAAGTCGATCATCTTCGGAGCGCAAACAAGATGAAAGCGCAAGTCGTCCAAGTCAACAACTACATGACGACCACCATCACGTTCGTGATCAACATCGTCATGAAGGGCAAGTCACCTCCAAGCATCATGTGCACGACAACGACGAATGGCATCTTCTACGAGCTCAAGCACGACAATGACATCATCATCATCATGACGATGCTCCACAAGCACAAATGCACAAGTCCAAACAAGCCCTACTTCACGCCAAGTTGAAGCTTCATGAGCATAAAAGAAGACCACGAGACGACCACCACCAAGACGGTGCTACGGCTACAACAACCACTTTGGCATCTTCGCCAAGTGCTATCAAGGCATCTTTGCCTTTGGACGTACAGCATCTTCGCCTACTTCCAACGAGTATGCCTACATCGACTTCATCAAGTCCAAGAAGACCACCTACAAGCGAGGGCGACACTTCCATCTTCGGAAGCCCCTCAAGGAAGATGGCTGAGCATGGGAAATTCCCTTCGGTCATGGAGACGAGCTACGAGGTGCCACATCATGTGGGCCTCCAACAACAAGACGGCGACAAGACGGACGAGCAAGGGCCATCCCCTTCGACCACGGCGACGAGCGCGAACCTCTTCAACAACATGAAGACGACGCCCACTTTGGACTCATACTCCAAGTCAAGCTACACGACCGCGCATGGAGACATTTGCACCAACATCTCTCCGACACCCACATATGAAGAGATGCCCCAAGTGCCATGTGAGGAGATCCACCACCACATGAGTGACATGAGTGACTCCACCATATGTGACATTGAGAGCATTTCCTATGAGAGGATGAGTGTGACCACCACTAGCCCCACACATGAGAGCATGCCACACATCCTATGTGAGGTTGAGCGCCATTTGAGTGACTACACCAACCATATGAGTGAGAGCATCCTTGAGGGAGTGAGTGAGCCACAACACTTAGTGAGTGAGGTAGTTGACACGGCACGTGAGGCCACTATAATTCCTAACGACTTAACCTCTACTCCTAGTGTGTTTTCTTCTTTGGTGCTAGGTCTCCTACATGACGACATGCCTATACGCGATGAGTCCATCCCTCCAATGGAAAAACCGATGGCCATGGTGGACGATGATGCACCCCCACATGGTTCCATCAAGATGAAGATGACAACGAGTGGATCTTCAACACCTCACCTACACATCATGTTTCACTAGTGGACTCTCTTGACATTGATTGCTCCCATGATGTTGACCCACCTATTCCCATGCTTCATGCTAGTGAGACTTCTTCATGCCTTGACTTACCTATTTATGATGAATACGATGATGAGCATGTTGAGTTGCCTAGTTGTGATGCTATGCTCCATAGGATATCATGTGAAAATTCTATTGGTCACATCATGTTTGACAATCCATTGAACTTGTCTTATGCTATGAGTGAGATCTCCCATATTGCCTCATTTCAATCTCAACATAGTAACTATGCATGCCCCATTAAAATCAATCCCATTTGCACCTATGGCATAGATGATGAGATGATGGTCATTGGCTTTTGTTTTTCATGTGATGATATTGCCATGCTTCCTTTACATGATTTGCGCAATTCATCTACTATGTCATGCCATGATCACATTGTTCCAAATATGCTTTGTTTTGGATGTTGTCAATGTTCTCCATGTGATGTTCCTACTAATGCTCATGAGGAGACCCCCATAGTTTCCTCATACATATTAGGAGATTTTGATGCATTCCATACTTTGCATGATTCTCATCATAGTGTACACCATATGCATTCCATGAATAACAATGCTCTAGATATTTCTCATGATGCATTACATCCTTTGAGTCTCCATTATGACATACATAACAACAAACCTATCATGATGGATGACATGTTTCTATATCACGCATCTCATTTATTTGAGCATTGGATATATTGTGCTAACCGACACATGCATGTGCGCATCATGATGGATGATGTGTACATATACCATGCACACACACAATTTTTCCTTTGTCTTTGTTTTGTGTAGGTACTCATGTATACTCGTCAACCTCTCAATCCCAAGAGTTGACGAAACGAGCTCTTGAGAGCAACGATGCTTTGGGATCCCGTGGACTATCCTTACCACTCTTCCCTTCGCGCAACGACTACGCGCATCTCTTTTACTTGGCTCTCACACGGCTATGGGCTATTTACCACTTGTCACCTTATGCTCATTTTTCCGTGTTCACTTTGCATGTTATCCTTGCTTCTATGCCTTTGCCATGTAATTGTGACCCTTGCTTGCATTTACCCATGATGCACCATTATGACACTCCTATGTGTATTTGCATGCTTGGTGGAGATCCTTGTTGCTTTTGCCATGTTTATCATGTGCCTCATGCTATTGTTGATTCTTGTGTTGGGAGAGTCATGATGTTACATTGCTATTTACATAGGACTTCTTGCCAACACCATGAAACTACTTTCCTCATATCTTGCTTTCATGCTTATGCTATGACATGTGAATTATTCATGCACACTATTTGCACCAATGATATGCTTGCCATGATTCCTTCTAGTATGTTGCATTTTCGCACTACTAGCATGTTTGACTTGATCTCTATGATTGCTTGCTATGTTGCATCACCCATGTTACACTATTACTTGCTTTCTTGGGTTGATGACATAGATGTTGATGCCTCTCACTTGATTTGTCATGATCATTGCCTCTTGTCTACATTAGTTGCATCTCTCATATCACCTTGTATTGAGTGCCAACTTGCTATGCTTATTGATCTTGGAGACTTGGATACTTTACTTGTGATGCATGATTGTTTGATTGAGCCTCTTGTATTTGATTGTTCTTACATCATATGCCTCCATACTATGAAATGCTCCCTTGTCCTTTCTTATGATAAGCATGATGCATACACTTGGTGGGTATATTACCACTCGAATGATAGGTTTTGCATGTCCGCTAACCTCATTTGTTTTTTCAAGTGTTTGTCACGTTATTTCATTTCGGAGGATTCACAAGGCGGTGTCGTTATGCGACATATTGGTTATGTGAAGGCATACATGATGTACAACTCCAACATCTTTGGGAACTTTCTTGAGGTGAACTCCTTCTCTTTGAGCCATCCTCAAATACGCATATTGGATGGGTCACTCTTTCATTGTTGTTTCCTTCTTGTTGTCTACATGATACATCTTGTGAACGGAGGAGCGACATTGGAGATTGGCTACATGGACCTTCACATTGAGGAGCGCTCGCACTTATTGGATGCACCTTCGAAACTCCACTCATGCCTCGACATCGAGCTTTGGTACACCAACACCTCCATATTTGTTGATTGTGCTCATACATGTCATGCTCGATGGACATATCATACTCACCGCAAGTTTGCACCCTATGCATGGATACCATCATCTTGACTCACAAGTATCATCTTGATATAAAGGTGGAGTGGTAAATGTACACATCATCCATCATGATGTGTATGTGCATGTGTGAGTTAGCACAAGATAAGAAATGCTCAAAGAAATTTGATGCATGATATAAGAACATGTCATCCATCATGAAAAAATAGTTATTATGTATGACACGATGGGGATGCAAATTGAGCATAAAATTATATGGCACATCAATAGCAAATTCATTCATGGGGAGCATATGGTGCACATAATTATTGGGATCATGCAATGAATGGGATGGATCCAAATCTCCTAAAATGCATGAGGAAACTATGGGGATCTCCTCATGAGCAATATCGGAAACATCACATGGAGAAAATGGACAACATCCAAAACAATGCATATCCAAAGCTAGGTGGGCATGGCATGGCATATGAGATAAATGATGCAAAGGGAGCATATCAATATCATCACAAGAAAAACAAATGCCAATAACCATGGGCTTGTCATCTATGCCATAAGTGCAAATTGGGTTTATTTTAATGGCATATGCATAGTCACTATGAAGAGATTGCAAATAAGACATATGGTTGATCTCATGCATAGCATATGACAAGTCAAGCGGATTATCAAACATGATGTGACCTAAAGAATTGTCACAAGAAATCCTATGTAACATGGCATCACAACTAATAGACTCCACATGACAATCATCAAACTCATCATAAATGGGCAAATCATCGCATGGGGAAATCGTACTAGCATGAAGCAAGGTACTAGGTGGATCAACATCATGCAAGAAATCAATGTCAAGAATGTCCACTAGTGGGACTAGAGCATCACCGTCACCTATGATACCTTTGTCATTCCAGTCAAGTGGTGTAGGTGAGGTGGGAAAGACCAAATGGTGGTCATCTTCATCGTGATGGAACCATGTGGGGGTGCATCATATTCCACCATGGCCATCGTGTTGTCCAAAGGGAGGACGAAGTCGTCGAGGATCGGCGCGTCATCATAAATGGGACCTAGCACCAAATGAGAAGACACAATAGAGGTAGAGGTCAAGTTGTTAGAAATGCAAATGTCCTCACGAGACCTATCAACTATATCACTCTCTCTATGTGGTGGTTCACTCACTCCCTCAAAGTAGGTGCACTCAAAGTCACATATGGTGGAGTCACTCATCTCACTCAAGTGGTGGGGGTTGTGGCTCTCCTCACATGGAAAGTGCGGCAACTCGTCATATATGGGGCTAGTGGTGAAGTCACTCTCACTCTCAATATGGTGGCAAAAGTCACTCAAGTCATCATACGTCGCCGTGGTCGAAGGCATAATCCCATGCTCAACCATCTCGTCATCGTCTCCGTGGATGAAGGCCGAAGATGTCACATCATCACTCTCCTCCATGACCGAAGGGAAAATCCCATGCTCGATCATCTTGTCATCGTCGCCGTGGATGAAGGCTAAAAATGGCACATCATCACTCTCGCCTCCAAAGATGGAAACATCATCCTTGCTCGCCACCTTGTCGCTTGCCTCCAAAGCTTGGTCCTTGAAGGTCTCCGTAGTCGTACTCGTCACCGCACCATCTTGAAAAAGAGTCAAGGGAGACTCGGCATCATCAATGCCACAAAGAGGGATGGCGGTGAAGTCGAACTTGGGAGCATCGTCTTGGAGCTCGTCGGGCTTGGACATCATGGTGGTACTGGCCTCATACTTGTCGTAGAGCTTGGTCGCCGCGAAGTTTGCTTGTGGTGGAGAAGCCTTGGCCTTCATGAGTTCTTGTTCCGCCTTGAGAGAACCAATGTAGTAGTCATCGATGGACTTGTAGTTCTCGAGGAAGATTGTCTTGGAGATGTCGTTGTGCAATCCCATCATGAAGTGGAACTTCATCCAAATGGGGTCGTCCACGCCGGCTCGTCGCAAGGCATTCTTCATCTCCTTGAAGTACGTGTCGATGGACCTGGATCCTTGGATGGTGTTCTCCAATTGGCGTTGAAGTTGTTCCGTGTAGGTTGGAGGCACAAACTCTCACTGCAAAGCTCTCTTCGTCTTGGGCCAACTCGTCTCATAGCTCGCCGAAGGTGTGTGAAGCCACCATGCCGATGCGTAGTCGTGGAAGTTTCTTGTGGCGCACTTCACTTGATCTTTGGAAGGGACTTGATGTAGCTTGAGGTAGTCGTCCATCAAACGCTCCCACTCGAGGTACTCCTCGGGTTCTTGAGTTCCATAGAAAGGAATCACGTGGTCGATGTCGAGGTCGTAGTAGCTCGTGGAAGTCACGGACTTGAGCTTGGGGAGCTTCTCTTGAGCGTAGTCTTGGGGTGCTTGTTGGCGAAGATGTCGTATGTCCGTAGGCGAAGATGCCTTGAAGTCGCTTGGCGAAGATGCCAAGGGAGATGGTGAAGTCGTTGAGCGGTTGTTGGTGTTGAGCTCTTGACCTTCATGTTCTTGTTGGTGATGGTGTCGATGCCGATGTGATCTTGCCATACATGGTAGCTCGGAAGCATGTGCTCTTGAGCGTCTTCTCGAAGATGGGGAAGATCGCTTGTAGGACTTGATGAGGGCTTTGATCTCCTCCATTTTAGCTTGCATCTTGGCGTCGGAGTTGTTGTTCGTGGCATCGAACTCGTTGTTGTTGTTGTAGACCGAAGGTGAAATGCCTTGCCTATCCATCACAAGACTCGAGTAGAGGTCAGTAGGAAATGAGATAAACAATACCAAGTTACCTTTTCCCAAAGTTGAGGATGTATCCCGTTTCACTCAATGTGAGATGAAAGAATAGTGGAATTGGTACCGGACTTGTTCACTCACACCTATCAAGTAAAGCTTATGGTAGAGCTTGGTGAGGATAGTGGCACAAAAAATTTGATGCAAAATGTTAGCAAGAGTCAATAATGTTGAAAGAGATTCACAAATTCGCAAGTGAAACAAGTAGACCAATAGCAATATGTGGCACACGGAAACACACACACGGATAGATAAATGGGGTCGTGCAACCAAGGAATGAGCACAAAATGTGGAATCCACGGAAAACGCTCGTGTTGCACAACTCAAGAGAGACGCTAGCACGATTGCTCAATAGGCGGATATGACACTTGTGCACAACCTATAAGATACAAAATGGATAAACTTTCTATCCCAAGTATGCTATGTATGTATGGTTCCCGGTGTTTCTCACAAGATGATCCAAGATGATCATATATGATATATTGTGATGCTATGGCTATTGCTTACAAGCTTCTTTGCTCTCTCTTTTTCTTTGCTTAAAAGCTTTATTCTTTTTTTTTGTATGGCCACTTTGCACAAACCAAGATAGCAATTGTGTATATGCGGGAACGAACTTGTGACACAAGATATGATATGATGATACCAAATGATATGGTATGTATGCAATGGAAGGTGTAGATCAATGATCACTAATGTGCACAAGTAACGTTGCCGGCAATACTCAAATGGCTAGTCTCGATAGGCAAGTAACGCAAAATGGGCTAGGGGTTAACAATGCAATTGCAAGGGAATATACAATGGTGTCGTCGAGGTTACCGTCCTTTGCGATGATGAGTGGTGGTGTTCTTGATGTAGATACCAAGATGATGGGGACTCGTCTCTAAGAAGCCAAAACACCTTAGGAAACGGAAAAACCGTGAACTCAAAATCACAAATGACAAAGGTCAAATGGTAGTAGCGAAAAGCGGTGGTGGTTTGCACTTGGCAATGCGGAAGTGGTGGTGGTGGTTGATGAAGAAGCAATCGTCCCTAAGTAGCCGAAACACCTAAGGAGACTCGAATCACTACTCAAGCAACCACTAATGCTATGGCAAGCAAAATGGGTTAGGGTGCGGAAGTCGGTGGTGGCTATGCGGATGATATGGCGGAGGGCCTAGGCAAACTTGCCAAATTTTCGAAAATTTGATGGAGTCAAATTGTGTTGGTGGTATTTTTGTGGGAATGGGGATGTCAAGAGCTTCAAAACGAGCTAAAGAACGTCAAAATCGGAGTTCGGATGAATTAGTTATGGCCGAAATAAGAATTAGCCGAAGTCAATATCTACAGGTTACGGATGTCCGTAAAGGTCGGATGTCCGGAGCGTCGGACGTCCGGGAAAGTCGGAAATCCGTAAATTTGGTTCAGGTTAGGGGTTCCAGTCGTCCGGGAAAGGTCGGTCGTCCGGTGCTTCGTGCGGGTCCGGACGTCCGTAAAATGCCGGTCGTCCGGTGGGTCGGGGTCAACGCGAAAATTGAGTTCCGGACGCGATTTTGGGCGGAAAATTGAGATTTCGGGGTCAAAATTGAGGAGAGTTTGTGGATGGAAGATGGGGAAACTTTGGGAAATGCTAGATCCACTCGAAACCAAGCAAATTCATGGATCAAAATCAACAAAACATCATCAAACCAACAAATCACAAAAAAAATTGGGGCTATTTTTGGTGGGGATTTTCGGATTTAGGACGAAATCAACAAAATCAAGCTAAAAAAAGAGGGGTAGGGGCTCCAAAAACTTGATCAACCTGGCTCTGATACCATAGATGATACGGGGCTAGCCCGGTGTAGGCCGATCTTTCACGTTTGGAGTGGGATCCCTCGAAGAACACGATGAACACGGGGAAGAACGGGAAGAAATCACAAGGGGAAACACTCAAGAACAAGTCCAATCACACATCCACTAGACAATCAAACATACAAGATCACAAGGTACATGAACAACAAAGGGAAAGATACAAGGTAGCATTCATCTCAAATCCAAGAGGAGATGAGGTCTTGACGATATCCTAGACGGATCTTCCCATGAGGGGGTCTTGATGATATCCCGTGGGATCTTCTCCTAGATGGAGGTCTTGGCCTCCAATGGAGTGGTAGTCTCTCTCTCTCTCTCAAGAGTAGAGGTAGGAGCAAAGCTCACCTAAGAATGAGATATCATATTTGCTAACCTTAGAAAGATGGTGGGGGTGGTCTATTTATAGTCTAAGCCACGAAGGGGTAAGTGGGAGAGGGATACAAGGCCAAAGGCCCGCGACTGCGCACACAGGCGTCGGACGTCCGGTGGGGGTCGGACGTCCGGAAGCTCGGGATGGTCCGGACGTCCGGAATACTTCGGACTTCCGTAAATTTTGCTCTGTCGCCGTAGCACCGGTCGTCCGGTCAGTGTCGGTCGTCCGTGCGCTGGGACATGTCGGACGTCCGGCGTTCGTCGGTCGTCCGGCTGCTGTAGCTTTCGCAGCTCCTTCTTCTTCCGTCTTCGCTTCCATGCCTCCCTCGCGGATGGTGTAGTTGTTCCTTGGCACTTACACTCCTCCTCGTCATCCGAAAAGCTCCATCAATACCTATGTATGCACACGAGTGGAGTGTCAAGTAGTATACCATCCTCGAAGGGGTCAAGTGAGCATGTGTAAAGGAGAAGATTCACCTTTATGTATAAGAAGTAGAGGTCGCACGTGTCACTTGCCAAACGGACTCTTAACATGGTGATGACCGTAGGATGCTCCGCATCAATTAGTTTCACCCTCAAAGATTTGCATGAGTAGGATTGGGAATGTGTGGTTTGGTTGTAGTTTATGAGGTGGGAACCTATTACCTCTGATCACCCCAGGAAGATACGTTATGTTCATAAATTTCTTAGCCATGCTCATAGACGGGGATTGGTATGTGAGATTCATGCAAGTTGTGAGAGATAATAATTTTGGTCAACATAAGGTGGCAACTTTATGGAGAAACCAGTGCTTACCGAAGGGTATCCCGGAGTACCCGTGTGATTACCCTAGGTCTGCCACCCAGGCTCAAAGGGATCAAATGATATTTCATGCCTAGAAACTTCCATGTGCAGCCACAAGTCATTATGGGCTCTGGCATAGTTGAGTAAGTTGTGTGACCTCTTTCCGTGGTAGATAGCAGATGTAGAGGGAAAGTTGGTGTGCCGGTCTACCCAGGGTTTAGAGAGAATGCTTCAGAAAAACTATGTCTCGATCTTTCGATCATGGAGGTGGTCGAGTCTTGTGGGGAAAAGTGCGGAAACCTCTGCAGAGTTTCCAAACTAATCATTGTTAGTCGTGTCCCCGACTATGGACAATTTGAGTATCTGGAAGTGGATTATTTGTTGATCTCATCACTTTTTAAATAATGTATTGGGTTTATTATTTCTACTTGGTAATTTTGGGATTGAGTTGGAGGAACCTTCTCAATAATGGCTTAAACTTGGTAGCAAATAAAATTTATTCCTTTGTTGTAGGGAAAAACTAGCTTTATGCAAAAATTAAACATAGAGCCTCCACCAGCCAAATATGCATATAGATATAGTTTGTTTCATTCATTTGCTCTACGGTGTGACTTTGCCGGCATATTCCATGTGCTGACCTACACAGCTGCAACATCTCATGTTGCAGAGTTTTCCGACGAAGAATAAGGTGCGGTATGTCGTTGTCATGCACTCAGTTATGTCGTGGAGTTGATGGACTCATTTATCTTCGAAGCTTCTGCAATTACTTTATTTTAGGTGGCCTTCAGCCATATTTTTGTAATAAATACTCTTTATGAGCAAATCGATGTAATAAGTGTGTGATTGAACTCTTTTATAATTCCTCGAGTACTGTGTGTGTTAGCATACCGATCCAGGGATGGCACTTAAGCACAGAGACTTCGATCCATTGGGATCGGTTCTCTACATAAAAGCGCATGACAAGCTCTACTTCCCTCAGCGAAGGGCCTATCTGTTATTTACCCTCTACCTTAATACAAGAGTAATGATGATCACCACCTATTCCTTTTACACTTTTTCTTTTTGGCAAGCACTTTATGTTGGGGGAGATCCAGATTTATATATCCACTCAGATGTAGATGTTCATAAGCTATTATTGTTGACATTACCCTTGAGGTAAAAGCTTGGGTGGCGAAACCATGAGCCCATATCTTTCTCTATGTCCGATTGAAACTTTGATCTCATAAGTATCGCGTGAGTGTTAGCAATTGTGAAAGACTAAATGAGAGTTGAGTATGTGAACTTGTTGAAATGCTCTTATATTGACTCTTTCTTATGTTATGATAAATTGCAATTGCTTCAGTGACTGAGATCATAGTTTGTTAGTTTCTAATAAAGTTCTTGTTTCATACTTTACCTTGTGAACAAAATTTTGCTTTAGCATCAGAAATTATATGACAGTATATGTTGTTGTTCTAAAGATGATCATGATGCCTTCATGTACGTATTTTATTTTATCGATACCTCTGTCTCTAAACATGTGGGCATGATTATCGATCTCGGCTTTCGCTTGAGGACAAGCAAGGTCTAAGCTTGGGGGAGTTGATACGTCCATTTTGCATCATGCTTTTATCTTAATATTTATTACATTATGGGATGTTATTACACATTATGGTACAATACTTATGCCTTCCCTCTCTTATTTTACAAGGTTTACACAAAGAGGGAGGCTGCCGGCAGTGGGAATTCTGGACCGGAAAGGAGCAAATCTGAGAGACCTATTCTGCACAACTCCAAAAGTCCTGAAAATTTACAGAGAATTATTTTGGAATATAAAAAATATTGGGCGAAGAAAATACCAGAGGGGGCCCACTAGGAGGCCGCAAGCCTGGGGGCGCGCTAACCCCTTGGGTGCGCCCATGTGGCTTGTGGGCCCCTTGTCAGGCCTCCGGTGCCCATCTTCTTCTATATGGAAGGTTTTTACCTGGAAAAAAATTAGGGGAGAGCTTTCGGGACGAAGCGCCGTCGTCTCGAGGCGGAACTTGGGAAGAACCAATCTAGCACTACTAGGGAAAACCCTAGTAGTAGCGCGGGTTTTAAGCCCACTAGTAGCGCGCGCTGCCGCGCTACTAATAAGGCGCTACAGCTATTACTTAGCAGTAGCGCGTGTGACATGCCTACTGTTAAGACACATAGCGGCAGCGCTTCTTTTGTCCCGCGCTGCTGCTAATCTGGCTAGTTGCAACGTCTTTACTAACAATCGCTACTAGTATACTTTTTTTCTTTTTTAGTGTATTTATCCGCCGTTATACAAATTTTGGTACAATACCAATTATGATGTTTATATCATTATGTCCATAATAGTGTGTCAAATGAAGGTGAATTAGGTTCAAGTGGAAGCAATATATGGTGCATGTCAAAAGTATACTACTAATCCAAACTTGATCTAGTTTGGACTAGTAGTACTTTCGATGTGCATCACATGTTGCCTCCACTTGAATCTAATCCGCCAGCACAAGCTATTTAATCATCATCATAGTCATTACCACCAACAGTATTTATTTAATCACCACTAACACTACCTAATAATAATCATCATAGTCATTACCACCAACACTAGCTATTTTATCATCATAGTAATAGTGTAGCACATCATCATCTTCAAACTCATTTCTAGCTAGCTAATCACTCCTGTTGCTCTCTCTTAGGTAAAATAACATAAAACATGTATAGCTCTCCTCCTTGATCAAGTTGGAGCATGCAGATGAACCTGTCTCCTAGTCGTGGGTAGCGCATCTGTTTGCTGCCCCCTAGTACTTCTCTGCGCTCCCCCATCACATATTTGGTCCAGTCTTGCACTATTAAGAATCCGTCACTAATCTTGAATGCACTAAAGTAATCTGTAGGATATCTTGGCTGTAAGCTAATAATACTCATGGTACCTTTAGTCTCAATCCCATAAGGCACAACATTCATCAAGAGTCCCTGTTGAAGAACATCGTATGGTAACATACTTAGCAATCAAGTTTAGCTTCAAAAATAATGTATGGAAAAGATGCACTGAGGACAAATAGTAAAAATCTTACCATCCTTCCTAAATAGATGTGCCCGTAGTTCATTACGAACACTATTGGTCGCACGTTTTCAGTACTAACATTTGTAAATGCAGGAAGAAAATTTGTCTTGACAGTATCATGATCCGCAAGGCATGAAACATAATGACTGAGCTCCTCGCAGTTGAGTTCAGCCCCGGCACAGTAGTAAGTCCTGTCTACCAAGCGCTGGACATGTTTGCTTGCACCGAAATAAGCTGACAATACAAATTAGTTGTCAACTATTTTTGAATAAACAATATCAAAGACATAAATATGGTTGGGAAACTTACATAATGGTATAACTGGAGGCGTCTGCACATCGACCCGGATATCGGTATTACCTTCAATATCAAAGGTGATAACCATATCAGGCTCAAATGCATAAGTCTTGCATAATGCTCGCCATGTTTTGCATCCAAAATAGGTGTAGTCGTCTGAATTGTATAATTTTGCGTTGAAAATATAACCATGCTCGGTCTTCAAGTAAACTTTTTTTACCTCCATAGTACGACTGAAACCTATCTTATCCAACACAAAAACTCTTGCATGGCAGGGGATACGCTAGTAGAATAGTAAAATAAATAAATTATAAGTTGAAGCAAATGAAGCATATGTCATGCTTAATTACGAAAAAAAACTTGTCGTTGTGACTTACTGTATCCACTTCGAAGTTCTCGTCCAGCTTGATGCTGAAGCGCTTATCATCATCTAGGAAGATTCCGTCACACAGGCCGCGCTCGTCTTCGCAGTATTTGCAAGTACCGAAATCCTTTTCGTCGTCAGACATTTCCTATGTTCATAGTTGAAACATTAATTGAAAATCGATCGAAGACAACTACCAGGATACTCAACACACAAATCCGGGGCACTCGATATTTCCAACATATTCTGGCACAAGTCATGCCAAAATTCATGGAAAAATCCAGCATGACCTTTGCTAAAATAGGACATATCGAGGGCCTGAAATTTGCCGGAACGGAAATGAATCAACACTCCGCAAAACATAGGCCACTCGGAGGTGTAACCTGCAAACATGACCGGCCACTTGGGCAAGCACATATCTTATTTGAGCAACACAAGATATACAACAAGTTCTTACTAACTAGTTCTATTAATTCAACTAGTTCTTACTAAAAATAAAATTACTATAAATAAAAATAAACTAGTACCTAATTAGTACCTAGTTCTTACTAACTAATTAATACCAACGAACTATAAATAAATTTTTTACTCGTTTTATGATTCATCTTAGAAATTTGATTCGTTTCCAACCTTACATGAACCCTAACTAATTTGAGACGCATCCGCATCCGATTCGTTTCCACCCTTACATGAACCCAAACTAATTTGATGCAACTAAAATATGAAGAAACCCTAGGCAGAGGTAGGGGAGAGGGAGGAGCAGGCGTGCTCACCTCGGGTGACTGCGACGAGGGAGGGGCAGGCGGTGTCGAGGTCGGGGTCGGGGGTCGGGCGCGCGGCGGAGGGCGGCGTCCGGGGCGGCGTTGAGGTCGGGGGCGGGGGCGGCGTTGAATCCGGGGTCGGGGGCGGCGTAGAGGGTGTGCGGAGAGCGCGCGGCGACCGACGGACGACGGTGGCGGCGAGAGCAGAGGAGTTGAATTTGGGAAAGTGGCCGTGGGGAAGGACGAACCCGCGGTTAAGTCAGAAGTAGCAGTAGCGCATTAGGGAAAGCGCGCTGCTGCTACATTAGCTACATCGCGTTCTACGATACACGCTACTGCTATTGCTTTCTCTTTTTTTCCCTTTTCATTTATTTTTCTTCACATTTTATTTTTCTCCTTTCACCTTATTCTATTTCTTTCATTTTCAATTACCTTTATACCTGCTTTCCATTTAATTTTAGATCCTTTAGCAGTAGCGAGTTTAGAGCAAACCGCGCTGCTACAAAGAAATTAGCGGTAGTGTTGTTCTCTGTAGATCGCTACTACTATGTGTAGCCTGTGGGATAAGCCGTGCGAATTTTAGTAGTAACGTGTTTGGGTGGAGGCGCTCTACTGCTAGAACTTTATCTGTAGCACGGTCTGAGCAGGCGCGCTACTGTTATTTAGCACCAGCGCTCGTTTTTGCCCCGCACTACTGCTGAAGTTCTGTGTATAAGGTTTTCCCTAGTAGTGTAGGGCTCTAGCGGAGCTGTTCTGTCAGGGAAACCTCCCTCCCGAAGGGGGAAATCGAAGCCATCGTCATCACTAATGATCCTCTCATCGAGAGGGGGTCAATCTCCGTCAACATCTTCACCAGCACCATCTCCTCTCAAACCCTAGTTCATCTCTTGTATCCAATCTTTGTCTCAAATCCTCAGGTTGGTACCTGTGGGTTGCTAGTAGTGTTGCTTACTTCTTGTAGTTGATGCTAGTTGGTTTATTTGGTGGAATATCATATGTTCGGATCCTTAATGATATTTATTACTCCTCTGATTATGAACATGAATATGCTTTGTGAGTATTTATGTTTGTTCATAAGGACATGGGAGAAGTCTTGTTATAAGTAATCATGTGAATTTGGTATTCGTTCGATATTTTGATGAGATGTATGTTGTCTTTCCTCTAGTGGTGTTATGTGAACGTCGACTACATGATACTTCACCATTGTTTGAGCCTAGGAAGTAATAAGTAGATGATGGGTTGCTAGAGTGATAGAAGCTTAAACCCTAGTTTATGTGTTGCTTCGTAAGGGGCTGATTTGGATCCATATGTTTCACGCTATGGTTAGATTTATCTTAATTCTTCTTTCGTAGTTGCGGATTCTTGCGAGAGTGGTTAATCATAAGTGGGAGGCTTGTCCAAGTAAGGACAACACCCAAGCACCGGTCCACCCACATATCAAAGTATCAAAGTAACGATAGTGAATCATATGAGCATGATGAAAACTAACTTGATAATAATTCCCATGTGTCCTTGGGAGCGCTTTGCTTTATATAAGAGTTTGTCTAGTCTTGTCCATTGCTACAAAAAAGGATTGCGCCACCTTGCTGCACTTTAGTTACACTTGTTACTTGTTACCCATTACGAATTACCTTATCATAAAACTATCTATTACAGATAATTTCAGTGCTTGCACAGAATACCTTACTGAAAACTGCTTGTCATTTCCTTCTGCTCCTCGTTGGGTTCAACACTCTTACTTAGCAAAAGGAATACGATTGATCCCCTATACTTGTGGGTCAACAATACCCAATTGTCTCTTTCGGGTATCTTATGAGGGCGCGTTTTTTCATTTGGGTTTGAGCTTATTAGGTTGTAGCCTCTTGACATAAGCGTCGCTTCCCCAAACATTAAGAAACAATAGCTTAGGTTTCTTGGAAAACCATAATTCATACGGTGTCATTTCAACAGATTTAGATGGTGCCCTATTTAAAGTGAATGTAGCTATCTCTAATGCATAACCCCAAAACAAGAGTGGAAAATCGGTAAGAGACAACATACAACACACCATATCTAATAGAGTGTGATTACGACGTTAAAACACACCATAATGTGGTGGTGTTCCAGGTGGCGTGAGTTGTGAAACAATTCTACATTGTCTTAAATGCATACCAAAGTCATAACTCATATATTCACCTCCATGATTAGATCGTAGAAATTTTATCTTCTTATTACGATGATTTTCTAATTCAGTCTGAAACTCCTTGAACCTTTCTATTGTTTCATACTTGTGTGTCATAAAGTAAATATACCCATATCTACTTAAATCATCTGTGAAGGTCCGGAAATAATAATATCCACCGCGTGCTTCAACACTCATTGGACCACATACATGAGTGTGTATTATTTCCAAGATGTCACTTGCCCGCTCCATTATGCTGGAAAATGGGGTTCTGGTCATCTTGCCCATGAGGCACAATTCAAATGTTTCAAATGATTCAAGGTCAAGTGATTCCAAAAGTCCATCAGTATGGAGTTTCTTCATGTGCTTTACACCAATATGACCTAAGCGGCAGTGCCACAAGTATGTGGTACTATCATTATTCACTTTGCATCTTTTGGCATCAATATTACGAACATGTGTATCGGTACTATTGAGATTCAACAAGAATAAACCATTCACATTGGGTGCATGAACATAAAAGATATTACTCATATAAATAGAAAAAGACCATTCTTCTTGGATTTAAATGACTAACCGTCTCGCAATAAACAAAAGATCCAGATATAATGTTTATGCTTAAGGAAAGCACCAAATAACAATTATTTAGGTTTAAAACTAATCACGAAGGTAGATGTAGAGGGAGCGTGCTAACAGCTATGACATCAACCTTGGAGCCATTTCTAACAAGCATCATCACCTCATCCTTGGATAGTCTTTGTTTATTCTGTAGCTCCTGTTTTGAGTTACAAATATTAGCAATTAAACCCGTATCAAATACCTAGGCGCTACTACAAGCACTAGTAAGGTAGAGATCAATAACATATATATCAAATGTACCTTTGTTGATGTTGCCAGGCTTGTTATATGCCAAGTACTTGGGGCAGTTACACTTCTAGTGGCCATTCCCCTTGCACTAGAAATACTCGATGTCAGGTTTAGGTCCATCCTTGGGCTTCTTCACAGGAGTAGCTACTTGCTTGCCATTCTTCTTGAAGTTCCCTTTCTTTCCCTAATTCCTTCTGAAACTAGTGGTCTTTTGACGATCAACACTTGATGCTCTTTCTTGATTTTTACTTCCATGATTTTAAGCACTGCGAAAAGCTTAGGGAGTTTATTCTCCATCCCTTGCATGTTATAGTTCATCACAAAGCCCTTGTAGCTTGGTGGCAGTGACTGGAGAACCCTGTCAATCGCTACTTCATCAGGAATGTTAACTTCCAAATGATTGAGGCGATTGGTGTACCCAGACATTTTGAGTATGTGCTTGCCAACGGAGTTGTTCTCTTCCATCTTACAACTAAAGAAATTGTCTGAGGCATCATACCTCTCCACACGGGCATGAGCCTGAAATACCATTTTTAATACCTCAACCATCTCATATGCCCTGTGGTGCTCAAAATGTTTTTGGAGCCTTTTCTCTAAGAAGCACAACATGGCGCACTGGACTATTGAGTAGTCATCAGCCTGTGTCTGCAAGATTTTCACAACATCTACAGACGACCCAGGAGGGGGTGGCGCACCTCGCAGTGCATCAAGGACATAAGCCTTATATACAACAGTGAGGATAATCCTCAGATTACGGAGCTAGTCAACAAAGTTGCTTCCATCATCTTTCGGTTTTTCTTTCTCTAAGAACGCATTGAAATTGGGCGGTGCTACAGTGCGAGCCATTGATATACAACATATTTGCACAGACATTTAGACTATGTTCATGATAGTTAGTTACTAATGAACTCCCACGTAAATCAACATCCCTCAAGTTGTTTCGTCATACATGATCCAAATGCACTAACCCAAGTCCAATCATCATGTGAGATGGAGTAGTTTTAATGGTGAACATCAACATGTTGATCATACCATCAACATGTTTAAACTTTTGGTTCGATGTGTTCTGAGACCATGTTTGTACATGCTATGCTCGTCAAGTTAACCAAAGTATTTCTGCATGTTTAGAACTGGCTTACACCAGTTGTGTGTGAATTTAGGATTTATCACACCCGATCATCACGAGGTGCTTTAAAATGATGAACTTCCGCAATGGTGCATATTATGGGAAAACACTTTTATCTTGACATTAAGTGTGAGGGATCATATTATAATGCTACCATCGCGATCTAAGGAAAATAAGATGCATAAAAAAGATGAACATCACATGAAAGCAATATGTGACATGATATGGGCTTTTTCTTCTTGTGCCTTTGATCACCATCTCCAAAGTACCAACATAATCTCCATCACCACCAGCATGGCACCTAGGTCCTTGGTGTCATCATATGGTTGTCTCCACGAACTATTGCTTCTACAACTATTGCTAACTCGTAGCAATAAAGTAAAGAAATTACATGGCATTTAATTATTGACACGTGGGTCATACAATATATTAAGACCACCATATGGCTCCTGCCGGTTCCCATACTCAGCGACATGCAAGTTGTGAAATATTACGAAACATGACCATCTCATATATCATACCATATCTTGGCCATACAACAAGTTAGACATCCTTTACTTTGTTCGTGCAAATTCTATGTGGCTTCTAAGGGCAACATGTAGGAACTGCTCTTACCTACGCAAAACCACAATAGTGGTATACAAGTTTCCTTTTAACCTTTTCAGGACTGCCGTTGTCAAATTAGATTTTAACTATAGTGGGACAGATAGCCACCCACTAGCCGCTTTATGTAACACAAGTTACATGTCAGTCGTGGAACCAGTCTCTTGTGCATGGACAAGTAAAGTTGGTTTGGGGCATTTCATTCCACTACGCTGCCAAACCCGAAATAAGAAAAGAGGGTAGAACATCAGTGCCCACAATAAAATTGTGTTCTACTCGTGCAAAGCATCTACACATAGATGGGCTCATGATACCACTATAGGGAATCGTTGCATGGAAAAACAAACAATCCAACGAATTCACCCAAGATCTAGTCTAATGGTTGCTAGCAATGAGTGAGAAAGTCTACATGCCCTTATAGACCAAAAGCGAAAATGTTCTAACAAACATGGTCGGCGTAGTCGTACTCTCTTCATGGCCCAACCTGATCCAGCATCGCACGAATGGCACCTCCAAGATATGCACATGTATGGCACGGTGAAGTTTCCTTCTTGATCGAGCAAGGGAGGTCCTACTTGTGAGCTGTGTTGGGATTTTCCCCAAAGAGGAGAGGAGATGCAGCACAATAGAGATAAGTATTTCCCTCAATGAGAACCAAGCTATCAATCCAGTAGGAGAATCACACAAACTCTCGTAAACAACACCTACACACACAAAAGCAAATACTTACACCCAACGTGGGCAAGAGGGTTGTCAATCCCCTTGAACTCGTTACTTGCAAGGATCAAATCTTGTATAGGTAGATAGATAAATTGTAAAACAAAATAAAATAAATAAAATTGCAGCAAAGATATGTTGGTTTTTATATATATATGATAAAAGTAGATCTGGGGCCATAGTTTTCACTAGAGGTTTCTCTCTCGAACACATAGCATACAGTGGGTGAAAAAATTACTGTTGGGCAATTGATAGAAAAGTGCATAGTTATGATGATATTCAAGGCAATGATCATGTACATAGGCATTATGTCCAAGACAAGTGGACCGACTCCTGCCTGCATCTACTACTATAACTCCACCCATCAGCCACTATCCAGCATGCATCTAGGGTGTTAAGTTCATGAAAAACGGAGTAATGCCTTAAGCAAGATGACATGCTGTAAACAAAGTAAAACCAATCAATATGAATAACCCCATCGTCTTAACATTAATGGCAACAATACAAATACGTGTCTTGTCCCTTTCTGTCACTGGGATAGAGCACCATAAGATTGAACCCATCAAAAAGCACCTCTCCTGCTGAAGATAAATCAATATAGTTGGCCAAACCAAATAGATAGACCGGAGAGAAATACAAAGCTATAACAATCATGCATAAAAATTTCAGAAAAGACTCAATTACTTCTCATGAATATTCACATCATAAACCCACAATTCATCGGATACCAACAAATACACCGCAAAAGAAGATTACATCAGTTAACTTCAAGAACATCAAGGAGAACATTGTATTGAAGATCAAAGAGAGAGAAGAAGCCATCTAGCTACTAGTTATGGACCCGTAAGTCTATGGTGAACTACTCACGCATCATAGGAGGGCAGCAAGGATGATGTAGAAGCACTCAGTGATCGTTTCCCCCTCTGACAGAGTACCAAAAAAGGCCTCCAGATGGGATCGCGAAAGAACAGAAACTTGCAGCGGTGGAAAAAGCGTTTTGGGTGGCTCTTTGTTGGTTTGCTGATTTTAGATAATTTATGGAGGTGGAATTAGGTCAAACGGAGCCATGAGGGGCCCGCAAGGCAATAGGGCGCGCCCTGTTGCCTTGCCGTCTCCTCGCTTGCCATCTGGTCTCCTCCCAAAGCTTCTGGGCTCTCTCTTGTGTAGAAACAACTCGTCAAAAAGATTCAGAGCATTTGGACTCCGTTTGGTACCGATTTCCTAGAAAACCATAAACAAGCAAAAAATAGCAATTTGCACTAGGCACTGGGTTAATAGGTTTGTCCGAAAAATGATATAAAATAGCACGAAAAGTTATATAAAACATCCAAGATTGATACTGTAAAAGCATGGAACAATAAAAAATATAGATACGTTGGAGACGTATTAAGCATCCCCAAGCTTAATTCCTGCTCGTCCTCGAGTAGGTCAAAGATAAAAATAGAATTTTTGATGCGTAATGCTACCTAATTTGTTTATCATGCAATCTTTCTTTTAGGGTTCGAATATTAAGATCCGAATGATTCAAAGCAATAGTCTATAATTTGATATAAAGACATCAATACTCAGGCATACCAACAAACAATCATACCTTTCAGAATAAGAATGCTAAAGAACGCTATCCCTACATAATCATATAATATTTTTATTCTCCATCTTCTTAACACAAAGTATTAATCACGTACAACCCCAATGACAAGCCGAGCAATTGGATCATACTTTTTAACGCGCTTTAGCTTTTTCCATCCCCACGCAATACATGAGCCTGAGCCATGGGTATAGCACTATGGGTGGAATAGAATACGGTGCTAGAGATTAATAAGGGGAATTCAAAAAAGGAAGGTAGTCTCATATCGATGTGGCTAATCAACGGGCTATGGACATGCCCATCAATTGATGTCAATGCAAGGAGTAGGATTGCCATGCAACAGATGCACTAAGAGCTATAAGTGTATGAAAGCTCAAACAGAAAACTAATTCATTGTGCAACCAACTTGCATGCTTATGAAGACCTCAGGCATTTGAGGAAGCCCATCATCAGGATATACAAGCCAAGTTCTATAATGAAAAATTCCCACTAGTGTATGAAAGTGACAACATATGAGAATCTCAATATGAAAAACGTGGTGCTACTTTGAAGCACAAGTGTGGAAAAGAATAGTAACTTTGCCCTTCTCTCTTTTTCTCTCATTTTTTCGTTGGGCCCTTTTTACCCCCTTTTTATTTATGACTTCTGATAGAGGCGGGGGTGTCCCGATCTTTCGATGAGATGATAACTATCGATTTGGTGAAGATGACTTTGACGATCCAACTACAAACGTGCACGACATTGCATCTTAGCAATCGCTAAACCAACTTCGAGAGCTTATTGACCACGCCAGAGCATAATCAACCTGACCACGAAGGTCTATTCCTGCAAGCAATCGAAGAACAAGCAAGAATATGATAAAAGCAATCTGAATATTGCGAGTATATATGAAGTATTGATAAAGGTGGGGATCCGTAAGCGGTCTTGATCTGGTCGTTGGACAAAACAAAGTACACGAAGTTGCAATGACTAACTTTTAACTAAAAAATCCCAAGGAAAAATCTACTAGATGGATCTACTTATATAGGAGCAAGGGGTGGCGGCCAAGGAGGTGGGATAACGTCCCAAGGCAGCCTAAAGTCAACCCTAGGTCGTACATTGCTTATGGGCCCAAGTGGAGGTGATGCAACACCTTTGAACTTGTTGTTTGACTCGGATTCTGCTGCAGCGTCAGATTGTTTCGGTGATATCTCAATGCTTCGGACGAATTTTAAGGTGAATCCAATTGTGTTGGAAAGAGCATGAAATCTAGTTTCCAACAAAAAAAGAATCACCCAATTCGGAGTCCGTATGAAAATGTTGTTGTCGTTTTGAGTCAGGTATGTCTGTGCAGTCCGAATCTAAATCCAGAACGTGAGAGACTCGGACTCTATCTTCTCTTGGGCAAAAAGTGATGTGAGAGGACTTTTTGAACATAACCTAAACTTCTCCTTTTCCCTTATCTTCATATGTGTATTGTACAAATGTCCTATGCACCTGACAAATATGCATGTATGCAATATTTTTGGTTGTATCCAAGGTAGTCATGTCCTCATCATCCTCCTCTTCTTGAAAACAAAGCCGTCCTCGGCGTTGCTTAATCTGAAATGCGGCTAACAAAAGAGACAGGGTGTACATGTTGTATATGTATATGTCATCCATTTTTACTTCCCTTGATTTTTGCACATATGACACATGTATACATAAATAACTTTCATATATCATAACATATAAAGCCAACATATTATCATAAGTAGAAGGCATGAAAATATTGCAACTCAGTTTGCACATATAAGTGAAGCTCTTATTCATATCAAAAGATTGACAATATTGATCATTAAACCATCCCAACATTGGTGAATAAACCTTATTTGCATCAAATTTACATGCTACAACATGCTTAAATAAGCAAACATGCAATAAGTCATTCGACACAGAATCATCACCAAGATTAGAGGTCATATCAAAATGATTAAACATTGATTCTTTTGCATCAACAGTTAATTCAATGGGTGCACTCAAAATTGTTGGTATTTCAGTTGTTTGATCACATGACACATGCATGACAGTATCAAAATTCTCTAAAATAGGTGTTTTGCTCAAATCACCAGGTAACTCAACACATGATGCATTCAAGTTAACTAGGGTTGCATCATTCTCATGTGAAGTTATATCATCAATACCTTTACTGTTACCTTGTCACAAATAAGTAGCTAATGTAGGTACGGACATTGACAATGCACCATACTCTTGAGATGATGTCGTGCTCACAGTCCAAGGTGGGGCTGCTCTAGTGGGTGCAACGGTGGAGGAACCAACCGGCGGTGGTGAGCATGAACTGGAATAGTAATTGTTGTAGTCACCCAATGCATCCTCCTATATCTGTCTCTCAAAGGTACAAGCACGAACATACATACCAGTAATGCAACGAGGAATATAGTGAAATCTTGCACGGATATCATGGTTCAAACCACCCAAAAATCTATTCATTGTATCATCCTCAGATTCTTCTATGTCACAATGATGCATATAAGATTTGAACTCTTGGTAGTAAGCATGAACAGTGTTGTTGCCTTGTTTAAATAGTTCAAATTTGCGAAGCAATTCACGACGATAGTAAGGAGGGAAAAATTGTTGTCTCATTACATGTTTTAAATCTTTCCAAGTTGTGGGTTCGTTATCAATGTTTTTCTTACAATGCACACTCCACCAAACAGAAGCAAAACCAGTAAATGCTCTAGTGGCAGCTCGTACTCGCTCAAGTTCAGAAAAGTCATGGTGACTGAAAACTTGTTCTACTTCAAGCTCCCAAGCTAAATAAATAGCAGGATTAAATCTAGCCTCAAATGACGGTAAAGAGATAACCTGGCCATGTGCTTCTGTGTGTTGTCTCAACTCTCGTGATGGTGAAGATGTGTTCGTCGTCCAAGAACTTCTATCTCTGGAACCTGTCATGATTAGTAGAAACAAGAACAAAATTTGAGAATAATGTTCCTATGAACTACTAGGATGTGGTTGTAAGGTGCTCACAGTAAAGCAAATATCAATATCTTACAAGTTCTTACCATGCGACAGGTGGTGACAGGAAACCAGCGGTGTCAAATAACTCCAAAGATTGTGTAAAGCGATTGCCAGACGAACGTACGTATACACGGTGTAGAAATATGTGGAGCTGGGTTGGCTATATATGGTAGCAAAAGATTAGCAATAATCAATTCAAAGATGCAATGTTGAATAAACACTCAATGATGGTACTGTGCTGGTCCTAGGCTAGACCGGACTAGAGACGCGAGCCTAGAACACTAATGAGGTCACGACGTAGCACAACTAGCATCAATGAAGGATAAGTAGCTCTGGACAGCAAGATATAAGTGAAGAGCACAACGGCAGTAAAGATAATGATGAATAACAACTGCCAAGCAGGATATATAACAACTCTCTCTCCAACTTTCCTCTTGAAAAGTTTGCTACTAACTCAAGCTTTCTAATGCAAAAAGAATCACTCAATTCCGAATTGATATGAGGAGTCAAAGAATTATAAATCTGGCCTGAAAAACTAGAACGAACTATGTTCACGAACTTCGGAGGGCAAAAAGACCTATTTAGAAGCCTTTTGAGGTGACAAATAGTGAACTAGCTTTTGTAACTATTTATATGCGGCTCGTCGCTAGCTTTAATTTGAGTACTCACGGAGCCAAAACGGACATCGTATGAGGAAGATACACGTGTTTTACTGAACAGTGCGCAAAACATATTCCAATCCGAAATCAGCTACGAGATTGTGTCTAGATAGATCCAAAATGTGTTTTTTTTTCTCTTTCTTTTTTTTCACACTTTTTTTCACACTTTTTCTTCTTTTTCTTTCTCTCTTTTTTTTCTTTCCTTTTTTTCTCTTTTTTTTCTTCGTCTTTTTTTCTCTCACTCTTTCCAAAACAAACTAGATAAGATGCAGATTGGATCAAGTGAAGATGTGACGATCTCAACTATGATTATGACAACGAACGATGGGTAGCATGTGGTGGAAATTGATGGATGGGTGGTGGACAGTGGAAGGGATAACGATGTAGCGGCGGCGTGACTAATGTGAGCAGAACTCGAAACTCTAAAGGAACTAGACACTAAGACCAGCAACACAACACGACGATGCAACCGATAATTCAACAATGTAAACAATGAATAGAAAATTGCAAAGGCTCAGACTGGCTTGGACAAAGGATGAATAGATCTAACTTTTTTTTGTGGCTTTTTCTTGGACAATAGGTAAGAAAATAAATCTAATCTAGGGAAAACTGGAAATTCTCACCGAGCAACCTGAAAACTGATACCACTTGATAGAGGCGGGGGTGTCCCGATCTTTTGATGAGATGATAACTATCGATTTGGTGAAGATGACTTTGACGATCCGACTACAAACATGCACGACGTTGCGTCTTAGCAATTGCTAAACCAACTTCGAGAGCTTATTGACCACGCCAGAGCATATCAACCTGACCACGAAGGTCTATTCCTGCAAGCAATCGAAGAACAAGCAAGAATATGATAAAAGCAGTCTGAATATTACGAGTATATATGAAGTACTGATAAAGGTGGGGATCCGTAAGCGGTCTTGATCTGGTCGTTGGACACAAACAAAATACACAAAGTTGCAATGACTAACTTTTAACTAAACTAATCCCAAGGAAAAATCTACTAGATGGATCTACTTATATAGGAGCAAGGGGTGGTGGCCAAGAAGGTGGGAGAACATCCCAAGGCAGCCTAAAACCAACCCTAGGTCGTACAAGACTTATGGGCCCAAGTGGAGGTGATGCAACACCTTTGGACTTGTTGTTTGACTCGGATTCTGCTGCAGCATCAGATTGTTTCATCGATATCTCAATGCTTCGAACGAATTTGAAGATGAATCCAATTGGCTTGGAAAGATCATGAAATCTAGTTTCCAACAAAAAAAGAATCACCCAATTCAGAGTACGTATGAAAATGTTGTTGTCGTTTTGAGTCAGGTATGTCTGTGCAGTCCGAATCTGAATCTAGAACGTGAGAGACTTGGACTCTATCTTCTCTTGGCCAAAAAGTGACGTGAGAGGACTTTTTGAACATAACCTAAACTTCTCCTTTTCCCTTATCTTCATATGTGTATTGTACAAATGTCCTATGCACCTGACAAATATGCATGTATGCAATATTTTTGGTCGTATCCAAGGTAGTCATATCCGGTCAAAGATGATAGTTCAGCTATCCGGACACCCCCTAATCCAGGACTCCCTCAGTAGCCCCCGAACCAGGCTTCAATGGCGATGAGTCCGGCGCGTAGATTGTCTTCGGCATTGCAAGGCGGGTTCTTCTCCAAATCCTGTGTACCTGTTTGAATAGCATCCGGCTTCTTGTAAATATTACGCTCCTCGGCTTCCACGCCCAATAATGGCCATCTTCCACGTGTCTAATGAATGCGAAAAGCCAGGGTGTTTTTTATATTATACCCCCCCTAGCTGTGCAAATGAGCTGCCTATAAAAGAGGCGAGGATCTAGATCGGAATCACACCATCCTCCCTTCGCGAGCATTCATCAGAGCGCATCTGACAGAAATCCATTCCATCATGGACAGTCGACGCGGCTCCTCCTCTCGCCCTTCCAGCCCCCAGCCTGGAGATTGGGATAAATGCTCCGTCCCGCACAGCAAGTTAGTGACACTCCAAACCAAGGGATTTCTTCCCCCGGCCTTCATGGTTCCGGTTCGAGCCGGACTCACCACCTACGTGGGCCGAAAGCAAGCGGAGAGTGTCCCCAGCCCCTCCAAAGGAGAGCGTGCGTGCCTTGTCTCTTATTTGATAAGAGGGCTCAGATTTCCAATTCATCCGTTTCTCCTGGGGCTCCTGGAGTTCTACGCCCTCCAGTTGCACAACCTTACGCCCGCCTCAATTCTGCATATTGCGGGCTTTGTGGCCCTTTGCGAGCTATTTTTGGGCATCGAGTCTCATTTTGCGCTGTGGAAGAAGATGTTCTGCCTTGTGCCCCGTTCTCAAGACGGGTCAATATATCAAGTGGGCGGAGCCGAACTATGGCGCATCGCCGGGACCGGATATCTATCCGGAACCCCGAAGAAGGCGTCCGAAGACTGGCCTTCGGAGTGGTTTTATATAGAAGATGTCCCCCTGCCGGACCCTGTTCGGATCGGCCTCCCTGAGTTCAATAACGCTCCTTTGAAGAAACGCCTAAGCTAGTGTCCACGGAGCCCTCAGAAGGAAAATGACAGGGACGTCCTTTACCTGATGAGCCGAATAAGGTTGTTGGCTCATTCCGGACTGACCATGATCGGGGTCATGGCCACATGCATTATGCGGGGGGTGCGGCCACTCCAGTATAGAGACCACCCCATGTGGGATTTCAATGGGGAGGATGATGCCACCCGCTGCGGCCGTAAGGGGCCGGGATCGGTGGCCGATCTGGTGAAGATCTTGTCCGGGTTGTACAAGGGAGAAGAGGAGGAATTTCTCCGCGTCAATACACAGAACGGATTTTCTATGTACAACCCTCCGAGCTGGGTAAGCGGACATTTCTTTTTGCCTATCCGATCCATATTCCCATAGTCAAGTATCTCATTTTGTGATTTCGGCGCAGGAACTGCGCCAGGCCGTAAGGGACATAAACAGCCCGCCTCCACAACTCGAGGATCCAGAACGGTTTCTCGATCCGACCTCCCAAGAGGATCCGGACATATCAGTGGAGTTGATTGATGGGGTATTTCACCAACTGAGTATCGATAATGCCTTGGTCGCCATTACGGCTGATTACCCCGGAATACTTCCAGCCTCACAGGTAATTGAGACCAAAGTCCCAATACTTTGAAAATGACCCATCCGTGCTTATTTTTGATCACCGTATACCGATGGCGTTTCACAAGGGGCGCCCTTGAGGCGGAAGGCCGATCCCGCGGCGGCTAGCCAACAAGGGGCAGCACGGCCCAGCAGGCTAAAAAGAAGTGCAGTCCGAATTGAAACTCCGGCGCAACGGTATGGTGTGCCACCTTACTCCCAGGCTTTATTCCTGGGAGACATACTAACGCTCGTGCTTTTTCAGGAAGAAGAGCGCTCGCCGGACTGTATCCGGAGAGGTTGCCAATCAGTCCTCCGCTCGCTAGGCTCCAACGCTAGGTCCAGAAGCGGAGACGAACACGAGGCGTGCATTGGATGCTCCTCCGACAGAGGATGCCGACAGGTTATCTGCCACCAACTCCGAGGTGGAGAGTGCCATGAATCACAGGCATCGCCGGACCGTCCTTCACGACGCATGTTTCTCCCCAGAGGCATTGTATGCCTTTAATTCGGGAGATGCGCACCTCTGTGCTGCTCAAAATGGTCTAGCCAGAGCCATGGAGTAGTATGCAAAAGACATACGGGTGAGAAAATTTGACAGTTATATATGTTAGTAGCCCCCTAGAATTGAAATAGTTAGAATAACTGATTTAAGGATAATTTATTATGCAGGATCTTACAGAAAAGAATACCCAACTGTCCCAGGAGCTGGAGGAGTGCAAAGCCCAACTTGAGGCCGCACTAGCCGCATCGGGGGAAGGCAAAGAGACTCCCTCTGGTAACATACACTTCAAAAGATAAATAACTTGTGAAGTGCGGCATGTGTAGAAGTCTGACAATAATATTGCAGATGGTGCCGGAATAGATCCGGACAAGCAACAGCTCATGCGCCGGTTAAAAGCCGGTGAGAATGTGCTTATAAGGGTGAGGCAAGAGAAAAATAATCTCCAAGATGCCAACACCCGGCTGGGTGAGGAACTAAAGGATGTTCGTGCCTAGCTGTCTGACTCCGTGGAGGAGAATCGGCGGCTTCGACGCGGCATTTTTAGTAAGTGCTTGAGCGAACTTTGAAAAAGAGTTCGGTGAGGAAGTCCGCTAACAGAGGTTTGTCTTTAGGTATGCTCATAGGTCGTCCTGCAGAGGAGATGCCCGGTTCTACGGGTGACCTCCTTCCCGAGCTCTTGCAACTGCACGAACGAGTTCGGCAGGTGATGAAAGACGTCACCCAGGCCTTATGGCCATCTATCTCCCTGCCCGAAGGTCTTGGAGAGCTTGCAGAGAGGCTTCAGGGAGCGCGTCGGCGCTTCCGATTATGGAAGATATCGGCCTGCCGTCAAGGTGCTAGGGAGGCCTGGGCCATGGTGAAGATGCGGTATACGAAGGCTGACCCAAACCACATGGCCAAGGTCGGACCTATGGGGCCCGATGGGAAGGAGATCCCTGTGAGCTTAGTGTACGGCCAAGTAGAATTGGCCGCAAAGTATTCCCAGCAAGACTGTAAACTAGACAGCCTATTAGATGGCATCGAAGAGGAATATGATCAGTCAAATTGACTACGTAATTTAAGATGACATGAAAAATGCCATCTAGCCGGATTGTCGATCGTTTGTCATAGCAGACCTTTTCGCTTCAACCTCGGGACCCAATAGTCAGGAGTGTGTCCGAATGCCCTCGCGGTTGTATAAGAACCGGGGCATGCGTGGATACCAGGCGTAGGGGTCATTAGTGCTTTATCAGACAAGTGCCCAACTAGTTACATTATATTACATGGTTAGTAAGAAACATCTTCCAGGGAGAATAGTTCCGTTAGGGGTTCCTTTCCCTGGGAGGCATGCCCTAAAGTGCATGTCCAAACTGCGAAAAAAGCAGAAAAACATCTGGGGGCCGAAAAATAAGTATTAAATCGTCTTTTTGTTCACCGACCAAATATTCCGTGAAGAACGCTAGCTTTCGGCTTCACCCAGTCTGAGGTACACATCCGGCTGACCCGGCGGTAACAATCGTAGAGGTGCTCCCTTTACCACCTAGCCGAACAATCGGGAACGTAGGGGTAAGCACAGGAGCCAGGCAACCCAGCTTGGCCAAAACTTAAGTCATATCGATGCATATAATGGTGAATAAAAGGTACATGCAGAAATATAACACATGTATTGGCTATGGAGCCCGTATAAATAAGCTTCTGTTAAAGAAGCCCCCGGCTATAATGAGCGCGAATGGTGCTTGCGAACAATGCGCGAACAAGCTTTCAAAGGCTGTAAATAAAAGGGAGGGAGAAGGAGAGAAACAGAAGATAGCTAATATGTAAAATATAGACGGAGGAAGGAGACAAACTCAGAATCCGACGCTAGGCGTAGAATCTTCGGAGACGGGCTGCGTTCCATCGGTTCGGCTCGAGTCGGTTATCCGATGCATCTCGCAGACGGTACGCTCCTCCGGTCAGGACTTGGTCGATGATGAAGGGACCTTCCCATTTGGGCTTTAGTTTGTCCTTTTTCTTGTCCGGCAGGCGTAGAACTAACTCGCCAACGTTGTAAGTTTTGGCCCCTACTTCTCTGCTTTGGTATCTTCGAGCTTGCTATTGATAGAATGCGGAACGGGCTTTTGCCACGTCATGCTCCTCCTCCAATGCATCCAAACTGTCCTGCCGATCGAGCTCGGCTTCTCTTTCTTCGTACATGCGCACGCGAGGTGAGTCATGAATTATATCGCACGGCAGAATTGCCTCTGCGCCGTATACCATAAAGAATGGTGTAAATCCGCTGGTGCAATTCGAAGTGGTCCGCAACCCCCAGAGTACGGAGCCGAGCTCCTCTACCCAGTGCATGTTAGATTCCTTGAGGGACCGCACCAATCTGGGTTTGATGTCGCTCATGATTAGACCATTTGCTCGCTCGACTTGACCGTTAGTTTGAGGGTGATAGACTGAAGCATAGTCGAGCTTGATGCCCATGTTTTTGCACCAGAGTTTAACCTCGTCGACCATAAAGTTCGTGCCATTATCAGTGATGATGCTATAGGGGACGCCGTAACGGTGTATGACCCTTGATATGAAGTCTATCACCGGTCCGAATTCGGCAGTCTTAACAGGTTTGGCCTCTATCCATTTGGTGAATTTATCCACCATGACCAGTAGGTATTTTTGCTTGTGGGTTCCTCCTTTAAGGGGTCCAACCATGTCAAGCCCCTAGACCGCGAAGGGCCAGGTGACGGGTATAGTTTTGAGGGCGGTGGGTGGCATGTGGCTTTGATTAGCAAAGAGCTGGCAACCGACGCATCATTGGACTAAGTCCTGAGCATCTGCCCGGGCTGTCTGCCAATAAAATCCTATACGGAAGGCCTTGCCTACAAGGGCCGGGCTGCGGCGTGGTGCCCGCCGAGTCCGGCATGAAGTTCAGCCAGAAGGTTCCGCCCTTCCTCATCAGAGATATACCTTTGAAGGACTTCGGTTGTGCTTTTCTTGTAAAGCTCTCCTTCATGGACCTTATAGGCTTTAGATTGCCGCACTATGCAGCGGGCCTCGTTTTTGTCCTCGAGAAGTTCTTGCCTGGTTAGGTAGGCTAGGAATGGTTCCATCCACGGGGCAATGATTGCCATTATTACGTGGGCTGAAGATGTTACTTCATTGGCAGAACCACCAATTGTGTCAGAATGTTCGGCGTCGGGCAGTGCGGTTGGGTCCGGAATGTTATTTCCGGATTCTCCCTCCCATAGTACGGATGGCTTGAAAAGCCTCTCTAGGAAGATGTTGGGAGGGACGGCATCGTGCTTTGCGCCAATGCGTGCCAATACGTCTGCTGCCTGGTTGTTATCCCGGGCTATATGGTGAAATTCGAGCCCTTCAAACCGAGCTGACATTTTTAGGACGGCGTTGCGATAAGCTACCATTTTCGGATCCTTGGCATCGAAGTCTCCATTTATTTGGGATATCACGAGGTTTGAATCCCCGCGCACCTCTAGGCGTTGAATGCCCATGGAGACTGCCATCCGGAGGCCGTGTAGAAGGGCCTCGTATTCGGCTGCATTGTTGGAGTCCGTATACATTATCTGGAGTACGTATTGAACCGTATCTCCGGTTAGAGACGTCAAAACGACGCTAGCCCCCAGACCGGCCAACATTTTGGAGCCGTTGAATTGCATTATCCAGTTGGAATATGCGCCGTACTCTTTAGGGAGTTCGGCTCAGTCCATTCGGCGACGAAGTCGGCTAGAACTTGCGACTTAATAGCTTGCCGTGGCTTACAGGTTATGTCTTACGGGAGGAGCTCAATGGCCCATTTGGCAATCCGGCCCGTCGCGTTGCGCTTGTTTATAATGTCATTAAGAGGTACTTCAGAGGCTACTGTTATCGAACACTCTTGAAAGTAGTGTCGCAGCTTCCGGGATGCCATGAACACCGCGTACGCTATCTTTTGATAATGCGGGTACCGTGACTTGCATGGAGTTAGGACAGTGGACACGTAGTAAACTGGTTTTTGAAGGGGGAACCTATGTCCGTCCATTTCTCTTCGACAATGAGCATTGCGCTCAAAACTTGATGAGTTGCCGCGATATATAATAACATTGGTTCGCCCATGTTGGGCGCGGCCAGGACCGGGTTTGTTGCCAATATGGCTTTTATTTCTTCGGGTCCGGCCGTGGCGACATCCGTCCACTCGAAGTGTTCGGTGCGTCGGAGGAGGCGATAAAGAGGTAACGCCTTTTCTCCTAAACGGGAGATGAAGCGGCTTAGAGCCGCCACACATCCAGTCAATTTTTGTATTTGTTTGAGGTCCTTTGGGATGTCCAATTGTGACAGAGCTCGAATCTTGGCTGGGTTTGCTTCAATTCCTCTACCGGATACAATGAAGCCTAAGAGCTTTCCGGCTGGTACGCCGAAAACGCATTTTTCCGGGTTAAGCTTAATGTCATATGTTCGGAGATTATCGAATGTGAGCCTCAAATCGTCTACTAGAGTTTCGACGTGCTTGGTTTTGACGACCACATCGTCTACGTATGCCTCCACTATTTTGCCGATCTGGATTGCCAGACATGTCTAAATCATGCGCTGATATGTTGCGCCGGCGTTTTTGAGCCCAAAGGGCATTGTGTTGAAGCAGAATGGGCCATATGGGGTGATGAATGCCGTTGCGGCCTGGTCGGGCTCTGCCATCTTAATTTGGTGGTAGCTGGAGTATGCGTCGAGGAAACACAATGAATCGTGTCCCGCGGTAGCGTCGATAATTTGATCGATGCGGGGGAGTGGGAAGGGATCCTTTGGGCAAGCCTTGTTGAGGTCCTTGAAATCGACGCATAGGCGCCAGGATTTGTCCTTCTTTGGTACCATCACCAGGTTTGCTAGCCAGTCCGGACGTTTTATATCTCTGATGAATCCGGCCTCCAATAATTTGGCTAGCTCCTCTCCCATGGCCTGTCTCTTGGGTTCGGAGAAACGCCGAAGAGCCTGTTTGACTGGCTTGAATCCTTTTAGGATGTTTAGGTTGTGCTCGGCCAGCCGGCGTGCTATTCCTGGCATGTCTGAAGGGTGCCAGGCAAAAATGTCCCAATTCTCGCGTAGGAATTCTCGTAGTGCGGCATCTACATCAGGGTTTAATTGTGCCCCGATGGAGGCCGTTTTTGTAGGGTCCGTTGGATGGACTTGGAATTTGACTATTTCATCCGCTGGTTTAAAGGAGGTGGACTTGGATCTCTTATCGAGTATCACATCGTCCCTATTCACCATGGAGTGCATCACAGTGAGTTCTTCGTCCGCTAGGGCTTCGGATAGTGCCTCAAGGGCCAGTGCGGCTGTTTTATTTTCGGTGCAGAGTGCTATGTCCGGGTCACTAGCAAGAGTGATGATTCCGTTGGGCCCGGGCATTTTGAGCTTCATGTACCCGTAATGGGGTATAGCTTGAAAAATTGTGAATGCCTCTCGCCCTAATAGAGCGTGATATCCGCTGATGAACGGGGCCACTTGAAATGTGACCTCCTCGGACCTGTAATTATCCGGCGTGCCGAATACCACATCCAGTGTGATTTTTCTAGTACATCATGCTTCCCGATTGGGGATTATTCCTCTAAAGGTAGTGCTGCTTCGCTCAATGCGGCTCCGGTCTATTTCCATTTTTCCGAGGGTTTCCTCGTAAATGAGGTTGAATCCGCTGCCACCGTCCATGAGTACCTTTGTGAGGCGAAAGCCGTCCACTATTGGACTGAGGACCAGTGCGGTTGGTGCTCGGGCTGTTCAGAATTTAGTTTCGTCACTGGCATTAAAGGTAATAGCCGTGTCACTCCATGGGTTTATTGTTGCTACTTGGTAGACTTTGGCAAGGCTGCGGAGTGTTCGTTTCCACATATTATTTGATGCGAACGTCTCGAAGACTGTTAATACCGTACTGGTATCCTTGGGTTGATGCTCTGGAGCTAGAAGCTCTTCGCCACTTTTGGCCACCTGCCGTAGTATCCAACATGCTCTAAGGCTATGAGTTGGAGTGGCGCCCTCTGTACTATGAATTTTGCAGGGTCCATTGAGCCATCCCTCCAGTATGGTTCCATGCCATATAGAGGGTTTTTGCTTTTTGGTATTTAACCCAGGTGCCTGGCGATGATGCACCCTTTTATTTCGGACTAGGGTTGTATTCAGGGCCGGATTGTCCCAAAAATTGATTTCAGTTTTCCAGGCGCTTTCCATCTCGCAGTACTTTCGTAACGCCAAGTCAGCGAAGCGTGTAATTTCACGATGACTTACGGCGTTGAGGATTCCCTTGTCCGTGCAATTATTGTGGAAGAATGTAATCGCGTCCTCCTCTCGGCAGTCCTTTATCCTATTCATAACCAGGAGGAATCTGGCCCAGTAATGGTGTACTGTTTTTGTGGGCTCTTGCTAGATTTGGGATAGATCGCTTGTGTTTGGGTGGGCGGGTGGATTTAAATCCGGAACCCCGTCCAATCTCAGGCTCAGGGGCCAATAAGTTTCCGAACTCGGAAGCTTGGGTTCTTGGATGTTGCCCAATGCATCTAGCCTGCTGCATGACTTTAGGTTCAGGGCTTGAGTTATGTCCTCCCCTCCGCGGGAATCCGGCATGGAGGGATCGGGAATCTGGACATAGCTAGTCCTTAAAATCGAGGAAGGGTCGCCGTATTGCTCCTCAACCACGGCAACATGGTGGGTAACATGGGGAGAATTGATCTCTCTCAGATCGGTTTTAGGCCCAATCTGATCGTAGTCTGTAGCGACTCCCAGGGCGGCGATGCGATCCAAGAGCTCGTTTACGGAAGAGAGCTCCATCAGATCTAACTGCTCGGCGAGTTCCGAGCTAACGTGAAGATTGCCTTTGATGACCCGAGAAGTTTTCATCGACGCGGTGGCCGGACAGGCAGTCATAAGGAAACCGTCTAGCCGGAGAGTTTGGCCGATAGCCAAAGCTCCTTTAGCAACAGATCCGTCTTTAAAGACGGGATGATGCATCCTTCATGATGGCGACGGCACAGAGGAACTCTCAATGAAATCACCAATGTCGGTGTCAAAACCGGCAGATCTCGGGTAGGGGGTCCCGAACTGTGCGTCTAGGCGGATGGTAATAGGAGACAAGGGACACGATGTTTTTACCCAGGTTCGGGCCCTCTCGATGGAGGTAAAACCCTACTCCTGCTTGATTAATATTGATGATATGGGTAGTACAAGAGTAGATCTATCACGAGATCAAAGAGGCTAAACCCTAGAAGCTAGCCTATGGTATGATTGTTGTTCGTCCTATGGACTAAAACCCTCCGGTTTATATAGGCACCAAAGAGGGTTAGGGTTACACAGAGTCGGTTACAATGGTAGGAGATCTACATATCCATATCGTCAAGCTTGCCTTCCACGCCAAGGAAAGTCCCATCCGGACACGGGACGAAGTCTTCAATCTTGTATCTTCATAGTCCAGGAGTCCGGCCAAAGATGATAGTTCGGCTATCCGGACACCCCCTAATCCAGGACTCCCTCAGGTGGTTGAACAGGACCCCGTGGTGTGGAGGGCTGGATGAATAGTAGACGGTGGAGGGCTGGATGAACAGTAGCCGGTGTAGGGGTGCCCGTGGAGGGGTGGTTGAACAGTAGCCGGTGGAGTAGCGCGCGGTGGAGGCTGGATGAACAAGAACACGTGGAGGCTGGAGGACGTCGATCGTGGAGATGAACAGTATCCCGTGGAGTCCCGTTTTGCGGTACGCCACAACCCTGCCAATGAACAGGACCCCCGTTTCGACCGTAGGAGGTCCGTTTCGTCCATTTTGCGGTATGCCACACCCCTCCCGATCAACAGAACCCCCGTTTCGACCGTAGGAGATTCGTTTCGTTCGTTTTGCGGTACGCCACACCCCTCCCGATCAACAGGACCCCCATTTCGAATGTAGGAGGTCCGTTTCCTTCGTTTTGCGGTACGCCAGACCCCTCCCGATGAACAGGATCCCGTTTTGAACATGGCCGGTCGAACACAATGTCGTTTCCTTCGTTCTGCGGTACGCCAGGCCTCATTTCCATCGCCTGTTCCGTCCAAGCCCTCCCGATGAACACGACGACACATTCCATTCCGACCCAGCCGGTTGGCTCCCACGCGTTCTGTTGCCTCCCGATGAACACGACGCATTCTATTGCCTCCCCATGAACATGACGCATTTCGTTGCCTCCCCATGAACACGACGACGATGTTGTTTCTCTGTTTCGACCCAGCCATGTACACGAGCCCTCGCCATACGTATGCGTGAGTAGGCGTTCGAGACCCCGCCCGTATGTACACATACGTGGCCATATTTTCTTTCTTGCACCTTGGCCGATGTACGTACGTGTACATGCTATGTGCGCGCCTCTACTATGACACGTGCGCGCCTCTACATCCACCAGTATATATGTACGTACACGTTCGCGACCAGAATGACAACGCTACGTACGCTTCGACCAGGTGGGTCCCGACTGTCAGGCACTTCCTTGCGTGCGAAGATGTAGCTGGTGGCTCCCAGCAGTCAGGGGGGCGAATCTTTTTTTTGCCCGGACGCACTTCCTTGTGTGCGAAGATGTAGCTGGTGGGTCCC
>NC_041387.1:244843880-244851904 GCF_002162155.2 Triticum dicoccoides | reverse complement strand
CAGGGGGGGCGAATCATTTTTTTTTTGCCCGGACGCACTTCCTTGCGTGCGAAGATGAAGCTGGTGGGTCCCAGCAGGGAGGGGAAACGTTTTTTCCGTGAAATACAGTGGCCCGTCTGGTGGGTCCCAGCTGTTAGGTGGAGGAATCATTATTTTCCGCGTAATAAGGAGGCACTTCCTTGTTGCGGCCATGGACCCAGCTGTCATCCTCTCCACGTACAGTCCATGTCCGATGGAAGTCGTTCCTTGACCACGTTGACCAGGCCACGCCTAGAGCACCACGGCGGTGGACGACGGCGAGGCCTAGGAAGGGGACGACGCGGAGCTGGGGAAGACGTGGCAGTGGAAGCCCGTGCAGAGAGGAGTACGAGGGTTCACTGGTTCGGCTGTGGTGTGAGGCTGCCGTCGCCGCAGGGCCTGGCCAGCGGTGGGAATAGTAGGGGGCGGTGAGGCCTCCGCGGTAGCACAGCCGGCCACGGGAGGCAGGAGCACGCGGCACGACCGGCGCTGCTTTGGGCGGCTGGAGCAACAAGACCAGAGGTTGAAGAAGCACTACGGCCGTTGGATGGACATCGTACGGTCATTGGAGCTAGAATCGTTCATATTGACTAAGTTGACAAAGCCCTCCGTCCCCGTCAACTTAGTTGGCCCACAAGTCATCCTCCCACTATGGTGGGTCCAAGCTAGCAGGGGGTATTCATTTTTTTGTGCGTAATAAGGAGGCACTTCCTTGCGTGCAAAGATATAGCTGGTGGGTCCGACATGTCAGCGGGGGGAACGTTTTTTTCACGAAATATAGAGGCCCTTCCGATGGGTCCCAGCTATAAGGTGGAGGAATCATTATTTTGCGCGTACAGTCCACGACCGATGGATGTCGTTCGTTGACCACGTTGACCAAGCCGCGCCGAGAGCACCATGGCGGTGGACGACGACGAGGCCTAGGAAGGGAACGACACGGAGCCGGGGAAGACTCGGCAATGGTTGCCCACGCAGTGGGGAGTACGAGGGTTTACTGGTCCGGCTGCCGTCGCCGGAAAATAACAGGAGGTGTGCGTGAGTAGAGGAGTGGCCTGGCCAGCAATGAAGTAGGGTGGGGCAGTGCGCCTGTGCGGCAGCACAGCCGGCCACGGGAGGCGGGAGCAGGCAGTCCCACCAGAGCTGGTTTGGGCGACTGGAGCAAGAAGATCAGATATTGAAGAAGCAGCACGACCGTTGGATTAACATCCAATGACGACTGCTCCTAGAATCGTTTGTGGACTAAGTTGACAAAGCCAAAGTACACGTCAACCTAGTAGACCCACAAGTCAGCCTCCAAATCTGCCCCAAACAGCATACAACCCAAAATTTCTAGCCAAATTCAAATTAATTTTAAATCTAAATATACCTTAATTTAAATTCAATGAAATTTTACCCGCACAAAAACAATGAAATTTAAAATATCAAAATCCGAAAGAAAACAGTATTTTGGAACTAATTGCCTGTTTGCTGTATTTTTCATTTTACAGCCCATTTATTATTACTTATAGCCCATTTTTTATTACTTATAGCCCATTTCTTATTACTTATAGCCCATTTTCTGGGCAAAATGCATCCCTCCTCGTCTTGAAAGATTTCCAGCCCAACAGGGCGTAGAAAAGCAAGTAGGCCTATGTTGGTTATTCTGCAAAAAACAAAATAGTTGGCTAGCCATTTTTCAGAAAGGAAAAAAACAAACTGGGCTGGTCATGTGCTAAACATATGAAATAAAAGCCTGGGCTAGACGGGCCACGGGTCCCGCACAACCCAGTTGATACCCTTCTCCGTTCCGAAAAAAACAAAATTACTGCGCGCGCTGCTGGGTCCCTACTGTCATCCTCACCATGTACAGTCATCTCCTTATTCCTCTCGGTTGTTGACCATGTTGACAACACCAGAGGGCGGCGCCGCAGCGAGCGAACCAAGGCGGAGGACTATGGTGAGGCCTCGGACGGGAACGAACAGGAGCCAGGGAAGATCACAGCCAGCCGTGGGAGGCGGGAGCGGGCGGTCCCGCCGGCGCTAGTTTGGCTTTGGCGACTCGAGGAAGAAGAGACTGAAGAAACGTGACAGACGTTTAATGTCAATCCAACGGTCAAGGTTGGCATAGTGTGTGTTGACTAAGCGGACACCAAGTAGCATACTTTTTTATATATAGGAAGAAAACTGCGAGGAAAATGCGTTCGTCTGCCGTCCTCCTCACAGGGAATGTTCGCCGCATAAGTGACTAGAACCCTTGGTTTTCAACCGAGAGCTCTTGGGTTCGAGTCCCAGGAACTCTCAATTTTGTCGTCCTTCCTTCCTCGCAAAAAAGGGAAAGAAAATCAAAGACTTGGGAAGGCGTGCAGAACAAGCTAGTGTACCAGTAAAGAGACATTGCTGACTTTTAGAAAAAAGAAAGACGTGCTCCTGTAGCTGGTTCGAATCCAAACCTAGACTATGACTATATATGGTGCTATGCTACTCTACAAGTAATGAAACTTACATATCCAATGTTCGCTTCTCCTCTTCTCTACTTACTCTGCCTAGCATCAGAAGCTCTGGCCGCAGCAACCTTGTCCGCTGGCTGCTCGTCCACCTGCTCTTCAGCAGGCAACAACCAGATATGCGCTAAGTCACCACCCATACAATCGCCTGTGGGTCTCATCACACCCCCACCGGCATGCGCACTGCAGCCGATTGCTCATCGCAACCCGCTTCCGTTGGTGTGGTGCCACTACTGCAAATTATGCAGAGTCATCCATCGCGTCTCAACCACAATCCGCAACCCTAGCCGAGTCTTCTACAAATGCCAGAATCATGGGGTAATAATACATTTAAGTGTTGTTCTGCTGCTTTCAGTTGCTGATTTTTTTAATAGTTTGGTTGATGATCTTCCAATTTGATTCATGCAGAAAAGGGAAGATCCGTGTGATTTGTATTTCTGGGAAGTTGCTGATGTGGGGGAATGCAACTACGCTGATTATTTGGTTAGCTGAGGAATCCCAATACCAGCAGGTTGGGGTGTTGGACAAGTAACTGAAGGAACGACAGAAGAGGAAGATGCAGAGCAGAAGGTTAAAGATGCAGTTCCTCTGATCATGGCCAAGCAATAGCTGCTGAACGGCCTTGACAGCAATGAGGAGATGAAAGAGCTTGTGAAGATAATGGGCAAAATCGATGTGCTCTGTAGGATGATTGTCTCTTTATTTGCAGTGTATGTAGCACTCGTGATGTATTCAGTGGCTATGACATGAGCACTTTGCTGAAACTAGTAATGAATGATACCTGTGTAGCAGGCTAGGCGTAGTGTTGTGAACATCTAATGATTTCTATTAACGGAAATCAGGGGGTATCCCCTTTTGCTCATATAAATAAATAAATAGCAGAGGCCCTGTCGGGTTAGCTTTGTTCTCATTCGAAGACGTCGAGCAAATTGTAGTCCAACAGCAAACTATGTCATCAAATTCAAGTTTCACAGCCAAATATGAGTACAACTAAACAAAAATGTCATCATGTTTTAGTTGTCATACAATCACCAAACACAAATCAGCATACATAACAAGTGATGTTCTCATAGCAAAATACTAAACAACATGTTCATCAGGTTTCAGTTGTCATAACAAACACAATTTCACATAGTAGATAAAAAAACGTCTTCTGACAGGCAAATACGACAAAAGCAATGTAATCATCATCCGCAGCAGCAGCGTCAACATCTTTGCCATATGTATCAGTCTGAATCGTAATTCCCCACGGTGTCATCTTCTTCTTCGTCCTCAACGTCCTCGAACATTGGCTTCTTCTTGATCAACTCTTGTATGTCCACAGCACGACAGACAATCTTTTCGCCGGCATCATTGACATGATGGTTCTCACAGATATTAGGAACATCTGTATTATCTTGTACATCAGGAGCAGTGTAAGCATCATCTTGTTGTGCAACTTCATTAAACGAATTCCTCTGCTCAAACCTTTCCAATACTCTCTAGTCATCGCTACGTGCAAATGTGTCTTCCAAGAAAAATATCTGTGTTGCTTGATTTTCCAAAATAAAAGGGTCGTTGCTCTAGTATGCCGCCTTAACATTGATGGATTTGAAATAATCATTAGCTCTGGGTTTTGCGATCCTGGAAAACAGGTTATACCAATGACAACACAACAGAACCACACACCGATGATCCTCGAAACTGGAGATATACTGCAACTGAACAATGTCTGTTATGTTAGCATACATTTCAGTTGTCTCTTTGTCATACGTATCCATGCTCATGATGGCACTGTTTTTTGTCTTCCTGCCTTCGTCTCGTGCAAGGGTGTTGTAGCGCACATCTCCAACAACGCAAGATTCATAATGTCTTACCCGAGTATCAGGACCCATTGCTAATGAGTAAAGGGCATCATCAACTGCCTGCCCATCCTCTCGCATCTTCTTAACCTATGGTTAGAAAATAGACAAGCTGATCATCTTATGTACTCAATATATTAAAAAAACTGACAATGCACTTCAAAAGCTTACATGCTTCTTGAACCATTTCGCAAATCCTGCCATAACCAATTTGTCAATGTTTCTTGGATTTTGCGGTAGTAACTCCTCTTTGTAGATGCTGCACAACATAGTGATCATGTCAAACATCTAAATATATAAGAATGTGCTGCAAGTTTAGTAGATTACGATGTATAAGCTGCAGTACCGCACTTACTTGATATTCAACACATACCAAACCATTTTGTCCAAATCTTTAGGTTTATCCTCTTGTCGACTCTTCCCTGTAACTCAAACAGAATAATCGAAAACATTGAGCCCGGGATTGTCTTCACCCACCTCTTTGCTGAGCTGATCAGCTATTTCAATGTATTTTGAGTAGAATGTCAACGCTTCTGTAGCAATGTAGGCCTCTGCAATGGAACCCTCAGGTCTAGCTCTGTTCCTAACATAGCCCTTGAAAGTGCCTAGCTGCCTTTCAATAGGGTGCATCCAGCCATACTGTACTGGACCTCTAAGTAGTGCCTCATCAGGTAGATGAACAGCCAAATGCACCATCACATCAAAGAAGGCTGGAGGATATATCTTCTCAAGGTCACATAGGATAGTTGGTATCTTGTCTCTAAGACGCTCCAAAGCATCTATCCTGATATTTCTACTGCAGAGATCCCTGAAGAATTGTCCCAACTCTGCAACTTCTCTGTATAAGTCAGGGCGGCCCAATCCTCTAAGTATAACAGGTAAAACCCTTTGAAGTAGGACGTGGTAGTCATGAATTTTCAACCCTTGTACCTTGTTTCCATCTGCACTGACTCTCCTTTCAGGGTTGGAAGCAAATCCATGTGGGAATCTCACACGTGACAGGACCTCGCAGAATTCTTTTCTTTTTACCTTGTCCAAGACGTACACAGCTGGTGCCATATCCCGTGGTTTACCTTCATCTTGCACCTGCAAATCCTTTCTGATACCCAGGTGTGTCAAATCAATCCTGGATTTTAAGGTATCTTTCGTCTTGCCTTCAATATTAAGAAGTGTGCCAATAATGCTGTCACATATATTTTTCTCGATGTGCATCACATCAAGATTATGCCACAGATCCAAATCTTTCCAATACTCCAAGTCCCACAAAGTGGACCTGCGGGTAAACAATAATCTCTCTTCTACCCTGCCATGCTTCCTTTTCCCGCTACCATTACCAGGATGGTTTCCTAGTGTATTATGCCTGACCTTCTCTAATTCCACTTGCAACTCATCGGCGTTGAGCCTCTTTGGCGCATCCCGATTTTCATGCTTTGCATTGAACACATGTCTTCAGTATTTTCTAGGATGCGGCTTGTCCTTGGCAAGGAAACGGCGGTGTCCAATGTAACAGATCTTGCTAAGTATTGCGTATGACAACGGATTCCTGTCACAGCGAACACATGCATTGTAACCATGTGTCATTCGCCCTGACATAGTGCCCAAAGCCAGATAATCATGGATGCACCAAATTATAACAACACGCAGAAAGAAATCAGCTGGTGGGCTGCTATATAGGTCTCGAGTGAGAACACCCTTCCATAGCTATTGAAGTTCCTCCACAAGAGGCTCCATGAACAAATCAAAATCCTTTCCAGGACTTTTTGGACCTGGGATGAGCAAGGCCATCATGTAGTTTGATTCTTTGGTGCAAACATTTGGAGGCATGTTGTAAGGGATAACAAGCACTGGCCACAAGCTATATGTGGCGCTCTGGTGGCCAAATGGGTTAAATCCATCTGAAGCTAAGCCAAGTCTAATATTTCTCGGGTCAGCAGCAAACTCTTTGTGTTTATCATTGAAGCTTTTCCACTCACTACCATGAGATGGATGGCTCATTACATTCTGATGTCTGTACTCCTGGTTCCTAGAATGCCACAGTACATCCTCTCTTGTTTCAGCATCATGAAACAACCTCTGCAATCTTGGTGTAATTGGAAAATGTCTCAGAACATTATGAGTAATCCTCTTCACAGCATCGCCATCTTTCCATCTTGATGATTTGCATTTCGGGCATTCACTTAAGTTGGCATAATCCTTCCGGAACATAACACAATTATTCTTACAAACATGGATCATATCATATCCAATTCCAACTGCACGAAGGAAATTCTTCATTTTACTGTAGGTGTGTGGCAGCTCAGACGCATCTGGGAAAGATTTGCGGAAAGCAGCCAACATCGCATAGAATGATTTGTTGGTCATCCGCTCAGATGTCTTCACCTGAAGAAAGGTGACCATAGCTGAGAATACTGACAGCTTATTTCCTGGGGTGACAACAACGTTGCATTGTTCCAACATGCGGGCCCATCGTTTTTCTTCTGCAGGTGAAAGTTCACGGAATGCACGAGCATTTTGTAGCATTGTTTCAATGTTGGTCAAACTCACTGGCTCCGCCACCACCACCTGCTCCTCCTCTTCCATCTGAGCATCAGGAAGATCAAGATGGTGATCTGCTGCTTCCACGTAGTCAATAACATTGACGTTCATAGCTTCACCATGATGAACCCACCTAGTATATGTGACCAACATCCCATACAAGTGTAGATGATTTTGCACAGTTGATTGGGGTCTAGTAACTGAATTCATACAACTGCTACACGGGTAGAGCACATATGATTTCGGACCACTGTACTCAGCTCTGATAAAGTTCATGAAGTTTTCAACCCCGTCGACATATGTAGCGGAGAATCTTCGAGAAGAAGTTATCCAAGTCCTATCCATCTGTTAGACATACAAATTAGTTCTTCTACTAGATATTACAAGAAAGACATATATGCTTTTTTATGAAGTCCAGAAAAAAAATACCTAGGTCGATGTCCAAAGCTATGGCAAGATATTTGGACGAGCAGATCTAAGTAACGAAATATATGTAAAGCTAATTCAGCAAACATATTTGAGTGCTAAATTATGGCAGGCTGTTTCAGCAGTCAATGAGGCCGAGCACACAACCATCAAACTATCGAAGGCCATCGCAGCAACAAAGATCGAGTATAAAATGGTGTAGAGCTATTTCACCTAACAGATTGGCTACTAGACCATGGCAATCTACGTCAAAATATATATATGGCAGGATATTTTAGCAACTAATCGGCCTTGGCATGCCATCTCAGCTAAGCAGATTGAGTGCAGAACAGGGCAAGGAAGCTTCTAAGAAGAGCATATTGACAGTAAACTACTTCGGCAAATAGTGAGATTAACAGCGTCTATCAGCTAACATTCAACGCTACACCGACATGAACGGGGCCTCAGTCTAGAATGCGCGTACCGTGGGAGAAGCTAACTGCCATGCGTCTCCACACGAACGTCGCCAGCGGTGGCGGCACTGACCGCCATGCGCCTCCACAAGAACGTAGCCAGTGGTGGCGGCGCGGCTAGAGGACGGTAGTCTACGAGAGCGTACTGTGGGAGCGAGAGGATCACCGTGCGTCCCCTCGACTAACCGCGGTACCGACATATCGGCGCGGCGGGGAGGGCGGCTTTGGCGAAGCGAATGGAGTGGAGGGGGACAGGGGGGGAGGGAAGG
>NC_041387.1:244805028-244843547 GCF_002162155.2 Triticum dicoccoides | reverse complement strand
GTGGGTGGGGGGAGTTTGGGGCATGGTCGGTTTCTCCAAGTGCAGTCCCATGTGTCAGTGAAGAGGCAAGCCGAAGCGCGTTCTGTTTGCGTGAGCCGTGTGCAGGACTGAACCTGTGTGGGGTGCAATGCGACCGCGACAGGAGTGTTGTGAGTGTACCGTCTTTTTTCTTTTTAAACTAGGTGCTTCGCCCCCTCAAAAGAAAATTTGTTGCTTCGCGCGATCCATCGATACTACTACTAGTAAAACGGCGCGGCCGGGTCTTTTCCCGCGCAATATGCTGGGAGGTTGTCTTAGTTGGGTTTTTTAGGACGAGTAATGCTACACCTACGTAATGCCAGTTACGTAATTAACGTAATGTGAAACGTGTGAGCTGTTGATTGTAGATTGGGGGGAGGGAGGGGCCCACCACCACGAAAATCAGGGGAGGAGAGAGGAGGCAATTTACCGTTAACCCTTTCGTAGGTTCTCGTAGATGTAGAAAGATGTGAAATGCATGAATGTGTAGTGGACGTACAATTGGAGTGCCTAAGATAATTTGTGTATGTATAGACCCTATGTGTTTATTTTACTTCGCATGTTAGATTTGTCTCGGTTTAATAAAAAGCAGAGTTGGTGATGATGGTGTGCCTGTCATCCTGCAATATAGGCCGTCCGATCTATATCTAACAGATAGGAAGGAAACTATGACAATTTACCCGCACTCCTCTCCACATTTGCAGATAAGGCTTTCCCTCGTTCATCCTTTTCTCCCACAAGATCTTGATCTTTCGTGCAACGCACGGGCATCTTGCTAGTACTCCTACAAAATGTATATTATTGTGAAAGTGCATATACACCGGCCGAGATTAATGCAAACACGATAGATTTTCATTACATTTCGAACTTTTATAGGACAGAAAAATAAAACAAACCCGACCCTATACCTATTCTACGGTGGCGGCCGACGTCCTCCATCTGTGAACTCTATGTACGGGGGCGGGGTTCAAGACCCGTGAAGTGAAGGTGCGGTCTCCGGCGAGGAAGAGTAGAACACCGGATACGGACCGACTAGTTGGCACACCATGCCCATCCGCCTCCCATGCCCTACTCATCCCCGGAGGAGTCCCCGACCTCGGCGGTGCCGGACGTTGGACGACGGCAAGTAGGACGCGTGGCTGATGGTGCTCCCGTCGTCGGCCGCTAGCGTGGCCACCGCTTGTGCGGTCGCTTCCGCGTCCGGCTATGCCGCTATTGCGTCGCAAGAAGCGACTTGAGCGAGGGCAGCGACCTCAAGCTTCATCCCCGAAGACAAGCTCTCCCGCACAGCGTTCGCACTTGCGGTCATGGCGGATGTGGTGCCAGGTAGGAGGACGATGCGCTATGGTGTGGAGGTTAGCTGGGCCTTGCCGCTTTAAGTAGCGCATTCCGGTGAGCCCAAGCGTCCGGGTGCGTCATTAAGTCGCCGGAGTTGGTTCCTCGGGCACGGAGCCTCTTAACGACGACATACGAATGGACGACATGAATGCGGGCAGCTGGCGCCGGTTGGGAACGCACCGCGCGACGGGGCAAGGGATGAGGGTTTTGGTGTGCCAGGGTATTCAGCTGTGGTCGTGGCAACGTTGGAGATGCCCTTTGCTCACATGCGATCCCCGCATGTCATTGAAAAAGCAAGACAACCCGGCATGGTCTCATGTCCAGAGGATGCAGTTGGCCGTGCTACACCACTCCGCGCACGCGTCGCGGCGCCCCGTGCATCCTCGACGAGCCGGGTATTGGGGTGTGTTTGGATTGTGGCCAAAGTGCACCTTACCAAAATTTTGGTCATGACCCAAAGATTGGTCTTTGTTTGGATGGTTGCCATTTTTTTGGCATGCCAATGAACTCTAGCCAACTCTAGTTCATTTTTCTTGCCAATGTCGGCCAAATCATGGGCAACCAATACCTCAACCCAAATTTTGGTCATGAACCAAAGATTGGTCTTTGTTTGGATGGTTGCCATTTCTTTGGCATGCCAATGAACTCTAGCCAACTCTAGTTCATTTTTCTTGCCAATGTCGGCCAAATCATGGGCAACCAATACCTCAACCAAAATTTTGGCTACCCAATGCTTTGATGGGGCAACCTTGGGCACAAACCAAACATACCGTTGGTCGTGCCACGACACTAACGCCACCCTCGGCACACTGAAAATGACCGTGTCTAGCGATGATATGAGCGTGTCGCTCACCATGGCCGCCGTGTCCAGAGGCGGTGCTGGAGCTGCGCCCTGTTGTTGCCCCCAACGACCCACATGAATGGTTGTCGGTGGCGAGGAGGTCGCGGGCCAGCTCCTCCATTGGACTAGTCTGCGCTACGTCGTCCCGACGGGTGTGCCCCACATGTCGGTTTCCCTGTTTTCCCGGCCATATTCGAGCGTCAGTGCTCCGTGTTGCGCATTAGGCCTTTCACTATGTAGGCCAAGCGAGACAACTTATTTTTTATTTGAGCCGTTCAAGTATAATCATGTGGCGTTTGCTTATTTCTCATTCCTCTCCAACCCTCTTCTCCATCGATCATGTCGCCCTCCAGTCGAGTCCATCCTCCCGCATGCCTCATTTGAACATTCTGCCAAGTATCATTCGCATGTACCCACTCTAGTCCTCTTTCAATAGATCTCCGGACCCCGAGATGAAATCGAGAGGGAACGAGTGGGGGCACGTGATACCTAAGGCGGATTCAAAATTTTGAACCGGTGATCATAGCATCCGCAAATCATATATAAAGGGTATTCAATGTTCGTTTCGTTTTTGAACGTACAATACTCCCTCCTATCCTTTCTAGTTTACATATAAGTTTTATGTGTAGTCAAAGTATCTCTACTTTGATCAAAAAGGTATCAACATTCAACAACACCGGATCAATATTGTTAGATTCGTACGTACTCCTAGATTTGTACTCGAGATGGTTTCCAATTTGACTATTGACAAATTAATAGTACATGAGATGTATAATGTGAAAATTATATCATTGAAAACTCCTTTCACATACGAATTGGACTGTATGCTTTGTGTAAGTTGCATGTCATATATTATTACTCTAACATTTGGTCAAAGTTAGCCTCGAAAAATGCATTAGACTCTGTATGCTTTGTGTAAGTTGCATGTCATATATTATTACTCTAACATTTGTGTAAGTTGCATGTCATATATTATTACTCTAACATTTGGTCAAAGTAGTATAGTGGAAGTGGATCCTCTGACGTAGGTATCCCTGCCTTACCCTCCCTTTCGGTCACTTACTGGCGGACCCCATGCTTTCTAGGCCCCGCATGTCAGTTACTCAATGGGTTCGGCCACGTCAGGGGATCCTCATCTGTAGTATACTCCCTCTATTTTTATTTACTCCGCATAAAAGAGGGAGTGGTGGTATAATAAATGACGCGGGCGGGGGAGGGGGAGGGACATCAGTTTGCTCTCAACTACGGTCCCACAAGCGAGCGAAAACGCAAGACGAAGCGCGTTCCATTCGGTGAGCGACGTGGAGGGTCCAGCGTGCCGGGTTGCAACGCGAAGGTGACAAGAGCGATGTATAGTAAAAACTGATTGACCGGTCGTCATCGGAACCACTATTCACACCAGAACCTTCGCTGCTCCGCCTACGCCAGCCACTGCCCTAAAACCACACCAAGCCTCCAGCCCATTCCCCCACCTTTCGATCCCCTAGCCCGCATCAAGCGTCCCCTAGTTCACCGGAAAGCCATGGTGCGCCGCGAGATCACTTACTACAAGATGCTGACACCGGAGCGCCGCGCAGAAATCGCGGCGGCGCTCGGCGCCACAGACCTCCGTTCCCAAGCTCGCTTTGCGGCGGGCCAATCCATGAGTTCTCTGGAGAAAAGCTACGAGGAGGAGGAAGCCTATCCAATGTTCATGGCAGAGGTTGCGGCGCAGAAGGCCCCCTATGGGTATGAGACGATGGACATCGACTTTGTGCTGGCGTCAGAGTCCCCCATGGTGCAGGCGGACCAGCGGTTCAACATGGCGATACTAAAGGAGGACCTGGAGGCAGAGGCTCAACTCGACGCGGAGCGCGCGCATGCCACTGCCATCGAGGCTCTCCTGCAGGCGGAACCGGATGTCGTGGATGTGAACCGGGCGGCGGAGGCTCAACTTGAGGCGGAGCACGCGGATGCCGCTGCCATCGAGGCCGTCCTACAGGCGGAACCGGACGTCCTGGACTTGAACCGGGCGGCAGAGGCTCGACTCGACGTAGAGAGCGCGGATGCCGCTCTCATCGACGCCCTCCTGCAGGCGGAACCGGACGTCCTGGACTTGAACCGGGCGGCGGAGGCTCGACTCGACGCGGAGCACGCGGATGCCGCTGCCATCGAGGCCCTCCTGCAGGCAGAACCAGACGTCCTCGACTTGAACCGGGCTGTGCTCTCGTCCGTGCAGAGCGCCCGCACGCTCCGCTTGAACGAGTAGCTGGAGGCCGAGGACAACCACGGTGCGGAGACACATGTCGGCAGTGACGGCTGGTTCGCGCCGGCAGCCAAAGATGACGAGGCCGTCTCTTTCCGCGAGTAGTGATAGTTTTTCTTGATGTTGTTGTTTTTATGGATCTTTTGCTGTGTAAGAACATATATTTGTTATGCAAGTCGCGTGACTTGGGTTAGTCTACCATTTCAGGCGGTTGGATGTATATCCTACATCTCCTAACCCTTCTTTCCTTCTTCCTCACCTCTTCTTCTTCCCCAACAGACCACCGCACGGGCCGTACAGATACTCCCCAACATACGGTTGGATAAACATACTCAATGAACGAAAATTATGTGTCAGCGATAGGATGGCTGAGTTTGGTTTGTTCACATGCGACAGCACGTGTCAGTGAGGGTGCATTCCCTTGGTTGGGTTTGCGGCATGCAGGAGCGACTGTGTGAGGGTGCGGTGCGACCGTGGCGTGCAGGAGGGACCGTGTGACGGTGCGGTGCGACCGCGACAGCCGTGCGCAAGTGTACCTCCTTCTCATTTTGAAAACTTTAGGCAAGCTTGGCAAAAATGTGTGGCGAAGTTTGGCAATGCAAGGCCTAGACCCAAATAGGATAAGTATGTACGTACTAGGAGTACTAGTGTTAAAAAAGAAAGGCAGGGTTTTCCTTCACGGGATTTAATCGATACAAATCCTCGTTTCACGTGTCAATTAGTTTGTATTTTTTTCTCCAAAGACCAAAGAGCTAACCATCTCACTCCTCATCACTTGATTACTGCAGTGCCATGCAAACCAACCTTCTCACTTCCGCATGCATGCAGGGGATATTAATGTCCTTGGTTGCTAACCCCATCAATTTTGCCTCGATTAGTGTTAGTGGCCCTTTGCAAATTGTAATTTTGATGTACTAGCCTTGTGTACAAAAAAATGGAGGTAGTAACTATATTTGACTTCCTTCCCCATTGCGGTGACATCGACGATATCTTTTTTTTGTGGTTTGGCGAAGTGCGTTCGATGGAGAACACCATTGAGGGAGACCACGGTAAGTCATTCGCAAGTGCCGCCTACAAGCCGAGAAAATCGCCTTCTTTGCATCCAGGAAGTCCTTTACTAGTACTACTAGGAGTACTAGTGCGGTGAGATGGTTTCTGGAAGAAGTCGATGGAGAAGCGGAGTCAGCAAAGAGTGAAATGATGGTTGCTTCGTCCGTGCTTTTGTGATTTGACGCCTCACTGCTTTGTGATTTGTGATAGAAGGGATAGGGGAGTAGACTCTGTGCTCTATATTGTACTACATGCGTCCAAGCATGGGAGAAAGAGGAGAGACGTTGCATTTTTCTACTCCTTCAATCAATCAATCAATCAGGGAGCTTCGATTCCATCTTTTTGGCTTTGGCAACACCGTCCACAATGGTTCCCACGATGCCAAAAGCTTTTTTCACATTTGGCTACACATTGTGGATGCCCTTAACCGTACCACTTGGTTTTGCTCATGTGTGCTATCTATACAAATCTCAATTATATTGATCTAAAAAATTATAAAATCAAGATTAGTAAAAAGCAAGTGATTTTGCCGCGTGGATGGCGGGGGAGGTTTTATATTTGAGAAATGCTACATCCACGTAATGGTTTATGTAAAGTTATGAACTGATGTGATGTGGGACTATTTGATTGGATTAAAGGAGAGGATTAGGCCCACCCCACCTGAAAATCAGGGGGGCATATATAGATTAGATGGAAAGTATACGTAGCAGCTACGTAGCCCTTTGTAAGTCTAGGATTAGGCTTCTTATTTTCGGAGGACGTTGTCCTGGCGGTTTGGTAACATGCGGTCCCACGTGTCAGTGCTTTACCAAGCCGATCCGCGTCCCACATGAGGAAGAACAACAGCAGAAGCAACACGTGGTTAAGTTGAAGAAGATGAGGGAGAAGAGGATTCAGCAACGAGTGAAATGATGGTTGCTTCGTCCCTCCAACTTCTTTTTTTAGCATTATTACTTCGTACCTCCAACTTAACTGCGAGAAAGGTGCAGCTTTGTGATTTGACGCCTCACTGCTCATTACTACGGTGGCGCCATGACTGGGGTGCTTCACCCTGGCTGCTCTGCACTGTATTCCGGTATGGCACGTGGACCCGGTAGCTTGATGTCCCACATGTCGGCAAAAGGGACTAGAAGATTTATGAAAGCGAGCGCTCCACTCTTACAACGGAGGAGTAGATGACACGACGGCCCAGTGAACTGTCACTTGTACTGTATAGTACTATAGTTTTGCTGTTTCGCATGATCCATCGATACAAACCCGATTAAACAGGAAAGGGCGGGATTTTTCCCGCACGGTAGATGATACTGGCCATACATTTCAAAGGCAATTTTAATGTATGCAAACTGAATAATTATAAGTAACAATATGATATCTACTAAAACTAAAAACACATATGATTTATTGTGTTAGAGCGTAGTAGTAGTGCTGTATTGCATAGTTGTTAGATTAACATGCGAGAACGTGTAGAGATGTAGTTTTGGAGGGCCTACAGAGAGAAAAGCGTAATACGGTCACCGAACTTCAGAATAAGCTGATTACGATCACTATATACATTTTGCGGTGATTATACGGTCACTTGCTCACAGTTCAGCATCGGATTGCACTCTATTGACCGGCCAAATAGTCTGCGTGGCGCCATGTTGACTAGTTAAATTGACCATGTTCCTCGTGGGTCCCACCTGTCAGTTCGCACAGGGAAAAGGTCAGATAAACACAAATTTACGCAGGCGCGACAAGGCTCCAACCCGTGCGCGGGAATCACCTGGTTGTGTATGTGTCTGTCAGGGCCTGATGTGTGCGCATGCACGTGTAGGTTGAGCACTTGAGCGTGAGAGTGTGTGTTGGTCATGTGGTGTACTGGTGTGTGCATGCATGCGTGCATGTGTGCGTGTGAGTGTTGCGTGCATGCGTGGCTGCGTGTGTACGTGTGAGTGTTGCGTGCGTGCGTGGGTGCATGTGTTTGTGTGAGTGTTGCGTGGATGCAGTTCGTGTGCATGCGTGTGTGTGTGTGTATAATCACCACACAAGCTCCTGTGTGTTAAAACAGACGGCCCAGCATACCAATACAAGGCCACCTTGTCTGTTGTGCCCGCGGTCATGACTTCGAACCACCGTCCAAATATTTTTTTGTCATTTGTTTTCATTCTTACTAGCAAGATGCCCATGCGTTGCACGTAACATCAAGATGCAATTGTATGACTTGTTTATCTTGTGAGAGAAAAGGATGAACGAGGGAAGGCCTTATTTGTAAATGTGGAGAGGTTTGCAAAATTGCCATAGTTTCTTTCCTATCCGCCAGATGTAAATCGGACGGCCTATATTGCAGGATGGCAGGCACACCATCATCACCAACTCTGTTTTTTATAAGAGTGTATTTTATGTATTTTATAAGAGTGTAGATGTAGCGTAGATACAAGTCGACAGGTGGGCACGATGGTAGTGAGATAATGAGATGCAACACTAGAGGTGCCACGTGGAGCGTTTAACTGGTCAACTAGTCATGTCATGAGCAAATACAGAGTTGTACGGTGAGCCCGTGACTGTATAATAACCACTAAACATAAATGGTGACCGTAATGAGTGGATTCTGAAGTCCAATGTACGTATCGTGCTTTCGCTTCAAATACAATGATCGTCATTGCATATATCGCGAGAGAAAGATGAAACATGCGTGAATTTTCTGGGGGCTTACTTTTAGAGGACCTGGAGATAGTTTTGTGTGCACACGTGAAAGGGGCGTACAGGGGGGTATGCGATGGATAGAGAGATGCTCTTCATTTCTCTTTATTATGACTAACTTTGTATATAGTATAAAAATATACAAATTCACAGTGCGGAATAAATATCATTGTGGGCACCATGCAATGCAAATGAGCGTTCGTACTCCTCCATATAACTTTGTAATGTTGTATATATGTAGAAACTGTAAAATAATTTTTTGGCCACACTTTATTCAAAAGGAATGTTGTATGCGAAATAAACATGAAGAGAGGGCTTTTTAGATCAATGGGGTACATGATGTAACATGTGTGAATGTGTAGTTGATGCATATGGCGGGGCCTAGAGAGGTATGTGTGTTTATTACGTATTCGATAGAGGCATGGATAGAGGGGCCGATGGGGGGGCGTGGGAGAGATAGCACGAGAAATGAGAGTGGTCTAGAGAGAGAGACGAATATGACGTCACGACAAGAGATTCCATTCCCTTGAGTGTGTATATGCAAGGGGGAGGGAATAGAGGCAGCAAGAGAAATTTTCTGTGTGTGTGGTGTTTGTGTTGGTATGTGTGGGTGTGAGAAGATAATGAGATGTGGGGGCAGAGGGTGTGTCACCGCGTGAGTTCATGTGGGTCGAGGTGAGGCCCTTCGTTCGGTTCCGTCCTGCACCACATTGGTCGGCCCGTGACGCATTTAGGAAGACCCCTGGATTACTAGTTGTACAAGATAAAGATAGCAGAATTGTGAAGGACTCTATGTCCACTGACAAAGCCGGCTAGGATTTGTAACCCTAGGTTCTCGGACTAAGGTAACCACTTTATCTCTGATATTACAATTCATCCAACCTAACTTTAAGGGGCATCCTACAAAATGCTCTGCTAGAATCATACTCGTTCATTAGGAAGAGACGTGTGAGACAATGCTTGAGAGATAGGCGTAAAGATAATGTGCGTACATGAGACACGTAGGCAGGTCCATGTATATAGAAAGGGTTTATGAGGATTGTGCGTGTGTATGTTTGCGAGAGGAAGAGTTCTTGTGATAAAGGTTAGTGAAAACAGTTGTAAATGGTTATGAGAGGGAGGGAGGGTTATATCTAGAGCATGTGTGCGAGAAAGACACCTCGGGAGAGAGTGTGTGAGCATGTGTGAGAGACCACCGATGGAGAGTGAAACTACATGTAAAAGACTGCTCTACACATTGATTAAAGATATAAATTGTGTCCAAATATTAGGATGGGATCATGATATTTGCAATTCGCGTAAGGAGCGGTCATTGATCCATCAGACATCTATATTCTATTGAATTTGAGCATGTCTATGTTATTATTCGACACAATTGATCCACATAGTTAGTATTTTGAACTCCAGACAATGCATCGCTTTAGCAATCGAATATAAACGTGAGTATAGTTCATGTTGTGTGTGTAAAGTACATTATACATACGAAAGTTACACAATGGATATTGTAAATAGCTACCTATGAACTAGTATACATTTGAATTCAACTCAAGGTGGTTTAAAAAAATCGAATTCAACATGAAGTCCATTCAATTATTTGAATTTGATATCATGGTATTTGTAAACCATACCTAAATTATGGGGGCACCAATACTTGCTTTGATTTTGTACATAATAGCATATGTAGTCGTGTACAAAATAGATTAAAATTTAGCTCCTCCATTCCAAAATAATCGTAGTTATAGGATTTTCAAGTGTCAAAATTTCAAAAAGAAGCGGATAATTTAATGAGGTTTTCAAACATACAAGGTCAAATATAACATTGTCTATTTAGGTCAATCCTCATAGTCCAAGAGTACTCTAAACGTGAATGCTTGTGTTTCAAAATTTCGAACGAAGCGCCAAAAGAGCTTCTACTCGCCCGAAACCGCGTGAGACCAATGTTTGGTAGTACAAGGAAATTACTTTTCTAATAACTCCGACCCATGAAACTTACCGGCCCGACGTCCAAAGGTCTAAACTGGGGTAGGTTTGTAGCTTCATCTAGACGCCACGCAATCGCCTCTGAAAAACATTCATACACAATGGCCGCCTAAGCACACATGCGCGTGGCCGAAATTGTTCCCGCCCACTATTTGGGACACCTGGGATTACCATCCTACCCCCGACCCGCAGTAGGTCCGAAATTTAAGAGGGGGGCAAAGTTTGTACTTTCCCCAAATTTCAAACAAGCGCGTCCCATCTTCTGTTCAAAAAAGCCAAAAACAAGCGTGTCCCAGACCGAAACATGGTTCCCCCCCACCCATCTGATTCCCCATTCGTACTCCGTGGGTGCCAAAACTACCTCTCCACCAGCCGCGAAACCCCGGCGTCCTCCGTCCGCCACCCCATCCCATCCATCAACCGCCGCCCTCCTCCATCACGCTAGAGCCGATACCCAACCACAACGCCCTCCACGGCTAGTAGTTGAAGCCGAGGCCGAGCCGTCCTGAGCCAGTTCAACCATGCCGTCCTGTGCCTCGCCGCTGCCGCTCCAACTTCGCCACCCTCCACCGCACCGGAGCTGTTCCTGCTACGCCGTCCTTCGCCGCCTCGGATCTGCTTCCCCTCCACCGACATACGGTCACGGCAACACAGTCAACAATTTGGCCATGGGTTCGTCCAAGCCTGCACCCTCCAGAACATCGGTTTCCCCGGTAAAAAGAAGAAGATCGGCGCGACATGTGGAGGTGACCACCCGGCAACCAAAAAAGGTACTCCTCTTCCCTTATTTGTGCAAATCTTACGTCTCTGCTTGCACAGTATTCATCCCACAGAAGACACTAGTTGACCGCTTCTTCTTGATACTAGATGTTCCTAGTAACTCGCGATTCACAAGGTTTCTCCTCATATACTATTTCACCTTAGCTAGAGGTCCGTCGCCCCCCTGAATTTCAATTTCTGGCCAGTTGATTCCCAATTAACGGAAGCATTCCCCGGCGTAACAGGCGCTAATATGCCTATTGCGCCGGGGAAGCAGCGCCTTGGTGTTTAGCTTAGGGGCGTGTGCGGCTTAGAGCTACTGGCGCCTGATCTGGAGGTCGGTCGGGATTAAAGGGATGGCCTGGGGGTGCTGCCAAGCACGGCGGTGGTGTGAGGTCGATGGGAGGGCGGGGCGGCGGAGGCAGGGGTCTGGGCCGGTGGTCACTGGTGGTTCGAGAAAGATCATCAACAGTGACTGGCGGGAGGTAGACGAAGGCCATCTGCCCGTTCCTTATAGATCGGACGGTTCATTAAAAAAATCAACTGACCTATTTATTTTCAGTCGACTGTTATCTTAGATATGACCACATGTGGTGGTGTGCTGGAGGAGTACCTACATTTCCTGTGCTCATATATTACAAAATCATATGGAGTAGAATCTAATTTTGTTTGCCATGCAATGCTGTAGAGCTATCATATGTCTCCTGTCATTTATTTTTCAGCCACCTGCTATCTGCTACTTTTACAGTGTACTAGTTCTGCACACACTTCACCCATACTTTCACTATTGTGTTTTTATGCAAGGGTATTTCAGACTCTGCCTTGAGAGAAGCAGAAAAGAAAAGAGAGACGTCGCTCCAGCTTCGTATGCGGGTAGGCAAGACACGTTATAGCACTATAAAGGGTGCAGTGTCAGCAGATGGACACGGTAAACGTAGCTCTGGAGTTGATGACCTCGCTCGCAATGAACCACCATCCCATGTGCTTGCTTTAACTTCGCGGTGTCATATGTGGTTGCATATTCCATATGGTGTGATAGAGGCAAAGGTGTCCCATCTTTCGATGAGATGAAGGATATCGCTTTGGTGGAAGTCGACTTTGACGATCCGACTACGAACGTGCGAGGACGTCGCGCCTTAGCAATCGCTAAACCAACTCCGAGAGGTTATTGACCATGCCGGAGCACGATCAACCTGACCACGAGGGTCTGTTTCCTGCGAGCAAACGAAGAACAAGCAAGAAACTGAGATTCCAATCTGGATATTGCGAATATAAGATGAAAGCTTTATTGATCAAGGTGGGGTTCTGTGACGCCTTTGTCTGGTCGTTGAACACAAACGAAGTACGCGAAGTTGCAGCTATGGCGAACTTTAATCTAAACAAAATCCCAAAGTCTAAACGATGCCCTAAGGGCTGTATATATGGAGGAAGAGAGGGGGAATTTCGTGGCCCTTGGTGGACGGGTCCGAAATCAACCTTATCTCTTGTTTCCCCACACATACGGACTCTAAAAATAGCCTATACTTATGTATTTCGAAATTACATGGGTCTGGCCCAATAAAAAGGTGACGCAGCACCTATAATAGCCTCTGGACGAAATTTATGAAGTGACATCTTGTATATTTCGTCCAAGGCTTCATGCACTCGTTATGGTGGCTTCAAAGAACTGAAATCATCACTTGTAACTCCGTTCTTGTTCCCCTTGCGCATGCCATCATCTCCATGCTTGTTCTTGCTCCAATGTTCATCCTTCTCCAAGCTAGGCCCTTCATTTGTAAGCAAAACAAATGTATCCAATTTAGGCAGCATCATATTCTCATGAACATTAGAATCATTACCAAGAAACGAAAGTACCTGGTAATTTAGTTGGCGTGCGCGAGCTCTAGTAATTGGTCCAGTATGTATAGCAGCAGGGGCTGTGGGTGTAACATTGGTATTGATGTCCTCATCATCCTCCCCTTCTTGAAATGAAGTCGTCCTCGACAGAAGCTCATCTTCCTCACCCAAATAAGGCTTCAAATCTGCAATGTTAAAAGTGGGACTAACCCCAAAATCTGCAGGTAGATCAAGTTTATATGCATTATCATTTATTTTCTCTAACACCTTAAAGGGACCATCAGCACATGGCATGAGCTTTGATTTGCGCAAATCAGGAAATCTATCCTTACGCAAATGTAACCAAACAAGATCTCCAGGTGCAAACACAACATGTTTTCTACCCTTATCTCCAGCAAGTTTATATTTGGCATTCATACACTCAATGTTTTCCTTAGTTAACTCATGCATTTTTAAAATCAATTCAGCACGTTGTTTAGCATCAAAATTAACCTTCTCCGAAGATGGAAGAGGCAACAAATCAATAGGTGCATGAGGTAGGAAACCAGACACAACTTCAAAAGGGCACATCTTAGTAGTAGAATGCAACGAACGATTATAAGCAAATTCAATATCAGGCAAGCATTCCTCCCACATTTTCTTATTACTCTTCAAAACAGCCCTAAGCATAGTAGACAATGTTCTATTGACTACTTCAGTTTGTCCATCAGTTTGGGGGTGACAAGTAGTACTAAAAAGCAGTTTAGTCCCCAACTTAGCCCATAAACATCTCCAAAAGTGGCTAAGAAATTTAGTATCACAATCTAAAACAATAGTATTTGGCACACCATGCAAGCGAATAATTTCACGAAAGAACAAATCAGCAACATTAACAGCATCATCGCTTTTATGACATGGTATAAAGTGTGCCATTTTCGAGAATCTATCCACGACAACAAATATGCTATCCCTCCCCTTCTTTGTTCGAGGTAAACCTAAAACAAAGTCCATAGATATATCCTCCCAAGGAACACTAGGTACAGGCAAAGGCATATATAAATCATGAGGATTGAGTCGTGACTTAGCTTTTTGACATGTAGTGCAGCGAGCAATAAAACGCTCAACATCCCGTCTCATCTTTGGCCAAAAGAAATGTATAGCAAGTACGTCCTCCGTCTTCTTCACGCCAAAGTGTCCCATTAATCCTCCTGCATGCGCCTCCTGCAACAACAAAAGACGAACGGAGCTAGCTGGAATGCATAGCTTGTTAGCACGAAACACAAATCCATCATTAACGACAAACTTATTCCACATTCTTCCTTCTTTACAATTCTGCATTACATCTTTAAAATCAGCATCATGCACATATTGATCTTTGATGGTCTCCAAACCAAATATTTTGAAGTCAAGTTGTGAAAGCATAGTATAACAACGAGACAATGCATCAGCAATAACATTTTCTTTTCCCTTCTTGTGTTTAATGACATAAGGGAAAGTCTCAATGAATTCAACCCATTTAGCATGTCTACGATTCAGTTTAGCTTGACTTTTAATATGTTTCAAAGATTCATGATCAGAATGTATAACAAATTCTTTCGGCCATAAATAATGTTGCCATGTTTCTAAAGTCCGAACAAGAGCATATAATTCTTTATCATAAGTAGAACAATTCAGACTAGGCCCACTCAATTTTTCAGAAAAGTATGCAACAGGTTTGCCATCTTGTAATAACACACCTCCTAATCCAATTCCACTAGCATCACATTCAAGCTCAAAAGTCTTATTAAAATTAGGAAGTTGGAGTAAAGGAGCATGTGTCAACTTATCTTTCAATACCGTGAAGGCTTCTTCCTGTGCGGTACCCCACAGAAAAGGCACATCTTTCTTTGTAAGCTCATTGAGAGGTGCAGCAATGGTGCTGAAATCTCTCACAAAACGCCTATAGAATCCAGCGAGGCCAAGAAAACTCCTCACTTGTGTGACTGTTTTGGGCTGCGGCCAACTCTCAATAGCTTCAATCTTGGCTTTATCAACTTCAATTCGCTGCGGAGTAACAACATAGCCAAGAAAAGATACTCGGTCGGTGCAAAAGGTGCACTTCCCAAGGTTACCAAACAAACGTGCATCATGTAGAGCAATAAAAACAACACGTAAATATTCCAAATGTTCTTCCAAATATCTGGTATAAATCAATATGTCATCAAAGTAAACTACAACAAATCGTCCAATGAAAGCACGTAAAACTTCGTTCATTAATCTCATGAAAGTACTAGGTGCATTAGTTAACCCAAAAGGCATGACTAACCACTCATATAATCCAAACTTAGTTTTAAATGTTGTTTTCCATTCATCTCCCAATTTCATACGAATTTGATGGTATCCACTATGCAAATCAACTTTGGAGAATATTGTAGAGCCACTCAATTCATCAAGCATATCATCTAGCCTAGGAATAGGATGACGATAATGAATAGTAATATTATTAATGCCTCTACAATCAACACACATACGTGATGTACCATCCTTTTTCGGCACTAGAATAATAGGAACAGCACAAGGACTAAGGGATTCGCGTATGTAACCTTTGTCGAGAAGCTCTTGTACTTGACGCATAATCTCCTTCGTCTCCTCTGGATTGGCACGGTATGGTGCACGGTTTGGCAGTGAAGCACCGGGAATTAAGTCAATCTGATGCTCAATCCCTCAAATAGGCGGTAATCTCGGTGGCACGTCTTGTGGAAAGACGTCAGCGAACTCCTGCAAAATGTTAGTGACAGCAGGAGCCAAAGAGGAAGGCACGTCCTCAAATGAAAATAATGCCTCTTTGCACACAAAAGCATAGCAAACAGATTTGCTAAAATCTAGCTCATCAATATCAGATTTGGTGGCAAATAAACATGCACTTTTCAATTTAATTTCAGAAGCAACACTAGATGGTTTATTATTCGGCTTCATTTGTTGCTCAAATTCTTTTGCCACAATCTGATTTTCACTCTTATTCTTCTCCTGATTTGCTTTATTAGCTCTATTAATATCATCTTTCAAAATGGAATCAGGAGTCATAGGAAGCAAAGTAATATTTTTATCCTTATGAACAAGAGTATAGTGATTGTTTCTACCATGGTGTACATAATTTTTATCAAATTGCCATGGTCTACCAAGTAATAAGGAACATGCTTGCATAGGTACCACATCACAATCAACATAATCAGCATATGTAGAGATACTAAAATGCATACAAACAGTACGTGTTACCTTAACCTTGCCGCTGTTGTTGAACCATTGGATGTAGTAAGGATGTGGATGTGGTCTTGTGGTGAGAGAAAGCTTCTCCACCATCTCCATGCTAGCCAAGTTATTGCAGCTCCCTCCGTCTATGATGACGCGCACAGAACGTTCCTTCACAACTCCCTTTGTATGGAACAAATTGTGCCTCTGATTTTGCTCAGCTTGTGTGACCTGCACAGTCAAAACACATTGAGCAACTAAACATTCATACCTGTCAGCGTCTTCAGGAGCCATGTATTGCGTCTCATGATGAGAATCATCTCCACCATGTTCTTCACGTGTAATAAGAGCCAAAGTCTCCTCATCATAGTCACTTGCGGACTCATACCAACATCCTCAGTAGCAATCATCACACGCTGAGATTTGCATTCTCGCGCATAATGACCTCTTCCCTTACAACGGCGACAAATAATATCACTTGTGTGCCCTGTTGATCCCATGGAAGAAGAAGAGCTCTGTGCAGGTCCGGCAGGTGCGCTCTTGGCAGATGATGGTGGGTGTGCCTGCTTTCTTGTATCACGGCTGGAGATGGCACCTGATGGAGTTGCTGGTGCAGTGGAAATAGAAGATGCACACGATGTCCATGAGGAAGGTCGACCTGCAGAAAAGTTAGTGCGCGCCATTGCTTGTCGATCCTGCACTCCATGTTCAGCTTTACAAGCAAGATGGAATAAACGAGTGATATTAGTATACTCCTTATACTCTAGAATGGTCTGAATCTCTCTATTTAATCCACCCCTAAAACATGCAAGCATAGCTTCATTCTCCTCAACAATACCACATCTAATCATGCCAGTTTGTAATTCCTGATAATATTCTTCTACAGAATTTTTTCCCTGTCTTAAACGCTGCAATTTTTGAAGCAATTCACGTTGATAATATGGCGGAACCCAACGAGTACGCATATCAGTTTTCAAAGCAGCCCAAGTAGCTGGAATAGGATATAATCGACAATGTTCATACCACCATACACATGCAAAACTAGTGAAAGCACAAACAGCAGCAGCAACCCGTCTCTCCTCGAGATATTGTAAACATGTAAAACATTGTTCAGTTTCTAACTCCCAAGTAAGATATATATCAGGAACATATCTACCCTCAAATGGTGGAATATTCAATTTCAGTTTAGGAATATGGACATCATCTCGTACCTGAGGTGCTGGTGCAGGCCTACCATTACGAATATATACCTGAGGTCGACCTGCTGGTGGTGGTGCTGGTGGCTGCACGTAGTTCTGATTTTGATCAACCTCATCCTCATAATCGCCCGCATACTCATCATCCTCCTGGGTACCAGCAGCAGCAGTAGAAGGAGCCAAGGAAGCATCAACAACAGGAACAACAGCACCAGAAGTTTGGCCATCCACAATAGGCACACGCTCCGCTCGTCCATACTGATTCGGAAGGAGGCGTTGTTGTTGTTGTTGTTGCAGAGGTGCGATAGGTGCAGCCGGCGGTGGTTGTGGAAAATGCGCGAGCAATTCATTAAACTTGCTATCAAGCTTTGTTTCGAACGTTTCCTCAATGCCATATATCTTCTCCATGGCCTCGTCAAATCTGTTTAGCACATCTTGCACCTGTCCACTCATCATTTGCTAAAATTTATCATGTAGCTGTTTGTTCGTCAGGTTCTCCCAATCAGTCTCATCAACTTATGATCCTGGCATGGTTAGCAGCAATAGAAACACAAAATAATATGATTCTACAGACTACTAGGAAGCGGTGGTGGTGGTGGTGTGTCACAAATCCTTCAAGCGAATCTCAAATTCTTACCGGTTCTTACCCAGCAGCAGGTGGTGATCGGCAACCGTTGTAGTCAAAACTCTCAAAGCTTGGATAGAGCGATTACCAGGGAGAATCAAATGCACGATGTAGATGTATGTGGAGCTGGGAAGGCTTATAATATGGTAGCAAAAAGGGTCGGCAATAATCAATTCAGAGATGCAAAGTTGAATAAATGCTCAACGACAGTACTGTGGGCTAGACTGTGCTAGAGATGCAAGCCTAGAGCACTAACAAAATCACGGCGCTGCACGTAAACAAGGGAGGAGCACACTCTGAATTTTTTCTCTCTTTTTTTGCACGTTTTTCTCTCTCTTTTTTCTTGCTCCGCAACAATTTTTTTTCGAAAAAGTCTACAAATGGTCTAGAAACTGCCTAGCCAGAATTTTTTAGACTTAGTTTTTTTTGAAACTGGAGCTATTTTTCTACTGCGGGTAACACGAAAGTTCGGGAGTACTTCTCTATCACGACTCGGAGTATGGCGTGATCTGGAAGTCGAAAACAAAGCAACAAATACTGGACTCAGACTAGGACTGGTGGCAGAGATGAATCTGGTGGAACTCGGACTGGTGGCGGAGATGAATCTGGTGGAACTCGGACTGGTGGCATATATATGTTGCAGGTGGACTCGGTTTGGCATGATGGAGGTGGATATGTGGTATATGGCTATGGTGATGTCGATGGTGGTAGATGGCAGCGGTGATGACGATGGTGGTATATGGCAGCGGTGATGACAATGGTGGTATATGGCAGCGGTGATGACGATGGTGGTATATGGCAGCGGTGATGATGGCGGCGGCGTGACAACTTGTTAATAGAACTCGAAACTCTAAAGGACTAGACACTAAGACCAGCAACTAGACACGACGATGCAACCGCAAATTCAACAACACAAATACAGAAAAGATTATGCAATGGCTCAGACTGGTTCGGATATGATGAACTAACCCTAATTTTTTTTGTGGATTTTTCGTGGACTATAGGTATGAAGAAAAGACTCGATCTAAACTACGAAAAACTATAAAATCTCATCGAGCAACCTGGAAATCCGATACCACTTCATAGAGGCAAAGGTGTCCCGTCTTTTGATGAGATGATGGATATCGCTTTGGTGGAAGTCGACTTTGACGATCCGACTACGAACGTGCGAGGACGTCGCGCCTTAGCAATCGCTAAACCAACTCCGAGAGGTTATTGACCACGCGGGAGCACGATCAACCTGACCACGAGGGTCTGTTTCCTGCGAGCAAACGAAGAACAAGCAAGAAACTGAGATTTCAATCTGGATATTGCGAATATAAGATGAAAGCTTTATTGATCAAGGTGGGGTTCTATGACGCCTTTGTCTGGTTGTTGAACACAAATGAAGTACGCGAAGTTGCAACTATGGCGAACTTTAATCTAAACAAAACCCCAAAGTCTAAACGATGCCCTAAGGGCTGTATATATGGAGGAAGAGAGGGGGAATTTCGAGGCCCTTGGTGGAGGGGTCCGAAATCAACCCTATCTCTTGTTTCCCCACACATACGGACTCTAAAAATAGCCTATACTTATGTATTTCGAAATTACATGGGCTTGGCCCAATAAAAAGGTGACGCAGCATCTATAATAGCCTCTGGACGAAATTTATGAAGTGACATCTTGTATATTTCGTCCAAGGCTTCATGCACTCGTTATGGTGTCTTCAAAGACCTGAAATCATCACTTGTAACTCTGTTCTTGTTCCCCTTGCGCATGCCATCATCTCCATGCTTGTTCTTGCTCCAATGTCCATCCTTCTCCAAGCTAGGCCCTTCATTTGTAAGCAAAATAAATGTATCCAATTTAGGCAGCATCATATTCTCATGAACATTAGAATCATTACCAAGAAACGAAAGTACCTGGTAATTTAGTTGGCGTGCGCGAGCTCTAGTAATTGTTCCAGTATGTATAGCAGCAGGGGCTGTGGGTGTAATAATGTCCTCATCATGGTGTCTAGCGTGTATTCGAAAGGCCGAAGTCGGTAAGATAAGGAAATATATTTTTTTACATGAACCGCCATCCTGTGAGCACCAGAAGACAAATAGCTAGTCAGGGCACTGGCCGAGCCAGTGACAAGTCTAGCAAAGATAGACATCACCTGGAAGCCTACTAAAAAGCTGCGATGGTGGTGAAGTAGCCCGCCACCCACCTGGTGGTGAAGCTTCGATGTCTAGCTTGTATTGCTTCCAATTTGGTTAAATTGCATCTTCTTAGCTTACACATTATACCTTTGAATATGACATGCCTTTCTGTTTTTGGTACATACTAACCAAACTAATGTTCTTGTGTATCCCACTAGTACATCTGTGTATTAACCATGTTCTTACATCAAACTAATGTTCTTGTGTATCCCTCATCAATCACTTATGACAAGGCAGGCAGGCAAGGGGACTACTCCTCATTTTGCGTCAGCCTCCCGACATGATTCTCAAGAAAGAGAAATGCTAGATGAATATAGTGAACGTAGCTCTGTAGTTCATTACAACATTTCCCCTACACTAGCATCGCAGGTGCTTGCTCTAACTTGGAAGCGTGATATGTGGTTGCATGTTGCATATGGTGTCTAGATTGTAATTCTTCCAATCTGGTTAAACTGATGTTCTAGTCTGCTTAGCTTATACATTATACCTGTTAATGTGACATGCCTTCCTGTATTTAGTACATAGTACATCTGTCTATTAAGCATGTCCTTACATAAAACTATTGTTTTTTGTATCCCGCATCAATCAATATGACGAGACACCTTTAGTATATGCAGTGCGATATTAGTTGCATCTTTCATATGATTTATAGCATGCACTGCTTCTAATTTTTTGAAATTCCATTTATGATGGGACGCTTTTTCATATTGGTTGTATCTTTCATGTGGTGTCTAGCTTGCATTGCTTCTTATTTGCTGGAATGGTTTCTGCTTAGTTTACACAAACAGTTGTGAACATGCCATGTCGTCCTGTTTTTCGTACATATTCCATCCTGGTATCATGTGTTTGCCTTACATCAAAGTAGTGATTGTCAGTATCATGCATGAATGAGTTCTGAAGAAAGAATTTTATTGCTTTTTCTTGTCGGTTTTACTTGATAATTCAAAATCAATAAAGCGGAAGGAAGTTAGCAAGGCAGCGGATAAAGGTGCTCCTTCCGAACGGAGGGCCTCTACAGTTTCTACTCCTCCACACCCCCAAGATGATTTCCAAGACAACACATGCATAGACACTCAACAAAGCTGTGTTTATGATGAGCACGTCTCCCCTAGTGCAGCATCACCGGTGCTCCCTCTAACTTGGCACTGTTATATGTGGTTGCATGTTATGTGTGATGTCTAGCTTGTATTGCTTCTAATTTTGTTGAATTCCATCTTCTTACTTTACACATTATACTTGAATAAGACACGTGTTCCTGTTTCTAGAACATACAATATCTGTCTATCACACCATGTTCTTACATCAAATTACTACTGTTATGTAACCTGCAACAAACACTTATCATAAGACACGTTTGACTTCGAAGTGTGATATAGGTTACATCTCACATTCTTTTCTAGCTTGTACTACTAATTTGTTGAAATGGCACTTATGACAAGACAGTTTTAACTTGGTAGAGTGATATTCTTTGCATCTTTCATATGGTGTCTAGCTTTCATTGCTTCTAATTTGTTGAAATGCCTTCTCCTTAGTTTACACATCATAAGCTGTGAATATGCAATGGCACTAATGACGAGAGACCTCTAACATGGTAGTGTGATGTTGTTTGCATCTTGCATATGATTTATTTCTTGTACTGCTTCACATTTGTTTAAACGCCATTTATGATGAGACACTATTTACTTGGCAGAGCGATATTTGTAGCATCTTTCATATGGTGTCTACCTTCCATTGCATTGCTTCTAATTTGGTGAAATGTATTCTTCACACATCATAGTTCTGGTTATCTCTTCCATCCTGTTTCTCATACATATTACATCCTCCTATCATGTGGTTGTCTAACATCAAAGTTCAGTTCATCTGCATCACGCATCAATTTGTTCCAAAGAACTAAATTGTTATTCGTTTTTCTTGTCGGCTTGACTTAACATGGCATAGAGAAAGAGGAAGAAACACAGAATGGCAGGGAATGAGAAGCGGATGAATCCTGTAGATTCTGCTGGTACTTATGGTGCAATAGAAGGTCAAAGTCGAGCGGAAAATTCTACAAACACGGAATCCCATGCTACACGAGTTGCAAAAAAAGCCAAACAGAAACAAATAGCTTCCACCAAACAAGTAGAGACAACCCTAGTTCTTGCAACACCTACCACAGTACTACCAGCTGCACGACTTACTCGTGCATCAACTGAGCTAGCAGCACATTCCCAAGCTCCCTTGCCACCTGACACTACTTCCCAAGCACTCTTGACACAAGACGAGTTGGCAATATCAGATGAACCTTGTGAGCTTCAACAGCAAGAAGGTAGTTGCTGGAGTCAAGTTACAGTTACATGCTTCTTTATATGTAGTCTCATAGTTTGATGTACACTAACACTTCCTATGTTCGTTGTTGGACTAGCACCTAGGTGCAAGAGGAAACAAACATCAGGGATAATGCTTGATAGGTTAACTAAATCTAGAGGAGGAAGAATGGAGATCCGTTTTGAGGCAGGTTTAAAAAGGCCATGTGATGCTACAGAGTCAGCCAAGTTAATATCAGAGGCAGCGGTTGCCGTTAGGTGTCATGTACGTATCCTCCGAACATGGATTCAGTACAGGAATGACAAAGACGAAACCCAGTTCAACACCTTCCTCGACCATTTATCTGTAAGTATGGCTATGTATGGAAACTAGTAATATCGTCTTGCTCTGTCTCATACTTTCTAGGTTGCTGATAATGAGACTCCCGTAATTTTCAACAGATGAGGTTCAAGTTGGATAGCCAAGATGATGCAACCAGACAAGCTTGCACCCATGTTTTCAAGTCTGCTCTGTGACAGTATCAGTATAACTTGAGGAAAACTCAGTTTGAAGGCAAGGTAAAAGTGAACTTTCCCAAACATCTCGAGTGGAAAATATATCAGATGAAGACTGGAGGGGCCTTGTTAAACACTGGTCTAATCCGAAGTATCAGGTACATTATATATATGTGATCAGATCACATGTTGAAGTCCTATTTACGCATGTGCCACACAAATCTATCTTCTTGTAGGTGAACTGCTCAAAGAACAAGGCCAACCGTACGAAAGTGAAATTCCAACAGACGACGGGATCTCGTAGCTATATTGCACACTGCGAGGCTCTTGTAATTAGCTGCTGTTTCACTCCTTTCGCTGTACCATATTATCAGATCTATATTGACTTGTTTGAAATGTAGAGGAAAGCCCGCAAGGACCAAAAAGTACCTGAACCAAATGCTATGGAAATCTTCAAGGACTATCACACCAGCAAGAAGAAGGGCATGACTACAGCAGTCAAAGCCGCTGTTGTAAGTCCTTAATCCTCATGCCTTTTAACTACTACTTACTCTGACTTGTGCCTTGAACTGCATGGTTTGCAGCCAATGTCTATTACTCTTTTCAATTTTATACACAATTGTTTTAGCGTATCATTGCACCTTACAAGGTTTAAAAGAGAGGAGTGATGTTCCTTTGATCTTGATCCGTAATCTAGTTCCGTGTTGGACTTGCCCACACAACGTTACAATTGCATGTTTGTCTGTTCTCAGTTGTTTTGTGATATGAATGATGTCATACTATGCTTACCATATTATAAACTTCGTCTTTATCCTTAGCCCTCAATATAATGTGAAGAAATAGACAATACATTAGCGATGGTACATGGTCATATGTTTGGAACCTGATTTTATTATGTACTTTGCAATAAAATACAACTAATATTTTACATGGGTTCACCAGAATAAGTTATGTATATAGACCAAAGCTATTTTGTTTGGTTTTGCTGCCTCCTTAATATCTTCTGTTTTTGTACTACTAATGTAAAACCTTAACTTTTCAGCGAGCTATGGAAAAAATGGTGGAACCGCCACCTTCTGAAGGTGGCGAGGCAACTATAACTGCAATGTCAGCTCTTGCTGCAATGGGTCAGTACCTTTCCACTAACAGTGCCAAAAGCACGTTCCTGCGTAATACTAGGTTGGTTGTTAAGGCAATATCGTCCAAACTGCTTCATGATCAAGATATGCAAGCTCAAAGCAATGTTGTATCTGCGCTCCAGACACAAGTCCATTCCCTAACAGAGACCCTTTGTGAAACAAGGAGAAACATTGCTCAATGTCGTCAAGATATGCATGGTATTGAAATCAGACTATCAGACATTTGCTATGTTGTTCAGGAGCCTAGGGGAAATGAAGGTGAGGGTTATGGTGCTCCATCGGACAATACAGCATGAAAACGTAACAGTCAGGTCAAATGAACTGAGCTTTTGAACTTCTGGTGGTGCATGTATCTGCTAGACTGTTAAGTTTTATGCCAACCTTCCTTTTGTTATATAGTTGTAATTTGTTTTGGTGCGATACAAAATTTATTCTTAACGTGCAACCACCGGTTGAAGCAAACAGGAAGCCATTTTTGTATAGTGTAGGGTGTTCTCTATATTTGCACTGGTGGCGATCTTTGATGCCGAGTGGATGTAATCTGTGCAATCGCCTTAATAGCCTAGCGTTAGTTTCAGCCTTATTTATTTCCTAGTCTTCTTTTTCCCTGGTTTGCTAGTGGACGCAACTACCATGGGCCATATACGGGCCGTAGGATCCATGGGTCTCCTACGGGCCATCGATAAATGGGCCTGTAATCGGTGGGCCTCGGGCCGTCGATAAATGGGCCTGTAATCGGTGGGCCTCGGGTCGTCAGATAAATGGGTCTACATGGGCCGTAATCGGGCGTAATTGGTATCGGCCCAGCACGGTAACGGGCCGTTAACAGGCCGTAGGAAAGCAAAGGCTTAATTCTGTCACAGGCATAACGGGTCGTTAATGGGCCAGAATATAGGACGGGCTGGAAACGGCGCAACGGGTTAACAGGCTAGAAACGGGCCGACTCTTGCCATGGGCCGAATTTGGCCCATTAGGGTAACAGGCCAGTAACGGGCCAACTCTTGCCATGGGCCGAATTTGGCCCATTAGGGGAACATGCCAGTAACGGGCCGACTCTTGCCATGGGCCGAATTTGGCCCATTACGGGAACAGGCCAGTAACGGGCCGGAAGTAGTCGAGGGCCCAAAAGGAGCCCAAGAACGTATGGGCACTCAATAGGGCGAAACCTAACACGGGCTGGAAATGGCCCATGTAAATCACGGGCATTAACGGGTACAAAGAAAATTACTGTTCATTATGGGCTAGAGTCACCGTGGGCCTGTAAAGGGCCAAAAGATACGAAGGCCTCATATGGGCCGAAAGACATCATGGGCCATACATGGGCCAAAAGTGAAATGGGCTGGTGTTATATTCGACGGCCCAATGACGTTGTTGGGCCGATTTCCTTTAGGGCCGAACGGGCCGTGAGTTAACGGGCCACAAAATGGGCTATTTGCGAAGAGACCATTAATAGGCTTTTCATGGGCTAGCCCGTTAACTTTTGACCAAGTCAAACGGGCCGGCTTTGTAAGCTAAATGGGCCAGTGGTGGGGCATGGCACGTGTCGACATATCTTAGGCGCCTATCTGACCCACTGACGAGCTGACACGTGTTTCGTCCAGCCAATAAGAATTTTACACGTGGAAATTTCCCATTGGTCGAGGCTATTAACGGGTTATCGTATCCAAACCCCGACCCGATAGCTTGACTGCGTTCCGTTACGGTGGATGCCATGTGTCGGTCACCCTTGACGAAAGTACTTGTGTGACGCGCGATTTATCGTCATGGAAGTGGACACTTCCGTGATGATAATTTTGGTAATGTCATGGAACACTTCTACGACAGCACAAGTATGACTATCTTGATTCTGTGATGAGGACATGGCTACCTTGGATAAGACCAAAAATATTACATACATGCATATTTGTCAGGTGATTTCTAGTGCAAACTATTCAATAATCTATTTATGTTATCCAGAAAAAAATACTTCACACACTTTTTTGTTTTGTCTAATTGCAGGTATGGGACATTTGTACAATCCACATATGAAGATAAGGGAAAAGGAGAAGTTTAGGTTCTGTTCATAAAGTCCTCTCACGTCACTTTTGGGCCAAGATAAGATAGAGTCCAAGTCTTTCACGTTCTGGATTCAGATTCGGACAGCAGAGACATGCCTGACTCAAAACGCCAACAACTTTTCCATACGGACTCCGAATTGGGTGATTCTTTTTTTTTTGTTGAAAACTAGATTCCGTGCACTTTCCAACCCAATTGGATTCACCTTTAAATTCGTCCGGAGCGTTGAGTTATGGATGAAACAATATGATGCTGCAGCAGAATCCGAGTCAAACTACAAGTCTAAAGATGTTACATCACCTCCACTTGGGCCCATTGGCCTTGTACGACCTAGGGTTAGGTTTCGGCTGCCTTGGGACGTCCACCCACCTCCTTGGCCGCCATCCTTGCTCATATATAAGTAGATCCATCTAGTAGCTTTTCCCTTGGGATTTGTTTAGTTAAAAGTTAGCCATTGCAACTTCGTGTACTTCGTTTGTGTCCAACGACCAGACCAAGACCGCTTACGGATCCCCACCATTATCAATACTTCATATATATTCGCAATATTCAGATTGCTTTATCATATTCTTCCTTGTTCTTCGATTGCTTGCAGGAAAAGACCTTCGTGGTTAGGTTGATTGTGCTCCGACGTGGTCAATAACCTCTCGGAGTTGGTTTAGCGATTGCTAAGGCGCAACGTCATGCACGTTTGTAGTCGGATCGTCAAAGTCGACTCCTCCAAATCGAGGTTATCATCTCATCAAAAGATCGGGACACCCCGCCTGTATCAAGTGGTATCAGTTTTCAGGTTGCTCGGTGAGAATTTCCAGTTTTCCCTAGATTAGATTTATTTTCTTACCTATTGTCCAAGAAAAAACCACAGAAAAAAGTTAGATCTATTCATCCTTTGTCCAAGCCAGTCTGAGCCTTTGCAATTTTCTTTTCATTGTCTGCATTATTGAATTATCGGTTGCATCGTCGTGTCGAGTTGCTGGTCTTAGTGTCTAGTTCGTTTAGAGTTTCGAGTTCTGCTCACATTAGTCACGCCGCCGCTGCATCATTATCCCTTCCGCTGTCCACCACCCATCCATCAATTTCCACCATGTGCTACCCATCGTTCATTGTCATAATCATAGTTGAGATCGTTCACATCTTCACTTGATCAATCTGCATCTTATCTAGTTGTTTCGGAAAGAGTGAGAGAAAAAAAAAGACGGAGAAAAAAAGAGAGAGAAAAGTAAAAAAAAAGTCAGAGAAAAAAAAGAAAGAAATAGAAGAAAGAAGTGTGAGGGAAAAAAAGAGAAGAAAAAAAATACAAAATTCGGATCTATCTAGACTCAAATCTCGTAGTTGAATTCGGATTGGAATCTGTTTTGTGCACTGTTCAGTAAAACAGACATAACTTCCTCATACGAAGTCCATTTTGGCTCCGCTAATACTCAAATGAAAGCTAGCGACGAGCCGCATCTAAATAGTTGCAGAAGCTTGTTCAATATTTGGCACTTCAAAATCAGCTTCTAAATAGGTCTTTTTGCCCTCTGAAATTGCGAACACAGCTTATTCCAGTTTTTCAACCCAATTTTAGATTTTTTTGACTCCTCATATCAACTCGGAATTGAGCGATTCTTTTTGCATTAAAAGCTTGAGTTAGTAGCATTCTTTGAAAAAAATATCAAAAATTGGCTCAAACTTTTCAAGAGGAAGGTTGGAGAGAGAGTTGTTGTATATCCTGCTTGGCAGTTGTTTTTCATCATTATCTTTACTGCCGTTGTGATCTTCACTTATATCTTGTTGTCCATAGCTACTTAGTTTCCTTCATTGATACTAGTTGTGCTACGCCATGACCTCATTAGTATTCTAGGCTCGCGTCTCTAGTTCGGTCTAGCCAAGGACCAGTACAGTATCGTCGTTGAGCGTTTATTCAATATTGCATCTTTGAATTGATTATTGCTAATATTTTGCTGCCATATATAGCCAACCCAGCTCCACATATTTCTACACCGTGTATACGTACGTTCCCCTAGCAATCGCTTTACACAATCTTCAGAGTTACTTGACACCGCTGGTTGCCTGTCACCACCTACCGCATGGTAAGAACTTGTAAGATATTGATATTTTCTTTACTGTGAGCACTTTACAACCACATCCTAGTAGTTCATAGGAACATTATTCTCGAATATAGTTTCTTGTTTCTACTAATCATGACAGGTTCCAGAGATAGAAGTTCTTGGATGACGGACACATCTTCACCATAACGAGAGTTGGGACAACACACACAAGCACATGGTCAAGTTCTCTCTTTACCGTCATTTGAGGGTAGATTTAAACCTGCTATTTATCTAGCTTGGGAGCTTGAAGTAGAAAAAGTTTTTAGTCACAATGACTTTTCTAAACTTGAGAGAGTACGAGCTGTCACTAGAGCCTTTCCTGGTTTTGCTTCTGTTTGGTGGAGTGTGCATTGTAAGAAAAACATTGATAACCAACCCACAACTTGGAAAGATTTGAAAGATGTAATGAGACAACAATTTTTCCCTCCTTACTATCGTCGTGAGTTGCTTCGCAAGTTTGAACAATTTAAACAAGACAACAACACTATTCATGCTTACTACCAAGAGTTCAAATCTTATATGCATCATTGTGACGTAGAAGAATCTGAGGATGATACAATGAATCGATTTTTTGGTGGTTTGAACCATGATATTCAGGCAAGATTTCAGTATATTCCTCGTTGCATTACTGGTATGTATGTTCGTGCTTGTACCTTTGAGAGACAGTTACAAGAGGATGCATTGGGTGACTACAACAACTACTATTCCAGTTCATGCTCACCACTGCCGGTTGGTTCCTCCACCATTGCACCTACTAGAGCAGCCCCACCTCGGATTGTGAGCACGACACCATCTCAAGAGTATGGTGCATTGTCTATGTCCGTACCTACATCAGCTACGTCTTTGCGACAAGGTAACAGTAAAGGTATTGATGATATAACTCCACATGAGAATGATGCTTCCCTAGTTAACTTGAATGCATCATGTGTTGAGTTACCTGGTGATTTGAGCACAGCACCTATTTTAGAGAATCTTGATACTGTCATGAATGCATCATGTGATCAAACAACTGAAATACCAACAATTTTGAGTGCGCGCATTGAATTAACTGTTGATGTCAAAGAACCATGTGAATCAGGAAATAAATCAGATTTGGATCAAATACATTTTAAAATAATTGTGCCAATGTTTAATCATTTTACTATGACCTCTAATCTTGGTGATCATTGTGTGTCAAATGATTTATTGCATGTTTTCTTATTTAAGCATGTTGTAACATGTAAATTTGATGCACGTAAGGTTTATTCACCAATGTTGGGATGGTTTAATGATGAATATTGTCAATCTTTTGATATGAATAAGAGCTTCACTTATATGTGCAAACTGAGTTGTAATATTTTCATGCATTCTACTTATGATAATATTTTGGCCTTATATTTTATAATCTATGAAGGTTCCTCATATATACATGTGTCATATGTGCAAAAATCAAGGGGAGTAAAAATGGATGACATATACATATACAACATGTACACCTTGTCTGTTTTGTTAGCTACATTTTAGATTAAGCATCGCCGAGGACGGCTTTGTTTTCAAGAAGGGGAGGATGATGAGGATATGGCTACCTTGGATAAGACCAAAAATATTGCATACATGCATATTTGTCAGGTGATTTCTAGTACAAACTATTCAATAATCTATTTTGTTATCCAGAACAAAAATACTTCACACACTTTTGTGTTTTGTCTAATTGCAAGTGTATGAGACATTTGTACAATCCACATATGAAGATAAGGGAAAAGGAGAAGTTTAGCTTCTATTCAAAAAGTCCTCTCACGTCACTTTTGGGCCAAGAGAAGATAGAGTCCTAGTCTTTCATGTTCTGAATTGAGATTCGGATTGCAGAGACATACCTGACTCAAAATGCCAACAACTTTTTCATACGGACTCCGAATTGGGTGATTCTTTTTTTGTTGGAAACTAGATTCCGTGCACTTTCCAACCCAATTGGATTCACCTTCAAATTCGTCCAGAGCGTTGAGTTATGGATGAAACAATCTGATGCCGCAGCAGCATCCGAGTCAAACTACAAGTCTAAAGATGTTACATCACCTCCACTTGGGCCCATTGGCCTTGTACGACCTAGGGTTAGTTTTAGGCTGCCTTGGGACGTCCACCCACCTCCTTGGCCGCCATCCCTTGCTCCTATATAAGTATATCCATCTAGTAGCTTTTCCCTTGGGATTTGTTTAGTTAAAAGTTAGCCATTGCAACTTAGTGTACTTCGTTTGTGTCCAACGACCAGACCAAGACCGCTTACGGATCCCCACCATTATCAATACTTCATATATATTCGCAATATTCAGATTGCTTTATCATATTCTTGCTTGTCCTTCGATTGCTTGTAGGAAAAGACCTTCGTGGTCAAGTTGATTGTGCTCCGGCGAGGTCAATAACCTCTCGGAGTTGGTTTAGCGATTGCTAAGGTGCAACGTCGTGCACGTTTGTAGTCGGATCATCAAAGTCGACTCCTCCAAATCGATAGCTATCATCTCATCAAAAGATTTGGACACCCCGCCTCTATCAAGTGGTATCAGTTTTCCGGTTGCTCGGTGAGAATTTCCAGTTTTCCCTAGATTAGATTTATTTTCTTACCTATTGTCCAAGAAAAAACCAAAGAAAAAAGTTAGATCTATTTATCCTTTGTCCAAGCCAGTCTGAGCCTTTGCAATTTTCTTTTCATTGTTTGCATTATTGAATTATCGGTTGCATCGTCGTGTCGAGTTGCTGGTCTTAGTGTCTAGTTCGTTTAGAGTTTCGAGTTCTCCTCACATTAGTCACGCCCCGCTGCATCGTTATCCCTTCCGCTGTCCACCACCCATCCATCAATTTCCACCACGTGTTACCCATCGTTCATTGTCATAATCATAGTTGAGATCGTTCACATCTTCACTTGATCAATCTGCATCTTATCTAGTTGTTTTGGAAAGAGTGAGAAAAAAAGACGCAGAAAAAAAGAGAGAAAAAAGTAAAAAAAATTAAGAGAAAAAAAGAAAGAAATAGAAGAAAGAAGTGTGAGGAAAAAAAGAGAAGAAAAAAAACAAAATTCGGATCTATCTAGACTCAAATCTCGTAGTTGAATTCGGATTGGAATCTGTTTTGTGCACTGTTCAGTAAAACAGACATAACTTCCTCATACGAAGTCCGTTTTGGCTCCGCTAGTACTCAAATGAAAGCTAGCGACGAGCCGCATCTAAATAGTTGCAGAAGCTTGTTCAATATTTGGCACTTCAAAATCAGCTTCTAAATAGGTCTTTTTGCCCTCTGAAATTATGAACACAGCTTATTCCAGTTTTCAACCCAATTTTAGATTTTTTTGACTCCTCATATCAACTCGGAACTGAGCGATACTTTTTTGCATTAAAAGCTTGAGTTAGTAGCATTCTTTGAAAAAATTTATCAGAAAATTGGCACAAACTTTTCAAGAGGAAAGTTGGAGAGAGAGTTGTTGTATATCCTGCTTGGCAGTTGTTTTTCATCATTATCTTTACTGCCGTTGTGATCTTCACTTATATCTTGTTGTGCAAAGCTACTTAGTTTCCTTCATTGATACTAGTTGTGCTACGCCGTGACCTCATTACTATTCTAGGCTCGCGTCTCTAGTTCGGTCTAGCCTAGGACCAGCACAGTATTGTCGTTGAGCGTTTATTCAACAATGCATCTTTGAATTGATTATTGCTAATATTTTGCTACCATATATAGCCAACCCAGCTCCACATATTTCTACACGTGTATACGTACGTTCCCGTGGAAATCGCTTTACACAATCTTCAGAGTTACTTGACACCGCTGGTTGCCTGTCACCACCTGCCGCATGGTAAGAACTTGTAAGATATTGATATTTTCTCTACTGTGCGCACTTTACAACCACATCCTAGTAGTTCATAGGAACATTATTCTCGAATTTTGTTTCTTGTTTCTACTAATCATGACAGGTTCCGGAGATAGAAGTTCTTGGACGATGGAGACATCTTCACCATCACGAGAGTTGGGACAACACACACAAGCACATGGTCAAGTTCTCTCTTTACCGTCATTTGAGGGTAGATTTAATCCTGCTATTTATCTAGCTTGGGAGCTTGAAGTAGAAAAAGGTTTTAGTCACAATGACTTTTCTAAACTTGAGAGAGTACGAGCTGTCACTAGAGCATTTACTGGTTTTGCTTCTGTTTGGTGGAGTGTGCATTGTAAGAAAAACATTAATAACCAACCCACAACTTGGAAAGATTTGAAAGATGTAATGAGACAACATTTTTTCCCTCCTTACTATCGTCGTGAGTTGCTTTGCAAATTTGAACAATTTAAACAAGGCAACAACACTGTTCATGCTTACTACCAAGAATTCAAATCTTATATGCATCATTGTGACATAGAAGAATCTGAGGATGATACAATGAATAGATTTTTTGGTGGTTTGAACCATGATATTCAGGCAAGATTTCAGTATATTCCTCGTTGCATTACTGGTATGTATGTTCGTGCTTGTACCTTTGAGAGACAGTTACAGGAGGATGCATTGGGTGACTACAACAACTACTATTCCAGTTCATGCTCACCACGGCCGGTTGGTTCCTCCACCATTGCACCTACTAGAGCAGCCCCACCTCGGATTGTGAGCATGACATCATCTCAAGAGTATGGTGCATTGTCTACGTCCGTACCTACATCAGCTACGTCTTTGCGACAAGGTAACAATAAAGGTATTGATGATATAACTTCACATGAGAATGATGCATCCCTAGTTAACTTGAATGCATCATGTGTTGAGTTACCTGGTGATTTGAGCACAGCACCTATTTTAGAGAATCTTGATACTGTCATGAATGCATCATGTGATCAAAAAACTGAAATACCAATAATTTTGAGTGCGCCCATTGAATTAACTGTTGATGTCAAAGAACCATGTGAATCAGGAAATAAATCAGATTTGGATCAAATACATTTTAAAATAATTGTGCCAATGTTTAATCATTTTACTATGACCTCTAATCTTGGTGATCATTGTGTGTCAAATGATTTATTGCATGTTTTCTTATTTAAGCATGTTGTAACATGTAAATTTGATGCACGTAAGGTTTATTCACCAATGTTGGGATGGTTTAATGATGAATATTGTCAATCTTTTGATATGAATAAGAGCTTCACTTATATGTGCAAACTGAGTTGCAATATTTTCATGCATTCTACTTATGATAATATTTTGGCTTTATATTTTATAATCTATGAAGGTTCCTCATATATACATGTGTCATATGTGCAAAAATCAAGGGAAGTAAAAATGGATGACATATACATATACAACACGTGTTTCGTCCAGCCAATAAGAATTTTACACGTGGAAATTTCCCATTGGTCGGGGCTGTTAACGGGTTATCGGATCCAAAACTCGACCCGATAGCTTGACGGCGTTCCGTTACGGTGGATGCCATGTGTCGGTCACCCTTGACGAAAGCACTTCTGTGATGCGCGATTTATCGTCATGGAAGTGGACACTTCCGTGATGATAATTTTGGTAATGTCATGGAACACTTCTACGACAACACAGGTATGACTATCTTGATTCTGTGATGAGGACATGGCGACCTTGGATAAGACCAAAAATATTGCATACATGCATATTTGTCAGGTGATTTCTAGTGCAAACTATTCAATAATCTATTTATGTTATCCAGAACAAAAATACTTCACACACTTTTGTGTTTTGTCTAATTGCAGGTGTATGGGACATTTGTACAATCCACATATGAAGCAAAGGGAAAAGGAGAAGTTTAGGTTCTGTTCAAAAAGTCCTCTCACGTCACTTTTGGGCCAAGAGAAGATAGAGTCCAAGTCTTTCACGTTCTGGATTCAGATTGGGACTGCAGAGACATACCTGACTCAAAACGCCAACAACCTTTTCATACAGACTCCTAATTGGGTGATTCTTTTTTTTTGTTGGAAACTAGATTCCGTGCACTTTCCAACCAAATTGGATTCAGCTTCAAATTCGTCCGGAGCGTTGAGTTATGGACGAAACAATCTGATGTTGCAGCAGAATCCGAGTCAAACTACAAGTCTAAAGGTGTTACATCACCTCCACTTGGGCCCATTGGCCTTGTACGACCTAGGGTTAGTTTTAGGCTGCCTTGGGACGTCCTCCCACCTCCTTGGCCGCCATCCCTTGCTCCTATATAAGTAGATCCATCTAGTAGCTTTTCTCTTGGGATTTGTTTAGTTAAAAGTTAGCAATTGCAACTTCGTGTACTTCGTTTGTGTCCAACGACTAGACCAAGACCGCTTACGGATCCCCACCATTATCAATACTTGATATATATTCGCAATATTCAGATTGCTTTATATTCTTGCTTGTTCTTCGATTGCTTGCAGGAAAAGACCTTCGTGGTCAGGTTGATTGTGCTCTGGCGTGGTCAATAACCTCTCGGAGTTGGTTTAGCGATTGCTAAGGCGCAACATCGTGCATGTTTGTAGTCGGATCCTCAAAGTCGACTCCTCCAAATCGATAGTTATCATCTCATCAAAAGATCGGGACACCCCGCCTCTATCATTCTGTCATAAAATCGTCATGGATGTACATGCATGACAAAAAACGTGACCTACTGTGACAAACACGTATCATCACGGAAGTGTATGTTTTGTAGTGAAGCAAAACTCATATCATGTGATGAATAAAAATATAGCTCCAAGTAATATACTAATGGATTGTAGACGGAAGAGGCGATGCCTTCCTGGGCATCCCCAAGCTTAGATGCTTGGTTGTCCTTGCATATTACCTTGGGGTTCCTTGGGCATCCCCAAGCTTAGGGTCTTGCCGCTCCTTATTCCCTCATCCATCGTGATCTCACCTAAAACTTGAAAACTTCAGCATATAAAACTTAATAGAAACCTCGTGAGACCCGTTAGTATAACCAGAAAATCATAAAATTTAGATACTGTAATGAACTGATAACACACAAGTGTAGGGGATCGCAACAGCTTTCGAGGGTAGAGTATTCAACCCAAATTTATTGATTCGACACAAGGGGAGCCAAAGAATATTCTTAAGTATTAGCAGTTGAGTTGTTAATTCAACCACACCTGGATAACTTAGTATCTGCAGTGAAGTATTTAGAAGCAAAGTAGTATGATAGTAATGGTAACAGTGGCAAAAGTAAAGATAGCAGTTTTGTAGTAATTGTAACAGTAGCAACGAAAAAGTAAGTAAGCAAAGCACAATATGTGAAAAGCCCGTAGGCATTGGATCAATGATGGATAATTATGTCGGATGCGATTCATCATGTAATAGCTATAACATAGGGTGACATAGAACTAGCTCCAGTTCATCAATGTAATGTAGGCATGTATTCCGAATATAGTCATACGTGCTTATGGAAAAGAACTTGCATGACATCTTTTGTCCTACCCTCCCATGGCAGCAGGGTCCTAGTGGAAACTAAGGGATATTAAGGCCTCCTTTTAATAGAGAACCGGAACAAAGCATTAGCACATAGTGAATACATGAACTCCTCAAACTACGGTGATCACTGAGAAGTATCCCGATTATTGTCACTTCGGGGTTGTCGGATCATAACACACAATAGGTGACTATAGACTTGCAAGATAGGATCAAGAACTCACATATATTCATGAAAACATAATAGGTTCAGATCTGAAATCATGGCACTCGGGCCCTAGTGACAAGCATTAGCATAGCAAAGTCATAGCAACATCAATCTCAGAACATAGTGGATACTAGGGATCAAACCCTAAAAAAACTAACTTGATTACATGGTAAATCTCATCCAACCCATCACCGTCCAGCAAGCCTATGATGGAATTACTCACGCACGGTGGTGAGCATCATGAAATTGGTGGTGGAGGATGCTTGATGATGACGACGGCGACGAATCCCCCTCTTAGGAGCCCCGAACAAACTCCAGATCAGCCCTCCCTGGAGAGATTAGATCTTGGCGGCGGCTCCGTATCGTAAAACGCAATGAAACTTTCTCTCTGATTTTTTTCTCCGTGAAACGGAATATATGGAGTTGGAGTTGAGGTCGGTGGAGCATCAGGGGGCCCACGAGACAGGGGGCGTGCCCAGGGGGAGGGTGCGCCCCCCACCCTCGTGGACAGGGTGTGGGCCCCCTGGCCTTGATTCTTTCACCAGTATTTTTTGTATTTTCCAAAAGTTATCTCCGTGGATTTTCAAGTCATTCCGAGAACTTTTGTTTTCTGCGCAATAAACAACACCATGGTTGTTCTGCTGAAAACAGCGTCAGTCCGGGTTAGTTTCATTCAAATCATGCAAATTAGAGTCCAAAACAAGGGCAAAAGTGTTTGGAAAAGTAGATACATTGGAGACGTATCAACTCCCCCAAGCTTAAACCTTTGCTTGTCCTTAAGCAATTCAGTTGATAAACTGAAAGTGATAAAGAAAAACTTTTACAAACTCTGTTTGCTCTTGCTGTTGTAAATATGTAAAGCCAGCATTCAAGTTTTCAGCAACGATTATGAACTAACCATATTCACAATAACACTTAGGTCTCACATTTACTCATATCAATGGCATAATCAGCTAGCGAGCAATAATAATAAAACTCGGATGACAACAGTTTCTCAAAATAATCATAATATGATATAAAAAAATGGTATCTCGCTAGCCCTTTCTGAGACTGCAAAACATAAATGCAGAGCATCTTTAAAGATCAAGGACTGACTAAACTTTATAATTCATGGTAAAAGAGATCCAGTCAAGTCATACCCAATATAAACTAATAGTAATGAATGCAAATGACAGTGTGCTCTCCAGCGGGTGCTTTTTAATAAGAGGATGATGACTCAACATAAAAGTAAATAGATAGGCCCTTCACAGAGGGAAGCAGGGATCTGTAGAGGTTCCAGAGCTCGATTTTAAAATAGAGATGAATAACATTTTGAGCGGCATACTTTCACTGTCAACACAACAACTATGAGATGGCGATATATTCCATACTACATACATTATAGGCGGTTCCCAAACAGAATGGTAAAAGTATATACTCCCCCACCGCCAACAAGCATCAATCCATAGCTTGCTCGAAACAACGAGTGCCTCCAACTAACAACAGCCCTGGGGGAGTTTTGTTTAATTATATTGATTTGCTTTGATCTTTTTCATCATGGGACTGGGCATCCCGGTTACCGGCCATTTTCTCGTGAATGAGGAGCGGAGTCCACTCCTCTTGAGAATAACCCACCTAGCATGGAAGATACAGACAGCCCTAGTTGAAACATGAGCTGCTCGAGCATACAAAACATAATTTCATTTGAAGGTTTGGAGTTTGGCACATGCAAATTTACTTGGAACGGCAGGTAGATACCGCATATAGGAAGGTATGGTGGACTCATATGGAACAACTTTGGGGTTTATGGAGTTTGGATGCACAAGTAATATTCTCGCTTAGTACAAGTGAAGGCTAGCAAAAGACTGGGAAGCGACCAACTGAGAGAGCGACAACAGTCATGAACATGCATTAAATTTAATTTACACCAAGTACAAGCATGAGAAGGATATAATCCACCATGAACATAAATATTGTGAAGGATATGTTGATTTGTTTCAACTACATGCGTGAACATGTGCCAAGTCGAGTCACTCAATTCATTCAAAGGAGGATACCATCCCATCATACCACATCATAATCATTTTAATAGCATGTTGGCACGCAAGGCAAACCATTATAACTCATAGCTAATTAATCATGGCACAAGCAACTATAATCTCTAAATGTCATTGCAAATATGTTTACTTCATAATAGGCTGAATCAGGAACGATTGTAACATCCCAAATTTTCAATTTGGAATGTTATACATGGATCATCCATGCATATCATATTTTATTGCATTTCCGTTCCAAAATCCTCGTAATCCTAAGCAACTCAAGGACCCTCGGAGAGAGTTGGGGATTTTCCGATTTTTCATATTTGATTTTGTATCAAATAGTGAAACAAGGATTTGAGATTTTAATTATTTTTCTCTCCGAAAAATATTTCTTATAAAAATATATGAGAGGAGATAATATGACTTCTCCAAAACAATTGGAATATTGGAGAAAAAAATGTTAAAATCATTTGTTAGATTTTATTTGAGTTTATTTGGATTTTATTTGCATTAGAAAAATATGCACGTTTTTCAAATTGCATTTTAGGGCCAAGAAAATGTTCATCTCGTTCTAAATATTTTATTTAGACGGTGAAAATTTGTTTTGGCATTTTTAAGTTTTTATTTTATTTTATAGGCATTTTTAAGCAGGCCGGCCCAGCGGCCACCGCCTCCCGCGCGCACGCGCGCCCTCCCCGCCGCCACTCGGACCGGAGTCCGAGCCGGACTCCGCCTCCGCCGCGCCTTGGCCCCTCCTCCAAGTCGCCGCCCCCCCCCTTTATATACGCCGCCACCCCGCCCCCAAACCGCCACCACCACCAGCCCCGCCGCCCCGAGCCGAGGTCGCCGCCGCCGCCGCCACCT